>NC_083098.1:137491887-137813554 GCF_949774975.1 Lagenorhynchus albirostris | reverse complement strand
TATGAATTAATCTTAAAAAATATTCTTTTGAACCTTTGAAAACAAATGCAGGTATGTAAGATCTGCCCCTTTAGTTAAAAGTATTTTTAGTATTCAGCAACAAAATACAATGGGAGAGTAGAATGAATATATGATATGTCTAAAGCTGTATGTTCAAACTCAGATAACAACAAACTACTGAGTTTTATATGGGGATTCAATTTGCAAAATATCATTACAATACTTTGAATTGAGGGTCAGTTTCAGTGTAATTGAAATCTTCTCAATATGCATTTATGCATAATAATGGATTTCTAAATCCCCAAGTATTTCTTACTGTGAAAAGACTTTAAGTATGTAAATTATAGTTTAACATAATTTAGCAGTTCAATCAAATGAATAAATAATTGATAAATTAACATGTTCAGTTTTCAGGGTTCCAGTGAAATGTCTGTAACTCTTAGTATTCAAACTGCTTGATTCTTTCTCCCCAACAATTCCAAATCATTCTGCTGTTGTTCTTTATTTTGAAGGTCTATTTTACCAATTTAAGTAGTATAATTTCAGTTTAAGTGTATACATCTAAAATTATAATCCAGAAACCAAAGATAACTTCCTATAATAGTTGTTGAAATGTGTAGCCTGTGCTATGACCACAGCAAAAACTCAATCAAAATCTGTTTGCTAAATAAATGAATAAATAAATGAATGAGTAAATCTGAAATAAAACAAAACTATTTTTTAGGATTATGAATTATATTTAATTAGCAACTATAAAAATAAAAGAACTTACAGTTATATCTGTGACATTAGAAATTAATCATATCCAATTTTCTCTTTTTCCCAATCAAAAAATTGAAGCCTGGAGAGATTAAATTATATGTCCTGATCACAGTGAGACCAGAGACTTAGGTCATCAAAGTTTTAAATCTAGTGTTTCTTGATCCCCATGTAAGTGTGAAGCCAAAGATTAAATGCTCCCTTCCCCCACACACACAGTTCCATGTTTTAGAAACCACTCCTGTGTTCTACTCCAGGTGAGTCTGATCAAGACCAAGACTTCCTTTCCCCTCCTCCCCAAACCTCAGTCTAAGGCTACAGTTTTACTTCAGTAAGAGCAGGTGGAAGTTTTCTCATCACAAACAAGGCCCATGTTGGAGAAGCTCTATTCCACACATGTACAGCTGAAAAGACCTGGCTCCCTTTCCCAACCCAAACCTGCACACCTAGAGAAGAAGCCCTGCAGCAGGCTGAGGTACTGGGCAGTGATTTCTCCTGCCCCTGTTCCAACTCCAGCCCAGTCATGGAGCAGAGCTTCAATACAAAGAGGGGCAAGCTGAGGAGACCTGGAGCTATCACCTGGCCCAGAGCTTGTTGGTAGACCATGGATATGTGTCATTCTGGGAGAAGTCCTAGTCTGTCCATAGTGCAGAGAATCTACCCAATGGGGAAGAGTAGGCCATAAGGACGAGAAGTTCCACTGCTCTACTTGAGGAGATTGACTTGACATGGAACACAGCTTGAAGAATGTCACGCCTAAGAGCATTATTGAAAAGAATGAAGATATTAGTGGAGAGCAGTTAAGAGGGTACTGGAGGCTCCATGAAACTGAGAGCAACAAGCAGGATAACAGAGCAACTGGAAGTCTGACAGAGACAACCAGGGAAGACACAGCCGTGGAGCACACTCCAGGGATTACATTCAACCTTGAGTTGGGGAATTCTCTGTATGCACTAGACTGAACCTGCTCAAGAACAGCTAGAGAAAGACAGGGGCTGGTTGAAAGCATTCCCCAAGCTGCACACATATCTAGCAACAAAAAGCAACAAACAGACCTCACTGGCACTAGGGTCTTAAGCAAAACATCTGACCAAACACCAGCTGAACAATAAGCTATACTGATCCAGAGGCAACTTCTAAGAAACCACGTTTAAAAATAAAATTACATCCTTCCCTGGATGTCTGGAAGACTGTTTGCATGGCATACAGAAGCAATCAGAGAGGAAAATTCCAAGCTACAAGACCTGGTTGAATGTGGGCAAAAACATAAACATTCTGAATTGTGATAACAACATACCAGTCACACACATACCTCCAAACAAAAAAGGAAGGATACAATGGATGCTGTAGAAACAATGATGCTACCTTAAATCCTTTGGGCAATAAGCCATTGATTCACATTCTCCCTTTCAAATAAGAAGTTTCAATACATCTACGTCTATATGAAGCTCACTTACATACTTCCCAACATGTGAAAAATCTAAAGTCCCATCCAGGCAGTACTATAAGCAGCTCCAGGTGTAATACTTCTGAGTAATATGCTATTCTCTTTCCCAAGTCTAAACAGTGTTCTTCAGAGTAAGAAATTTTTCATACATTTTGGGATCCCCATGTGTACGTTCTGTTCCAAAAAGCCAAATTTTAAAAAATTGCAAATAAGAAAGAAAATTCAAAATCACATAAAAATATATTATTTAATGTTAATGACCAATTTTAAATTTATTCCTAATAAATTATTAAATGTTAACTATCAGAGTTTTTATTTATTCTTATTTAATTTAATAGTAAATGAATAGCTTTACATTATCTATCTATATGCTATTAAATTATCATATCTTCTTTTAAATATCTGAATTACCACATGATTTAATAAGCAGTGATGGAAGAAATTTTCACATTTTGAGGTATGGGGAAGTCATTCTGGCTTATACATGACTTGGCTTGAACTTTATGCTAACTAGAACAGACTTTCTTATGGCCTGCTAAACATGCATTGTACATCTGCTTTAACCATTAAAGAAAAATTTGCATTTAAAAATAAAAATGGAGTAACTGTGGTTCAGGCATCCAAAATGGAGCTGGGTGGCCAATGTGGATATGATTTCAGGTAAGTTCCTGCATCACTGAGAACTTGAATTTTCTGAACTGTATCAAACTCAAGGATACGACCAGCTTTTCTCAAAACAGTATCTGCTAGCAGCTGCCAAGTGCAACCTTACAGTCTCAAGTTCTCCCCTTATAACTGTGTAATCATTTTGGACCTCAACCAATCCTTGCTTAACAAGCACCCTTATTTCTTGCCAGCTCCAATTATAATTCTTGGAAAATAACGCGTATAACTAACTGTAACCTTGCGGTTTTTGACTATACAAACCTCTCCCATTTTGTAGTTTGACTGAACACAATTCAGGTGTTTCTTGAATCTGTCTCCCCAGCTATAGTCCTCAGTTTGGCTCGAATAAAACTCTCTTCTATTTCAATTATTGATATGTATTGATTATTTCCATTGATAGCAGTATAGAGTAGTGTTAAAACAAAGTGCATTATAATCTTATTACTTTGGTTCAAACCTTAGTTCTCTCAGCTACTAGAAATGTAAAGGGACGTGTTATGTTAACTCTCTGTCTTTAAAACTGAGAAACTATTTTGCTTTACTTGGTTTTTGTATTAAATGTCATGGTATATGAACAACACTTAAAAGACTACTTGGCATGTACTAAAAACTCTGTTAGCTTTTATTGAAAGTAAAAATTTATTGATACTTTACTAAGTTGAGTGGAGACAATGAGATAATAATTATATTAAATTCTAACCCTGCCACCTAAATCTTAGCCTCAAAGTATGAATAGAAGGCTGACATATCTGCAAGATTTGCTGAATTCAAGATTTAAATATAAGGAATTAATTTATTGTATTGCTGAAAGTTTAATACCTTCAAATTTGAATGGTGCTGACTGAAATAAAAGAAAGTGAAGTTTAAATATACAGGTTCATATTCCATGACTCATACTCACACACATATACCTATTTTTATCAGTTGCTCTTTAAATTGTAGTTGGCTATTTTTTCTCTTGAATATTTGAACTTTTAAACAAATCTATAAAAGAATCAAACATTATGCAGACCAATAACTCAGGCTGTCCAGTGTTATTTCAGGCATTCATTTAAGTTGCCTTGATACTGTTTCACTTTCTTAACAAGCATATCTATTTAGATATGAATTCATTCTATAAAATTAACAACATTGGGTCTACATCAATCATATTGAAAAGTTAGTGAAAATGAAATATAACACTCATTTCATTTCAGTTTATAAAGTACAGTATGCTCTTACAACCAAAAACTTTTGGATTTATATAAATAAACCGAATCCAGTTAGTCCATTTTCACAAATCTATGCAATGATAATTTCTAACATCAGGGTTTCTTTCACATGTCAAGGAGGAGGTGTTTCTAAAGAGAAATATTCTAAAACAAGATGAAGAGGGACTTCCCTGTTGGTACAGTGGTTAAGAATCCTCTGCTAATGCAGGGGACACGGGTTTGAGCCCTGGTCCGGGAAGATCCCGCATGCACCACAACTACCGAGCCTGCACTCCAAAGCCCGAGAGCCACAAATACTAAGCCTGCGAGCCACAACTACTGAAGCCCTTTCACCTAGAGCCCGTGCTCCTCAACAAGAGAAGCCACCACAATGAGAAGCCTGCAACGAAGAGTAGCACCTGCTCGCCGCAACTAGAGAAAGCCTGCGCACAGCAAGAAAGACCCAACGCAGCCAAAAATAAATAAAGAAATTTATAAAAGAAATAAAGCAAGATGAAGAAATATAACACTTTCAACCATTTTATGTCACTGTCTCTCAACCTCTTTTTTTTTTTTTTTCTTTTTTAGAACATACCAGAGTGCATTGGCAAATGTTAACTGGCTCTCTGGGAAAAACAGCACTGGTTTGTAAGATTTGCTAATTTCATAATGTACTTTCTCCCAGGGTGACTGATTTCTTTCTACCAATGTGATGCCACTGAATGGAGGACCAAGAAGAAATGTGCACAGTGCTTCTTGTGAGCAGTGGTCAGGAGCCAGCTCAAGGCACATTCATTAGACTGATTTTCAGAGAATGCCTTTCTGGAAAGGATCGGAATTCAGGGCCAGGAGTAGTGAAGCAATTGTGTAGTTGACTCTGTCTATGCTGTACATGTAATATCTTTAGCTTAATGCATATCAAGTCTTTGTTTACTTAATATTGTATCTCCTTTTATCCTTTAATCATTTTTACTTATGTTCACATAAAACTTTTCAGTTTCTAAGAGGATGTTTTTGAGTCTTTTAGGAAGTCTTTTTAAAAATTTTATTATTATTTATTTTTGGCTGCGTTGTGTTTTCGTTGCTGGGCGTGGGCTATCCCTAGTTGCAGTGAATGGGGCTCCTCTTCATTGGGGTCTGCAGGTTTCTCACTGCGGTGGCTTCTCTTGTTGCGGAGCACGGGCTCCAGGCGCGGGCTCAGTAGTTGTGGCTCGTGGGCTCAGTAGTTGTGGCGCACGGGCTTAGTTGCTCGGCGGCATGTGGGATCTTCCTGGACGAGGGCTCGAACCTGTGTCCCATGCATTGGCAGGCAGATTCTTAACCATTTGCCAACAGGGAAGCCCTAGGAAGATGAGTTCTTTTAAAAAGAAGTATAGCTAAGAGAGTAGTTATTAAGCAGTCTCCATGGAACAGAGGTGCTATTGAGGTGCTCCAAAAGGAGCAAATGAGGTTTATCTCTTTTACTTGTTTGTTTCCCTTCAAGATTTTGTTCAAACAAAATAAATAAGTGATTTGTTGCTTAAAAATTGAAAAGAACAAACATAATTAATAGAGTACAGAATTTGAAATCACATGGGTAAGATTTCAAATCCCATCTGGGTAAAATCATGCGACCTCAGTAAGTAAATGTTACCTCTCCGGGCAGCAGCTATGAAGATTATACAAATGGTTAGCAAGATACCCGCTAACCATTTGTATAATGGTTGTATAGCAAGATACCCGCTAACCATTTGTATAATCTTTTGCAACAGATTTTAGTTACAAGTTCTTACTGCTCATGATGACATCCAAATGATTACAGTAAGCCTCCTGCATACAAACGAGTTCCGTTCTGAGATCGTGTTCGTAAGTCCAACAAAGTTAGCTTAGGTACCCAGCTCACACAATCGTCTATATAGTACTGTACCGTAATAGGTTTATAATACTTTTCACACAAATAATACATAAAAACACAACAAAAATAAAACATTTTTAATCTTATAGTACAGGACCTTGGAAAATACAGTGGTACAGTACAACAGGTGGCATACAGGGGCTGGCATCGAGTGAACAGGCAAGAAGAGTTACTGATTGGAGAAGGGAGAGGAGGTGGGAGATGGCAGAGCTGAAGGATCGACAGAAATAGGAGACGGAGGGCAAGCTGTAATTTCAGTCATGCCTGACGTGGATGGCACAGGTTCTGGTTCCTTGCTGGATTCAATTCTATCTACCTTCTTGAAAAAATGATCCAGTGGTGTCTGGGTAGTAGCTCCTTTTTTCTCGTCATAGATGACACGGTAACTCTGGATTGCATTCTGAATGGCTGCTGCAGCCTTCGTGTTACCGTTCTACGTTCAGGTCCTGTGCCTCAAAAACTAACGGTTTTCAAATAAAGAAAATCCCCTTGCCATTTCCTGCGTCGTGAATCTCTTCGGTCCTTCAGTTATTTCTTCTTCCTCTTGTCTCTCTTCGTCCTTTCTCTGGGCACGTTCACATCTTTGGAAGTTTGCAACTTGAAAGTTCATATATAGGGAACTTACTGTACTAAATTACCAGAAGTTTTACTGTTGTGATAATGTATAACAATTGTTAAATAGCTCAAATTTGATTTATTTAACTCTAGAGCAATAATTAAGACTTTCTATATGTGTATTTAATTGTCTGAACCATTATAACTGTCCTAAAGTTCTCTATTACAGTTCTCTTCCATGAGGAAACTGCTTTTTCCTTAGCCACTTCTATATCCTCATACAAACTAAAACAAACAAAATCTTCTTATCGTATATTCCTATTTTTTTTTCTCTAGGTTAGATTCCTTGTTTTAACAGTGAATTTTGTAAACTGAAAATTTATCAAACCCCTTGTCAAACCTATTTTTGTCATTAATTCAGCAATAAACCTGCAGGATTTTATGAGTATTAAATGAATTCATATATATGAAACAGAACAGTACCTGAATTACAGAAAAGGCTTAATAAATGTTAGCTGTTACTAATGCATACTTATTGATTTTCTGCTATGTTTTGTGCTCTGTGAAATGTACTAGTGATAAAACAACTAACACAATTGATGTCTACTGCTCTAAAAAATACTGATATTCTAAAATGAAATAAGTAAATAGAAAATGGTTTAGAGGATATGTAATATTATCACAGAAAACAAAGCTGTGAAAATTAAGGAATAATCATTGGAAGAAGGGGAATCTAAGCTAATATTTTTCAATATTAAGATTTTCATCCATGTCACTCATAAAATATGCTCTACAAAGGAATGTACCAGATTTTAAAATATAATACTGTTTAGCAATATTTAAGATGGATGTAAATTGAAAGAATGTCTAGTTCTATCTTTTATTGTATGAATAAGAAGACTCAGACTCAAAGAAGCTAAATAACACACCTGTGGTTTCAGATAACATTTCAAATATTTTTATTATTGAAATACAAGGGTAGTGTAATCATTGAAAACCAGAGGAACTCAATAAACTATTTTTTGGCCTAAAACAACATTTTAGTAATCTTGTATTCCTGTTCCCTGTGAGGGAAAACTGCTAACGAATGGAATGGAAATCTTGGTTAATCCATTGGACAAATTTTTTTTTCTTGAGTGCAAACAATATGTTATAGTTCAAGTAGCAAAAATAAGTAAATCTACAATCTACTTTGCTTCTAGCTACTTACATTCACATAGAAGAGGACAAATAATAAACATATAACATTAAGAATAAATAGTAAGCCAGATGGTAAATTTTTCTCTGGAGAAAAATAAGGTGGATAGGGGAGACAGAGAATGCTTGAATGGGGTTATTATTTTTAAATAATATCACCACAGAAGACCTCACTTTTAAAGGTGACATGTGATCGGAGATCTGAAGGAGATGGGTGAACAAACCAGGAAACAGGTTTCCAGGCAGTAGGAAGATCAAGGACAAGCACATTATTTGTAAAGGTCTTTGGCCTATTTAAGTTACAGAAATGAGACTATTATTGCCGCAGTGAAGTGAAAAAAGAAGAGAAGAGAGAGGTTGAGAACTATAGGTAAAAATTCTGGTAGGGCTTTAGGGGAAAGTGAAGAGTTTGAGGATGTGTATCAGGAATTAATATACCTGATGGACCCTGGTATATAAACTGGAAAAAAAAGAAAAGTAAGGGCACGTTAGATTTTGAAATAGACTAATTATATATCAGAATATGACAATTCAGTATGAACTATAATGATATGTAGACATACATATAATGATTCTCAATCCATGAAATGACTACATTGTAATAAGAAGAGATTCCAGAGGGAAAGTATCAAAAAATCTCTTCTACAAAGCAAATAGTAGAAATTTAGTATCATTAAATATATGTCAGTATTGAACCATGAATTTTAAAAAATGTTTTATACAATTTTGAAAGGTTACTTTCTATTTACAGTTATTACAAAATATTGGCTATATTCCCCATGTTGTACAATACATCCTTGAGCCTATCTTATAACCAATAGTTTGTACCTCCCATTCTCCAAGCCCTTTATTGCCCTTCCCCCCTCCCCACTGGGGACCACTAGTTTGTTCTCTATATCTGTGAGTCTGCTTCTTTTCTGTTATATCCACTAGTTTCTTTTATTTTTTAAATTCCACATCTAGTGATATCATACAGTATTTGTCTTTCTCTGTCTGACTTGTTTCACTTAGCATAATGCCCTCCACATCCATTTTTGTTGCTGCAAATGGCAAAATTTTGTAATTTTTTATGGCTGACTAGTATTTCATTGTATATATATACCACATCTCCTTTATCCATTAATCTGTTGATGGACACTTAGGTTGTTTCCATATCTTGGCAATTGTAAATAGTGCTGCTATGAACATTGGGGTGAAATAATAAATGTTTTGTACCAGATGTGCCCATAACAGTTTGGGTTTATAATGTTAAAATAATGTCTCACTATATCAGAGATATTTTCACCTAAAGAGAAACAACCATATAATAAAATATTAGAATAATGGAACCTATACTCTCAACTATAAAAACCCCTAATTTTTGAGATACATTAAAGAAACATTTGAGTCGTTGACAGATTAAAGCCTTCAGTTGTGATTGAATAAACAGAAAGAGAAAGAAAAACATTACTCAAGGAACAATGAAAATAAATAGGAAATTGTATTGAGTTAGTATATTGAATTAATTGGAACAAAAATATTTTCTAGTCTAGAAGATTGATTTTCATGCAAATTCTTAGAATAAATTTAGTGTTGGTGTCACATGTTGCTGTTGAATTATTCCAAAGTATTTTGGCTTTTATATTGAGGAGTAGCAAGAGTCAACTTTTCAGGAAATTTAAAATGTTTTATATTAATTTGTGTGTATTTAGGTAGATCTGATATATGAGTATTAGATATGAGTTTTATGTACTTGATGTCTGGAAGTAAATTAAAAAGATTATTTCACTCCCTTGGCATATTTGATTTGAAAGTAAATTTTATTCAATGATTGAATAAATTTGAGTTTTAAAAACTATAAGAGAATTTCATTTTTCCTATATGTGGTATGATTTTGTTTATGCTAATAAAAGAAACTGTCATTAATTAACATTTTAATCACTGTAGGTATTTCTGGTAATTGCATGTTTTCGGTGCTGTCATATTCTCTTCCAAAAAGATTCCAATTCATAAATATTCAATCACTTGGGTTCATTTTCATCATAAAACCATCAATCCCTATGTTATTTATGGGAAAAGTAATATAATTACAGCTATGGCTTCAAAACCTAAATGCCTTCAATTGCTATTATTAGTGCATGGAAGTATGACTAGATAGTTAATATGGGGGGAAAAAAGGATACAAAAAGAGAAACGAAGTATTAAAATAAAGGATAGATCATTCTATCAGACTTGCAGGAAATTTCCACTTAAATTTTGTACTTATACAGAAAATTTCTAATAAAAAGATGAATAATTGGTGTCTGAATTTAATCAATATATTCAGTCAAACATGCTATTATTCTTTACAAAAATCTCTATTTCAAGGCCACCTCTGTGTTATAATAGCAGTTACTGCATTAGTGGAGTATTTTTTTTTAACTTAACAATTTGGTGGCCCTTGAAAAGTAGTTCTTAACCCAGGTACAAAAGAAATGCCCTCGGGCTTCCCTGGTGGCGCAGTGGTTGAGAGTCCGCCTGCCGATACAGGGCACACGGGTTCGTGCCCCGGTCCGGGAAGATCCCACATGCCGCGGAGCGGCTGGGCCCGTGAGCCATGGCCTGCGTGTCCGGAGCCTGTGCTCCGCGGCGGGGGAGGCCACAACAGTGATGAGGCCCGCGTACAGCAAAAAAAAAAAGAAAAAAAAAAAAAAGAAATGCCCTCAGCAATTCTCAATCAGTTGACTAGCATGTAGTTCAGAAATGCTTCTTTTAAATGACTGAAACAGGTGATTCAGATGTCTATGTCCATTCATTGAGAAAATCTTCTAGAAGAATTACTTGCTTTTTCTTTGGCTTCAGTGACCTCTTACAAGGTATGTCTTCAAGTTTTGTATAAAACTGCTTTTACCTAGATTTTATTTTCAAGACTCATATTTTGCTTCAGTGAAGCGAGTTGTTCAGTCTGTATATATGTTTGAAAATACAACAACAAAAAAAAGACAAGCCATATGATGTTTCTTTGCGTTCTCAGATTGTCTGTAGCTTTGGGTTATCTATTCCAGGTATAATTAGTGGATTTGTATTATTATTTTTTTTTAGTCACAAATACATCAATTTACTCTTTGTCGGTAGTATCAAAGAAAAATACATATCCAGACAGTAATTAAAACAGTAAAAATGGTACTATTTATTCAGGACTATTGCTACAGGGAAAAGAGACATCCGCCTAGAACTGCAGCCATTTTCAAATACAGCAAGGCCAAATGGGATTTATAACCAAGGAGCAGGGTGGGGGTCAGTGGATGGAAAATTACTAAGAGGAAGCATCTGGGGTAAGAGGGGATTCTGTTCCCACTGACTTGACAGGATTTATGCTGAAGGCAGAACAAGGTGAGCTGATACCAAGGCTAGAGAATGATAAATCTGATCAGATATCAAGAGTGGGGATTCTTGCTAAGTTGACTTAGCAGGATTTTTATTAAAATTGGGGGATGCAAGGATGAACACAGAAGTTCAAACGTAGAGGCTTAGTTGAGAAGGTCCCTCAGGGGAACATGACCAAAGTTTGCTTGAGGAAGGCATCATGTCAGCGACACATGGTTTCCAATCAGAATTTTAATTATTGAGACTTTCAACTTTTATTTAAGATGCAAAAAATCTAATTCTTGCAGGGCCTTTTCCTATTTCTCAATTCTTCTTCCAAGTCATTAGTGCCCTTTTATGATTGTGGAGAGGCTTTGTGAATTTTGAAGTATTTTAGCTTCTGGCATGTTCTGAAATAAGACATGAATTTTTATGACTTACTTCAAATAATTATCATTTGGTTTTTTAATACAAACAAATTTAAGTCAGTAAAGATTATGCCAGTCACAGTGTATAAAGCAAAAACTGTCAAAAAAACATTCTGCCACTGAGGTTTTCAAATTCATGATTGCACGTCCTATCCTGTATCTCCAGTAAAATAGTGTATTTCTTGCTTTGAACTTAGTTCGTATAATAATACATCCAAATGGAATGATATTGGCCCTTCTGGTTAGTATATATTATTTTTCCCTTTTCTGGACTGTATTCCTTGGAAGTTAAGTCACTGTGTTCAAGGCACACTATAGAAGTGAGATATTATCCTCTCCTGCATTTAGGATGGGGTCTACATAGTTTGAAATTCTTCTGTAAAAGATATTTGTCACCTCTTCCTTATTTATTGATTCATTCAATGATTTATTTATGTCAGCATGCACTAAGAATATTTATTGGGTTGGCCAAAAAGTTCGTTCGGGTTTCTCTGTACCATCTTACAGAAAGCTTGAACGAACTTTTTGGCCAATACAATACTTTATACTTTGGGTTACAATCCAATAGTTATTTATGTATTTTCGTACTTAAATTGTTTCACCTTTGGCCTTTGGTTCCTCTGCCACGTTGACGTACTCTCATGTAAGTTTTTTCATTGGCTGTTTGGTTTCAAGTACTTCTTTGCTTTCTGGCAAGAAAGATACTCCAGCCTCAACTTGTATATGTCTTGCTCCAGTTCCAGAAGCAATCATTTCTCCAAGAGGTCTTCATTCTTTTTCCTGGGGAATGGTATTAGAAACCAAAGTCTGAGAACTAGATATGCTCACTAGATAACAGAAAGAGACCCCAAAGTGATCTCATTAATGGAGTTTTCAGACATGGACTTTAAAACAATGTCTTGAACAGGTTTAGGAAATATAAACAAAGATTAAGACAACATGGCCAAGAACTGAAAACCATAGGGTATGTACTTAAATTCTGAACAGTTGGTAGTTACCAAAAGTTAACAACCATAATACGAACAATCAAGTGAAACATGCTATTACTTAAAATAAATGTTGAATACATTCAAACTTGACATTAGTGAATGCACTTAATATTTTGAAGAGTCTGACATGATGCTTCTAGTACTACAATCAAAGTAAATTTTGTTTTATATTGTCTGATATCCAATGTGAAATAGTTTATTCATTGAACAAAAATATTGGAAACCTACTGTGTTGTTAGAATTTAACTAAGTTCTAAATGAACAGTTCATTCTTACACTTACTAATTTAGGTAAATGGCTTTTGAAACTTCACATCACTTTTAACATGATGCAACATTAAAAAGTCAATTTTCTTCTTGGAGTAAGTGTGGATTTTAAAATTTGAATGGAAGTGGGAGGATAGACAGGGTAAGAAGTTGTTTCCTTATTATAATTTTTAATTTCCTGATGTCATCAGCAACTTAGCTATTCAGACACCTGCTTAATCTCTTTAGAACTTTTTTCTGATTATCTGGGTGCCCCAAAATTTAGCCTGGAAACTTTAGTTTGAATGATTATGTAAATCGCTTTCTGAGAGAATATAACCTTATGTCCTCCTGATGGAAACAGAAATTGAAAGAGGCAATCTTGAATTAATGATTCCATCCCTGAAGAGTCTCAAGAGTGAACGGCTCATGAGGGATGCTTATGAATTTTATTCTTTCCACGTCCACCCTTGACTCTCAACCAGTGTTGAGTAAGGGTTATATGAGTAATTTTATTCTCTGTTCCTGACAATTTAAAACCAGAACAATTGTTCTTCTTTATGAAAAGATGCAAAAAATTATAAAGATTAATCTATTAAATTAAGAATTACTAATGACAGGAAAAAGGAATATGGATTTTATCATATATCCAAATATTTTAATTAAAATTGTGTATTTTTACCATGGCATACAAAAGAGAAAATATATTATTTCTGATAAGCAAAGCTGCAACCTGCAATGCTCAGTTGTATGATAATGAGACATAGTGAGGTACACACTCTTTACAGAGCAATTTTATGAAAACTATTGAAGACTATGTTTATAGTCTGTTAGTTATTAGTAGCAGAAGTTATATCTGCTAGATAAAGATTATACTTCTTATTAGGAGGAAAGCTAGTTCACACTTTTAGGTTTGATGATGTTTTCCCTTTTTCCTATGTTTCTAACTATGTGGGCATTTCTATTAGGGACTATTTAAGTGGCTCAATACAGGCCCTAATCATAAGAATACCACTGAAAGTTATAGAAAGTGTTAACTAAATCACCATTCCATTTTCTGCATCTTTTACTATTCCACAAGTCTTTTAATACCTATCTCTGGGATACAGAGAAAATAGTCTCTTTCTCCATATAAAAGAAGGGAAGCCGCATAGCCTGGTTTTAACCATAAGAAGTATCTATCTATCTATCTATCTATCTATCTATCTATCTATCTATCTATCTATACATGCACATGTATGTATATATATGTACATGTATAGTTGTATGTTTTATTTTTCTATTCATAGTTTAAAAATTATAGTTGATAACCAAATCTACAATTGAGTCACTGTCTAAACATACCTATTGACAAAAGATTCTTGCATTGATCAAAGAGGATTCAGTGAAATCTTGCCATTGCTTTTGCTTTTATTTGCACAGTCTATGATTCAAAACACTACTGGATCCTTTTTGTTGCTTTTGGAGCCTTTGCAATTCTGGGACTTCCTCAACTGATAATGTGTTTATCAACTTCATTACAAACTACTGCCATCTCTCAGAACGGATCATGACAAATCAGTTAGTCTTTTCACCGCTCTTGATGAGCTCCAACACCACAGCAACTCTAAAAAACTTACTCTTTTCCATCCCTCACATTGTGAACAAGCATTTATTCAGAAACAATGAGTCTCTCTCTTACTTCTTCTAAGTTTTGATTCATTTAATCTGATCTTCAGTACAAAAGAGAAGGCAGCAGCGTTCTGGCTGGAATTACAGATAAAGCAAGTGAAAGCTCAAGGGAGGTAAAAACCTCCAAAATATTTATGCTGTGAGGAGATATAAACCTAACACATAAAATAAGGCAAAATTGATAATTTCATGGTTATTGTAATACTAAGAAATGAACACTTTTAATTTTACGCTGTTTGTCTAGAGTATAATCCCAAAGTAAGGCGTTTTCTTACATTAATTCGTGCATTTTACCTCAAGGCCTGATATATGAACATGTAAATATTAGATTCATATACTAGGTAATTGGATTAAATATTAGATTAGATTCATTAGATTGATAACATTTGTAATTTAAAAGATGTTATTTATACATTTTTAGCATAAAAAATAAAAAAGTAAAACAAAGTAGAAAGCACGTTTTATGTTGTTTTATATTTTATTTTTAAAAAATACTTTATATGTTGAAATTTTTACTCCACTAAAAATTTGTAATTATCAGTTCTGTAGTCAGCTGAATCATACTATTTTTATTTAAAGATTAAGATGATAGCCCATGAGTTCCAAATTCGTTGAGCTCAAATCCAAATTGTACCTAAATGAGATGGAAATATCTATTTATTATTGAAAATGTAAACTTCCTTGTTGAAGATCAAGGTATATTGTAGTATTTCAAATTTAAAATCCATGTTGGTTCTGCATGCAATTCATATAACTGGTTTTACATTATTGAATGATACTTTTTCTTCTGTTTAAGGAAAGGAAGGTGGCTCTTGAATCAAAGCTTTTTGGTGACTATAGTGCAAAAAATATTTTTAAGACACATATTTTATTGACATCTATTGAGGCATGAAGCTTTCTGGACATGGGATATCTCTGAATAATTGAAATTTAACTCTTTTTTTTTTTTTTTTTTTTTTTGCCGTACGCGGGCCTCTCACTGTTGTGGCCTCTCCTGTTGCGGAGCACAGGCTCCGGACGCGCAGGCTCAGCGGCCATGGGTCATGGGCCCAGCCGCTCCGCGACATGTGGGATCTTCCCAGACCGGGTCACGAACCCGTGTCCCCTGCCTCGGCAGGCGGACTCTCAACCACTGCGCCACCAGGGAAGCCCGAAATTTAACTCTTAAAAGATAAAAATATCTAAATTTCTATTACATTATAGATATTTCCTACTATATTATTCACTTTATTGAAAGGGAAGTATATTATGCTGATTCTTATGTGATACACAGTATCACTCTTTGAGATATTACTACAGTAATAAAAATTGTAACTTTTGTCATGTGCACAGAGATCACTTTAGGAGCACTCACATTTAACATTTTATATAATTTAGGCAATGGTTTGAGGTACGTACCAACATAATCCTCGCTTTACAGATAAGGAATCAGAGGTAGTAGTACCTTTTTGGAAGTAAAAAGAAAATGTGCCTTAGAAGCAAATTTGAGTTTGGACTCTGGACTCATCACAACTACACTCTATCAAGCAATAATCACCATTATAATACTGGTGTAGTGATAATGTCAGAAACTATTGAAATATTTGGTATTCTTCTCTCTCTACTATCAATATATAAACAGATTTCACTTTTTGAATTTCTTCTTTCCTACTTTAGTGTCATCCAGCTATGAATTAATGTTTGATAATGCCAGCTATCAATTTTTTTTAATTTATTGGAGTATAGTTGATTTACAATGTTGTTGTAGCCTCAGGTGTACAGCAAAGTGAATCAGTTATACATATACATATATCCACACTTTTTTTTTTTTTTAGATTCTTTTCCCATATAGGCCATTACAGAGTATTGAGTAGAGTTTCCTGGGCTATACAGTAGGTTTTTATTTGTTATCTATTTTATATATAGTAGTGTGTATATGTCAATCCCAATCTCCCAATTTATCCCTCCCCCCACCTTATACCCTGGTAACCATAAGCCTGTCTTCCAACATCCATGACACTACTTCTGTTTTGTAAATAAGTTCATTTGTACCCATTTTTTAGATTCCACATATAAGCGATATCATATGATATTAGTCTTTCTCTGTCTGACTTACTTCACTCAATATGACAATCTCTAGGTCCATCCATGTTGCTGCAAATGGCATTATTTTGTTCTTTTTTTATGGCTGAGTAATATTCCTTTGTATATATGTACCACATCTTCTTTATCCATTCCTCTGTTGATGGACATTTAGGTTGCTTCCATGTCCTAGCTATTGTAAATAGTGTTGCAATAAACATTGGGGTGCATGTATCCTTTCAAATTATGGTTTTCTCCAGGTATATGCCCAGAAGTGGGATTGTTGGGTCATATGGTAGTTTTATTTTTAGTTTTTTCAGGAACCTCTATACTGTTCTCCATAGTGGCTGCACCAATTTACATTCCCACCAACAGTGTAGGAGGGTTCCCTTTTCTCCACACCCTCTCCAGCATTTATTGTTTGTAGAATTTTTGATGATGGCCATTCTGACCGGTGTGAGGTGATACCTCATTGTAGTTTTGCTTTGCATTCCTCTAATAATTAGTGATGTTGAGCATTTTTTCATGTGCTTTTTGGCCATCTGCATGTCTTTGGAGAAATGTCTATTTAGATCTTCTGCACAGTTTTTGATTGGGTTTTTTTGATATTGAGCTGCATGAGCTGTTTGTATATTTTGGAAATTAATTTCTTTTCAGTTGCTTCATTTGCAAATATTTTCTCCCATACTGAGCGTTGTCTTTTTGTTTTGTTTATGATTTCTTTTGCTGTGCAAAAGCTTTTAAGTTTAATTAGGTCCCATTTGTTTATTTTTGTTTTTATTTCCATTACTCTAGGAGGTGGATCAAAAAGATCTGACAAAGAGTGTCCTGCCTGTGTTTTCCTCTAAGAGCTTTATAGTGTTCAGCCTTACATTTAGGTCTTTAATCCATTTTGAGTTTATTTTTGTGTATGGTGTTAGGGAGTGTTCTAATTTCATCCTTTTACATGTAACTGTCCTGTTTTCCCAGCACCACTTATTGAAGGGACTCTATTTTCCATTGTATATTCTTGCCTCCTTTGTCATAGATTAGGTGACCATAGGTTCGTGGGTTTATCTCTGGGCTGGTTATTCTTGAAGCTGTGTTGTTTCTCTTATTTTCTACCTAGTTTTCTGTATATTATCTAAATTTCATGGGAAGTTTTGAGTCAAAGGAAATGTCTTGAAGTTGACCTGATGAAACTTTGAATGCATAGATGGTATGCACATAATGTCATAGTTTATTTCTTCCTATATTATTCACATAAATTCCATCTGAGTTGTTAACCTGGCTGAGATCTCTGGATAATAGAATGTTTCACAATTTGTCAGTAAATACCTAAGTACAGTTAATTCATTAGGGATGTCCTATTTTAACATATACTGAAATAATACTTTATAAGATTGCACATTCACTTTTGATGTGACCACAGAGGCAGAGTGATGGGGCCACAAATGAACAAATGCTGGCAGTTACCAGAAGCTGGAGAAAGCAAGACACAGATGATCTCCTAGGGCCTCTGGAGGGAGGCTGTAATACCTCCCTGCCCTGCTAACACCTTCATTTCAGCCAGTGATACTGATTTAGGATGTCTGTCCTCAGAATCGTGAGCTGTCATATGTCATGTGTATAATTCTCTTCTATGTGGTTTCTATGTGTTTCCATCTCTAAACTTACTTATAGAATATTTTTACACCTCTTTTCAGTTTTGTTGATCTATTGTTAAACAAATATTTTGAGCTCATAATTTCAGTTCTATTTGTCAGATAAGAAAATTTTATTTGATTTTTTAAAAATTTCTTCATTTATCTTCTGAAAATCTTTATCTCATCTCATTTTAATATATTACTTGTAACAATTATTTAAAAATCTTTACTCTGAAAACTCTAATGTGTGGTTCTAGCATAATCTATCTTCAGGTGTTTCTATTACTTACTCTTTTTTCTTGGTTTCCAGTCATGTCAATTTATTAATCAGTATGTCTGATTATTTTGTTCAGTTTTATAATAAAATACAAGCTACTGTGTATAGAAAAAATTAGAGAGAATTTGGGGCTATTAGTAATGTTATTTTTTTTCTCAGATAGGATTTTGATTTGCTTCTGGGAAGAGAGCTAGAGGGAGGAGAGATCACATTAGACTGTTAACGTATTCAAAACCAGGCATTGAATTTAATGACAGCTATATTTTCCCGGTTCACCCTTATTTCCATACTAGCAACTTCTCTGGTGTCCTAAGTAGATATCTAGTATGTATCAGTGTCCCCACCCCTTGGTGAGTTTAGAACTCCAATATTTACACACTCAAAACTGAAATACTGACATAAATTCTGTTCAACCCTCGATGTCTCAGAAGAAGTTTCCTCCTTCCTTCCTGTCTTTTTTATTTTTTTGAATCAGTACATGATTTAAAGAGAAAGTAGTACTGAATGTCATACAAACTTTCCTGCCTCCTCTTCTTTTTAGGATTTTGTTTCCTCAAGATATTGGTACCTTGGTAACTTTTCAATTTCAGTAAATAAATTTATTGACGTCTGTATCATTAGAGAGGGGGAGGAAGAGAGAGATTAACTTTTTATTTCTTCTTTAAAGGTTAATTAGCTAAAATATCTTTCCATCCCTGGAAAACGAAATGTAAATGCATTCTTCTAAACATAAAAGCTTCAACTCTAGAATTGTAAAAATTTTTATATTTATACTTTCCAGCATAAATGTCATAAAATAGATTAGATATTAGGCAGCTATATATTTTAATATCATTTCTTTTCTCTGTAAATAATGCCTATTGAAGAAATAGGCCTTCAGAAATGTGCTATTTAAATCATGAATTCTTTTAGCAAATATTTATTGGGCAAGTGCATTGAGCTAAACTTTGTGCAATGTTCATTAGCCCTGTGCTTCTTTAATTCAGAATTAAGCAGACTACTACATACTACTAGAGGAGATGTGGACAGATAGTCTGCCCACTTGAACCATAGTTAGTCTGCCAACTCTTGCATTAATTGGATGTGAGCTAAGCCTGCTTTCAACATTTTTAAATGTTTGAGAACATAACAAGAAGAATCTTGACATGTGAATATTGCATAAAATTCAAATTTCAGTAATCATAAAAAAGGCTTATTGGAATGGAGCCACACATTTGTTCACATACTTTTCTGTGGCTTCTTTTACACTACAATGTCAGAATTGAGTATGAACTGAAAGCCTAAAAGATTTACTATATGGTCCACACAGAAAATGTTGACTAATACTTTACTGGACTCTTGATTTTGTTTTTTGTCCCAAAACAAGATGGATTACATTTTGAAACTTGATTTTCCTTTTTAGCATAAAAAAATAAAAACTTTATTTTACAAAGTTTTCTGAAGAAGCACTCATATTGATTTTTTCCTACCTGCATAAACTTAGAAGGTATATCTGCATTTTGATTGTCTTTGGTTATACATAAGCAATGAGGTTTTGGATATTCCCATTGTGTATATAGCATCCTTTATGGCTCACCTTTAAAAAATCCAGAGTTTCTAATTTGTAGGAAAAGTTATCTTCAAAAATTGTGTTAACATGCCAACTTCAGCTCATTGAATCTCTTAGAGTCTTAGCCTGTATTTATCTCACTCTCCATGGTTATATAACAACTCTTTTAAAATACTTTAGGAGTTCTATATGTCACTTTTCAGTATAAAATGCCACATCTATTTGAACATGTACATTTGCTCTTCAGTTATTTAGAAAATGATTTGATTTTTTTATATTCTAAAAAAAATAAGACATATGTAGAAAAACGCCTTGATAATAATTTCCAGAAATAGTTGCAAGTGAGTACGGCTTAAGACAGTTTGGTTGGTGGGAAGCCAGATAGAAAACTCTTTTTTATTTTTTTTATAGCTTACCTAGTACACTACAAAAACTTTAAAAATTTTGCTTTTCTCTAGCGTGGCTTTAAGTTTAAAAAAAAATTACTGGGCAACTTAAATATTTTCAAGCAAATGATTTGTGAATCAGGTCCAAGTGTTAATCCAAGCTTTAATATTTCTAATTAATTAACTTTGGCTACAGCAGCTATAAGCTGCAAAGCAAGGGATTACTGGTGACTTATCTGAGAATAAAACAAATCCATTATTTGAACAAAATATGTTTAAAATTGTTGCCTAAAACCTACAAAAGCTTTGAAGAATGTTGATATAAAAATCACTCTCAAAAACCATTTAATTCCTTTACAATACTAAAACCCATTCAACTTAAAAAAATTAAAAAGTAAAAAAACTCTCAAACTTTAAATACTTGGAGATTAATCCCCTTGTCTTAAAACTCAAATTCAACCATTCTAGTGTTTGAATAGCCATTGAAGTAGAACACGTATACAAACCAGAGGAGACATTACTTTCTAGAGGAAAAGTGTGTTGATTGGGTTGGGACACTTCTATTTTTTACCTACTTTTCTAGAAAATCTTGAATTAGGTAGTAAAATAATTTTATATTTTAATAAAGGCAAATTAATGCAAAATTCAGAGAAGTGTGACTTTTGGAGCTATAAAGAAACTTATTAATTCTATGATTTTATATTGTCTTGAAATATAGTTTTGTATGTTGACTTTACATAAAATAATGGCAGCAGAAGTTTAAAATCAAAATGTATAAAGTCATGTCAATTCTCATAACATATATTTTTAAATTATTGATCACATTCTTTAGGCCTTGAGGAATATAAATGAAGTGGAAATGAATCTGAATTCCCTCTTAGTGTCACTTCAATATAACTATAATCAATATTAATGTATTTATGGTATTATATTCCTATTATAACTGTAAGTTTACAAAAATTAGAGAAGTATTGGAAAGGTGCACGTTCACCTTTTCTTAAATGATAGTTTATAGGCAATTACAAACCCTATAATACATGCACCCTCAAATGTATATATTTTTAATTTTTCAGCTTAGACAATATCAAAAATAAAATGGGAAAATCTGGGTAAAAAGGACATATTAAACATATATTTTTGCTTCCTTCTGAAACACTTAATAAAAAGCATTGACTAGATTTTTAGATCACAAGCCCATAAAGGTGAGGCAAACAAAAGAGATAGAAAAAAACCCAAAAACCCAGCAACTAAATTTTGGAGGGCTTAAAGTAAATTGATAAATGGTAACTGAGTAGCAGACAAGAGAATGATGAATTCTAATCAGACAATAAAGAGTCTCATGCAACTTACATCTTAGAATCCTTCAACTCTTAACAATTTTGAGTTGAATTACCTCTAGAAGTAAGGGATCAATGGAGTGTCACTAAAATAAGATTTATTTTTTAAAACAAAGAGCTTCTCTAGGTGTGCTTTCTAATATTCTATAGGCAAAAAAAAAAAAAATCATCTCCCATTGCAGCACAAAATTGCAAAGGTAAAGTTTATTTTTAGAGCTTAAAACATACTTAATGACCTACATGCTGACCATGGCAGCCCTCTTCTACTATTCAGATCCCAGCATTCTGGATTATAGGACGTTGACTTCCAGGTAAAATGGGGGGAGTATTTTCTTGGAAAATCCAACCATTCTCATAAGATTGGAAAAGAGATGTTATCAACACATATTCTCCGAAGAAACTACCCATCTAGATAATATGGAACATACCCTACATTTGGTAAGCCATACCTTCTAATGGAGCTTCCAAGCAGCTTTTTATTCAGTAACTCTTAATTATGATCAGTCAACCAAAGATTATCTATGAAAATCCTCTAATTTGAAAGAGAAAAAAAGTAATAAAGAGAAAATTTTAACTTGGAGGATACAGTGACTATTTGTGGCAAAGGAAATATCAAATACCTTTGCATACAATTTGGATCAATTTAATTTAATTTTATGTTTGGGCAGTTCTATTTGGAAAAATTAATGCTTTGAGTATTTCTTTTTTAAAAAAAATAAATTTATTTATTTATTTTTGGCTGTGTTGGGTCTTTGTTTCTGTGCAAGGGCTTGTGGTGAGCAGGGGCCACTCTTCATTGTGGTGTACAGGCATCTCACTGTCCACGGCCTCTGTTGTTGCAGAGCACAGGCTCCAGACGCGCAGGCTCAGTAGTTGTGGCTCACCTGCCTAGTTGCTCTGCAGCATGTGGGATCTTCCCAGACCAGGGCTCGAACCCGTGTCCCCTGCATTGGCAGGCAGATTCTCAACTGCTGCGTCACCAGGGAAGCCCAGTATTTCCTATTATATGGAACAATTAATATATTAGAACTTTTAATTCTCTCTTAGAGGTCTTCCAAGAAAGGGAGACAAATAAATTATTTTTTAAAACTCATTCTATCTTTCAATTACCATATAGGTCCATTTGACACTTTTATAAATCTAAGATACATTACAGAACCTTAGTAATCATTTTCTTATAACAAAATATTTCACTATTTCATTAATCTGTGAATTATTCATTAGTCATCTATTACACCCAAATAAGGGTTCAAATTATTTTTTTAAAAAAGAAAAGAATGTTGGAATCACATAGAACAAAGATGCAACAGTGAAATAAATTGTTCTCCTTTAGTTTTTTTGTTTGTTTGTTTGTTTTGTTTTGTTTTGGCATTGTACAAGTTATTGCATCATTTCTCACAAAGTATAAGAGAAAAGTAGGGAATCCATCTCTGCAGTGTGCTTTTAGATTTCTTTAAATAAAACAGAGAAGTAAGATTTTTCATGTTTGGCCTATGATAGAAAAGAGAAGAAAATTGACAGAGGATTATATTTCACAATTATTAGATAAATCAGAAGATGAATTCAATGAGACTAAATAGACTTTGATTATGATGATAAAACTGATCATAAAAGTGAAATCTCAGACTCTTAGTCACTTGATATCTTACTTCATTTTCCTAACCTCACAAATTAATAAGAGAACAATATATTTCTAAAGACAAAAAAGAAAAATGTATTCTCATGCAGTTAGTAATTCAAAAGGAAGAACTTGATGATACAATGTTTTGGGCCAAAAGCTTAGTCTAAGCTAGTTTTCTGAAAGAATGTTAACAGTAGTTTTTTAATCTTTTATAATGTTTGCATACCAAAATTTATTGACATGAAAAGATTTAAATGTTTAAGTTATTATTAAAATTTCTTTAAAAATTTACTATCCCTTCCTGATTATCCTTTTATTTTATCCTTTTAAAAAAACTTATCATTGTTTACTATCCCTTTATTCTTATATTTGAAATTAATCTTTTAAACATATAAAACATTGAAAGTGTCTACTGGAATCTTGTAGAAAATGATGATGATATTTTCTGAGAGATAATATTTCCAGAGAGAAGGCAATGCATCCATGAGGAAATAACAGAATACTGCAAAAAGGAGGATCAAATTAACAAATGAGTATTCTCAGAAAACACAAATATGTAACAGAAATGACAAAAAAATCAAAAGAAGTTGAAAATAAAGATAAATATCTCATCAAACATTCAATTAAAAGATGATAACTGGAGAACAGTGGGAAAAAACAATAGTCAGAAATATTTTCTAGAAGATACAGCGTGCAGCTAGCTATGAGTTCTAGAAAAAAAAAAGAGTCTTGATTAAAATATACACTACCAAACGTAAAATAGAGAGCTAGTGGGAAGCAGCCACATAGCACAAGGAGATCAACTCGGTGGTTTGTGACCACCTAGAGGGGTGGGATAGGGAGGGTGGGAGGGAGGGAGATGCAAGAGGGAGGAGATATGGGAACATATGTATATGTATAACTGATTCACTTTGTTATAAAGCAGAAACTAACACATCGCTGTAAACCAATTATACTCCAATAAAGATGTTAAAAAAAGATATCATCGTTGAAATAATTGAAGAAAACTTTTTAAAACTGAAGGATTTTGACTTTACAAGCTGAAAGAGTTCAGTTAATACCCAGCACAACCTACAAAAAAATATGCCCAAGTTTCATTGCTGTGAAATGTTGTAACTGTGGAAACAAAGCCACTGCAAAATGTCAGAGAAAATACAAGTGGTACACAGAGGATTAATAACACCAGCATTGAAATTCACAAAAGAAACATCAGAAACTCAAAACATATCATCACAGTTCTGAAGAGAAATAGTTTCTAAACTAGACTTCTATAACTATCAACCAAACACGAGGGCAGAATTTGTACATAAGTTATAGAAATGGTTAACAATGACAAAAAATTATCTTATATGAAACATTTAAAATAAACTAATAGGGGATATAGCCACCAAAAGGAGAGAGGAGGCCAGGAACAACAAAAAATATGTGAGCCAGAAAACAGGAGATCCTACAAAAACAAAGATGTGAAGGATTTACCAGTATGATGATGAAGTGAGGTCCCAGGTATACACAAATGTAGGACAACAATCACAAGTTAAAACAGTGGAACTTATAAGATAGTTATGTTAAAGATTCTCATCACTAAAGCATCTTCTCTAATTTCCCACTAATTTAAATCCAACTTAAGGAAAGCCATATTTACTAAGGAAAGAAATTATCTATTTCACTGTAAAAACTGACTCCCCAAAGTATTTAAGGCATCACATCTGATTAATGAAATTGATGCCTTTCTCAAGTGACTAAAAATCAGCTGCATTTTAATCTTGTTTACATTTTCTTGCTTTAGTTACAAATCAAGCTCAGTCCATGAATATATAAACTTACTACAAATAAGGAATTATCCTGCAACAATTTCTCACAATATTAGTAATCAATGAATGCTTCAGCACTAATTTGTCATAAGTTAAATTTACTCCCATATAGTAATTTTAAGTATATGAAAGAAGAAATTGTCTCATTTTTAGTATTTTCTATATTTCAATATTTTAGATGATTTTGAAAAACTCCTTGATATTATCATTATTTTACTAAGTCTAGAAATCTGACCAAATGTATTAGCTTAAAGTGACTTATATGAGTGAAGCTGAAAAATTACCAATTTCCTGGGATGTAATCATACCAAGTTAATCTCTCTTTCTGAGAATATACCAGAAAATCTGCACATTAAATACCCCAGGGATTTTGAGTCAAATATAAATTTCAGGTTAATTCCCTTAAAAATGATTGTTAGTGTGATTTTTTGCAGTTTGTTCTTTGAAAAAGAATAATTGTGTAAAATGCCATTAAAGGGTAGAACATGGGGCCAATTTTAACTGCTTATTAAACATAGAGTGATTATATAAGTTAAATAGACTGAATATAATAAAACTGGGCATTTGTGGAGATTGGGGAAAACTGGTGAGAGAAAATGCTCCGTCAACAGAGAATAATGCATTGCCAGCTGATGGTTGCCAATAAGACATTGATCTTAGCGTTGCCAGATCTTATTTTTCAAAGGATGATGAAAATAGACATTTCTAAATTTAAAGTCACTTACCTTTTAAATCTAGGCAATCACTTTTTTTACACACTGATGGGCATCAACATGGACAACAAACACATCAATTTGTGAGCTGCCTTTATATAGCAGGCTGACAATTTGTGACACTTTACCTCTTACCATTTCCATGTGATGGGTAAGACGTTATTGTATCCTGAAATTTATTTACATTGCTTATTTTTCAACCTTTATAGATTAAAAAAAAGAGCATACCAACTATATTTTTCCTTTGAGGAGTAACATTTTAATGAATATGTACCCATATTTTTACTCCCCAAATCATTTACAAGCAGGCACTTTTGTATTCAGAGGAGAAAATTGAAATTCTAATAGAATCTCTGATCTTCTTAGTGATTGTGTAATGAACAGTAGGACTGACTTGGGATCACAAAATTCTTGGCATGTGATTTATGTAAGTGAAGGACCAAGCTCTTTGTCTATAGGTAACATCAGATCAGGAAAAACTAAGATTAGAGATTCAAAGTACTAGAAGTTCACTACAAGAAAATCCTAGAACATCCTAGAAACATAAGCCAGGGAACTACAATAATTTTATCTGTCTCTTCTCTCACTGTGTACCTTCCCAATCCCTTCCTCCACTCTGCCTTTCAATGGAAAGTCTCTATAACTAGGTAGGAGTGTGAATATAGAATCAGTATTGTCAAATTTAATATCATATAAACATATGTACTAGCATAAAGATGCTGTAGAGCCCAGATCCAAAATGTTTCTTCGACTCCCTCTCCCCATTCCACCCCACTGAAATATAAATTCTATGAGGGAAGAACACAGTCAGATTCAACTCTGTCTCCCAAGTGTAGAGAAAAGAGCCTGTAACATAGAAACTGATAAATAAAAATTTGCTTAAAGATGAAATTACAGTACATATAGCAATATATATTGGATTCCTTGGGGGCTTTCAAAATATTTGGATTTACTTTGTGTAGACATTTTTAGACTTTTCTTAAAAGATTGTATTGGAAATGAAAGCATGAATTACAAGATTACTGTTTACTGACTGCCTATTATGTGTCAACAATGTGTGATGTGTTGTAACAGTGAATGCTTTTTTTCTTAGCCACCTCATAAAATTATCATCACTGGGGAGATACTGATAAACTTAACAGTCATTAAGCACAAATGTGATACCTGCTGCAATAAGAACTAGAGATCACAAGGTAGATGGTGTACCTAAGCCAGAGTTAAGGGATTTCCTGGAGGAAATCTCTTCTAAACTAAGACTTGGAAAATGAATAGTAATTAGCTAAGGGTCACTGCTGAATAGTAATTAGCTAAGGTTCTGGTGGCTGAAGTTAATGTGGAGGGAAAGAGTAAGGGACATGAGGCTGAAACAATCAGGGACTAGGTTGTTTTAATAATCTTGTAGGACATGACAGCGAGTTTGATCTTTACCCTTGAAGGGACTACCTGAGTGCAATACAGATCATAACCAAGAGAGAATGTATTATACTAATCTATATTGTAATACCAGAGAAGTTGTATTGAGACCATCAGGATGGATGTTATTTCAATAATACAAGGGAGAATGGATTTTGATACAAATCACCAGTACATCAGAAATGGGATGAAGATTGGAGAGATTTGAACCCTTGAAGTTGCTGTGTGCTAGGTAGAGTTGAATATCAATGATTTCATAGGGTTTAATATGTTAAACTGATAGAATTTCTTGGTTTATTGGCAGAACTGGAGAGATAAAAGGAACCAACTATGACGCTGAAGTTTCTGGCTGGTGAGTTACTGGTAGTGATGTGATTAAAGAGGACATTTTCTCATTAATGAAGCCTTTAAAGAGTAACTCTTTGTTTTCTGTCTAAACTTTCCAATGTCAAAACTAATAAACTGACCAGGCTTTTACACTTTTTCTTTCTCTGTAAAATATTTGGCTTCTCCAGATTGGTTTCTTCTGGTTTCATGTTTATGGAGATGTGTATGTTTGCTAAGAAATGTGATGTGGTTTGGAGAACTCTCTCACCTTGTTTAGATAAGACCGACTTATTGAAGAATAAGTTCAAGAATTATTGTTACATGCACACACACAGAAGCCAGTAGTCGATACCTTGTGGAAAATCAGTAAAGATATATTTACTTATAAAACATATTTTTCAATAAAATATTTATTATAACATTTTTTTCTGTCACTTGTCATTTTCAAAGCTGTGAGCAAAATTCAGTACAAAATGAAGAGTATATTATCAGGAATGACAATAACATACGTATTCATACTTTTATATTGACCTACCCTATGTTAATTTCTAATTTCTTTAGCCTGGGGTGAGCTGGGATGTTTCATCTAACATTATTATTAGAAATATAAATTAAGTAAAGGTTAGGACAGGTAGAGATTCTGTGTTTTGATTAATTTTAAAACATATGGTTAAGAAACAGCAATTTCATAGCCTTGTAAAATCCATACTGAAAAAAATATTTAAAACATATACTAATTTTAAAAGGTTGTTTAACATTTTGCTTAATAGAATTTAGCTCATTATAGGTAATTCAGTTTCCGTAGTACCCCTTTTTAACACAGAACCAAAAATGGTATCAGTTATTTGTTGGAACTTGCTCAGTGTTATAGTTAAATCTCTATGTATCTGTCAAACTGTCTTTCCCTAGCTGGAGCTCCTGTCAGAAATAATCATTTCATGGTCTCACATTCACAAAGGTGCAAACCCCAGATATTCTTGCCTTTTTAATGTCAAAAATTGTGCAGACATGAAATGTTTGATAAAACTACTATAGACACACAAGTAAGCCCATCCTTTTTGTTTTTGTGTTTTGTTCTGTTTTATTTTTTCAAGAGCAGGTCCTGAAATACAGATAATTTGCAGGTTTTAAAAGATGTAGCCAGGATAATTTATTAGTTTACTAAGATAGGTTAAATGAGAAATTCTTCCATTACGGTATGTCAATGGACATTTCAAAAGTATAATCTCTAATATAAAGTTATTGAGAATGTTTGTTTATAAGAGCTAACACCTTCAAGATTTTGTTTAAATAAGAAATCTAGAATAGGCTTATTATCTTCACGCATGTCATAAAAGAAAGAATGACAATAAAGTTCTTATGATTCAATACTAAAACACTAAAATATACACATACTAGAGAAAGCAGAGCTATTAGTTTATGTATTATTACAGGTCATACATAATTTAAAATAAATCATTTAAAAAATCAGAGATTTTAGAGATTAAATACCATTTTATGATATTGAAAGTCTTGTATCCTACAAAACTCTTTTATTAGAAATAGCATCTGCAAGGATGTTTATGTGTAGAATTATGTAGAATTTTGTAGATTATATGTAGAATTATGTAGAATTATGTAGAATTATATCTACAATTTTATCTGTTTTTTCTGTGTATGCAAGAAATATAGATATATTTCTTTCTTATATTGATGATATATCTTCCACTAGCATTTAGTAAGCTTCAGTTTCAAGGCCAAATACTGTAATTTTATTTGTTAGAATAATGGAACATGATACTTTAGATCTACAAGATAATTCCCTACATAATCATACGAAGAAATATTGGTAAAACGTCCAGTGGTGCAACATCTAAATCAGTATGGAAATGATATAATTTCATTGAGGAAAATTCTAATTTCTATGCTAATTTCATGAGATTGCACAACAGATGTTCATTTAGGATAGAGTCTTCATGGGAATTATAAAGACATCTACTGGCAGATTTTATCTCTGCTATTTACTCCTAAAATATCTGTTAAAAATATGGATAGCTTGTTTCTACAGGGCTGAAATTTGCTTCTGGAGCTTCATAGCAGTGCCAGAGCTTCTTATTTTAAAATTAATTAATTAATTTAGCCTCTTATTTTTAGCAAGCTTCTTGATCCTTGCTAAATCTGATGATCAATCAAGTTGAAGAACCACTCTTTGAAATAGTAAAAGAAATTCCCTGGTGTTTGTTCAGAATATCAGATTTTTCCCCTCTGGGTAATAGCCTTTATTCTAGCCCACTGGAGTGGATAAATGGCCAGATAGCTTGAACTAAAAGAAAATGTAAGAAAAGGGTTTAATGTGTAGCACTCAAGACTAGTTTGCTCACTGTGTAATAACTTACCCAATAAGTAGAGTGCTTGGTTTCCAATTCAGACTCTATTCCTACTTAACTTTGAGTTTAAATAAGCTACCCAACCTCACTAAATCTCATTTTCTTTATCATTAAGATAAGAATTATAATGATATTTCTCAGCTGGGGAGAGAATTAACAGATCAATACATATTATAATATTTAGAATAATGTGTGGTATATAGAGTTTATTTTTTATAAATCATTATTATGTTTCCTTTAATTATTATAGTTATTATTGATATTACTTAAATTGGCATTAGAAAGCATACTTGATAACCCAGAATATTTGTATGGAAAAAGAATTACAATTCCTGAATATATTCATAATCCCACAATATAAAAGTAGTGTCAAAATACCATCACATAATGAAACAAGAGTAATTATCCTGGTTGGACTAAGTTTTAGACATACCAGTTATCTCATATAAAGGCAAAAACAAGCAAGTAAACAAAACAAAACAAAACAAAACAAGAACAGAAACTTTTCCTTGATCACACATTGTTTTCCCAATGAGACATATGCATGAATAGAGCAACACTTCTATTTTCTTATTCTCAGTTACTACATAAAAATTTCCTTGCCAAGAGTAAGTGTTAATTTGGCACACAACGTGCTTTAACATGTGAAGACCCTCAGGCAAAAAATAATAACAGATTTGTTAAAGGTATGAATAGCCTTTTTCCTATGAAACAAAATGACCTAAAACTTACACCTGAATAACGTGGCATTGAAATCCTGTCTCCGAACTCCCATTTCAAAACTCTCTCTACTACTAAAATTAAAAGAGCAAATTAAAAAAAAAAAGGATTTAATTTGATATGCCTTTCAATAAATGTTCTCTTTTCCATGGTTTCTGTTACTGAAGCCAATAAAATTTTAGGGTAGGCTTCCTGTTTTTATCACTTATTATGTATTCCTCCTATCCGTCTATATCCAAAATGGAATATACTGTTATCTCCCACTTACCAACTGACAATCTTCCACCCCTTCATTCATTTAATATTCATCCTTACATCTGATCTCTTTCAAAATATTTTCTTATTCAGGAAGGTAGATCAAAATTATAAGATCTTAAACAAATAGTTACTATATTAAATTTACCAAAGATAGAAGTAATTTACAACAGATAGGAAAAGTGTTATACATGTGTTAAAAGTTTAGTTAAAAATGTTAATAAATAAAATGGAAAGATGTAAGGAATTTTCTGTAAGGAAAAGATGTAAGGAATTTTAATATGTACTTTAAAATATTAAATAGAAATAAGATAGTAACAATTTTAAAATGATAATGACAATAGCCAAGAACAAGGGAATGGTAATGATTTTCACAGATGTATTTGTTGTTTACTGCAACCATAACAATTTGCCACAAAGTTAGTGGCTTAATATAACACAAATTTATTATCTTAGAGTTCTGTAGGTCAGAAATTTGGTGGGTTTGGCTGGTATCTCTGCTTCAGATTTCATGAGTTTGAAATGAAATTATCAGCAGTGTTGCAATTCACTTCCAGACTCATTCAAGCTGTTGGTGGAATTCAGTTGGGAGCACTGAGGTCTTCGTTTGCTCGAGGGCTTTTGGCTGAGGGTTAGTCTCAGTTTCTAGAGACAGTGTGCATTCCTGGCTCTTGGCTGTCTTCATTTTCAATGTAAGCAATAGGGAGCAAGCCCCTCTCACCTTTAAAATATCTCCTGGTCTTCTTCCTGTGTATCTCTCTGCCTGATACTTCTGCCTCTCTCTTCCATTTTTAAGGACCCATGAGATTATATTGAGCCCACCCTGATAATTCAAGAAAATTTTGGAAAATCTGAAAAGTTCCTTTTGCAATGTAATATAAAATACTGTCGCGTTCTAGAGATTAAGACATGGACATCTTTGGCAGAGTGTGGGAAAGCGGGAAAGGTAGATATTATCTACCCACCTCAATATAGTTACAAGAGGATGATAAGGTGATAAATAAAGTATTTATTGAGCACTTACTCTGTAATGGGCTCTATTCTAGGCATAGAACTAAAGAAGTAATGTCCTTACACTTGTGGAGTTACAAACTAGTGAAGGAAACAATCAATAATGTTTTATTACAATCTAAGATTATGTCAATTGCAATGAATGAATTAAAAACGCAGGTAAGAAGGTAGACATTGAGATGGGAATGAGAATGTACTTTAGCAGATGAATCAATTAGAATCTGGGGTAGTAAAATTTCAGGAAGAGGGAACAGAATGAGTAAGGGTGATAGTCGTGAAGGAGCTTGAACTATTCAAGGAAGAGTAAGAGGGCAAAAGTGAATAAGACAAAGGAGGGCAATTACATTAGAGAAGTAGAACATGGTGAAGAATTTGATTACTAGTCTTGGGATAACAAGAAGGTTTTGAACAAGATGTTAATGTTGCTGTAGTCCAATGTATATTTTATTATTTTACTATTTTTTGCCTTGGGATTTCCTCTATAATTGCTCTATTTTTATAACATCTAGACTAAATGAGGTTTAGAGTTGTTAAAATTATATTTCATCATGAGAAAGGACTCATTATTCTCACTAAGTATAAATTCCAATTCTTTTTAACTCAAGAGATTTAGTAAACGTTCGAATACAACAAAAAACAACATAAGTCTTCAATGCTTTAGATTTATAAAATTTAAAAGTGATTTAATAATATGGCCCCATAAACATAAAAATAGCTTTTCTCGAGATTTTGATTTGGTATAAAAATAAAAGAGAAAAAAGTTTGATTTATAAACATGTAAAAATGATGCAGAGAGGAACAACATAAAGAAAGCAAATAACTGTATTGAATGTGTTTTTTAGTCAAAGTAAATTTTGATTCATATTTTAACTTTCTGTGAACAAGTTTCTCCAGATTTCATAAATGGAACACAAAGTAATTTTACTATCAGAGTCCTAGTTCTGACCAATTTATGCAAAAGAAAATGTAGATTTTAAGAAATTTCCTTTCTACCTCTGTAAAGTAATGAGGCAAATAAACTACAGTTGTACTTTATTAAGCAGTAGATAAAACAAGATATGCACATTTTCTACATAGAATATAGAAATGATTAAATCAACATCACTGACTGCCCTTTATGATTAAAAATATTTAATTAGAAATAAAATAATTTTGTTTAATTGAATTGAGCATTGTCTCAAAGAGGCAAAGAAGTCACACTTTTCAAAAAAAGGATGCATAAACTTGAGTATTTCTTTTTCTTCTGTATCCCAAATACGTCAAGATGTCCCAGTGTTAAGATTGTTGCTAAATTCCCATGTCAAAGCAAGCAAGCTCTCCTGAATCCATTTAGAAGGGTTTACAGGAATTATAGACCCTGGGCTATCAGGCTATTTTCCAGATATGCTCTGAGTGGACAGTAAGGTCAAAAATACTCTTAGAAAAGTGGGATACATATTCTTTCAGGATATATTTACGAAACAATGCAGCTTAGGATAAATTAAAATGAAGTAATCATTTTTTATAAAGCTGTCAGTTTTAATGCATACATTACCAAAAATGTTTGAGAGAATATACTATTCTATAGCAATTTAGGCTATCCTATTTTAATCATTTAAGGAAATACTCCATACCTTTAAATTAATGTATACAAAACAATTTTGAACATGTTTTAAACATTTAGAAGCATGCAAGAGTACAACTGTGTTTAAAGTACTTCTGTCTTCCTTTTCTAGAAACATTTTTGGGTTTATGCTGTTTTGTTATGAGATTATCTTCATGAGTGAAGCTTGATTATCTAGAAGACAAATTGAATACTATTAAATTAACATTAAATTTACTAATATACTGAACTCATGTTTGCCAAGATTAAAACTTCTATAATGTGCTCATATTACAGATGGTCCCCAGTTGCTCTTTTTCTAGAAAAAAAAATCCATTGAAAAATGAGGGTGTGTTAACAGATTATGACCAAGTGCTAATATAGAATCATTATAGAACATTACCTACAGTACTGGGAAAAAGAATTCTGCATAATTGTCCAGAAGATCCTGGGATTTTGAGATCTGCAACATTCCCAGTGGCATCACCCATTCAAAAGACTTGGCAAAGGAATCAAAAACTAGAATCAGGGCTTCCCTGGTGGCGCAGTGGTTGAGAGTCCGCCTGCCGATGCAGGGGACACGGGTTCATGCCCCGGTCCGGGAAGATCCCACATGCTGCGGAGCGGCTGGGCCCGTGAGCCATGGCCGCTGAGCCTGCACGTCCGGAGCCTGTGCTCCGCAACGGGAGAGGCCACACCAGTGAGAGGCCTGTGTACCGCAAAAAAAAAAAAAAAAAAAATCTAGAATCAAAAAAAAAATGTCAAGAATGATCTCTAGTTTCCTGCTTTCACTATGGATGCAGAATGCCACAAAGATCACTCAAATCTTAGGAATAAACTAAGTAAATTACAAAATTATAACTTCACATGTGTCCATTAGAGACCAGAGAACAACCAAGTAACCTGAATTTCTGAAACCAGAAGAGGACAAGAAAACCAAGTAACATGAATTCCAAAGAAAAACAAGTCCCATGAAGAAGAAGAAACAGAACATACAGACTATTTTCCTTATTAAAGAGCGTAGGAGGAAGAGGAACCCGTCACCAGGCAAACTGGTAAGTCTTAGTTTGCTAGCTCTCTTCCTCTCCTTCAAATCAAATCCTTAAGCTCCTGAAGGAAGACAGAGAATATTCTAAACCATAGGCAAAAGCTTGTTGAGGAAGGATAGAAGAAGAAACTATCACTGGGAGAGAGCCAGGAAACTTCATTGGCATTGGATCCTATATTAATACCAACCTGAGTTCAGCTACTGATGGGAGAGAGGCAGAAAACACCCCTCCAAATGCAATCTCAGACACAAGATAATGTTTAGAGCACTGAGAAACTGCACTCCCCTGAGGTTCAGAAGCAGAGGGATGCCTAACATTTCGGCAGAAACTGGCCAGCTAAGACCACATCACCTGAGACCATATCACGCATGCTTAACACAAGCCTAGAGGGAGTAGTAATATAGAGTAGTTGGCCAGTAGTAATATAGAGAAGTTGGCCACAGGGAGGGAGTGTGAAGAGCGTGGTGATTGCCCCATCTGGAATGCAGTGATGTGATGTTGGTTGAAAACTGAGAGTGTGGAGTAGTCACTGAGGAAAACACCTTTTGCGACCTTATCCCAAACCCTCAGTATGCGGCAGCTTTAGCTCACCGCTATGAAAATTTGAAGTCTGTGCTAAACAGAGGAAGCATTTCTAGGATTAAATAGCAGCTTGTCTCAATTACTACTGTCCTACAAATGATGTTCATCACTTAAGCAAAAAAGTACCAAATACACCAAGAAAACAAGAAAATAAACTTTGTCAAAGGATAAAGCAGTTACGCAAACAAGACATGGAAATAATGTAGATGTTGGAACTATCAGAAAGTGTCTTTAAAATAATTAACATGTTAAAGGACATAGTGAACGTAGCGGGTGGCATACATAAAGAGGTACATAATTCTGCAGAGACATGGAAAATATAAGAAAGGATCAATGGCACAGCTGAAGAAGGAACTTCAAGATGGGCCAGTATAAATTATTCAGATTTTTAAAAATGAGAAGAGAGAGTGAAAAATGAAAAAAAAATAGAACACAATATCCAAAAGCTGTGTAAAACACATGGATTTCAAATCCAAAAGAAGAAGAAAGAATAATACTGAGAAAATACTTGAAGACTGAAATATTCCAAAATTAGTTTTTTTTTAAAAATCAAACCATAGATTAACTCAGAGAATGCTAACCAGCGTAAATGCTAATTTTGAGTCATATCCAACGTTGGTGGACTTAAAAAATCAATTTGTAAGGTGTCTTTTTTCCCAAATTCATCTAGACATACAGCATAATAAAATCAGAATGTGCTTCTTTTGTTATTTGTGGTGATAGAAATTAACAAAGTGGTTCTAAAATTTACATAAGGGCAAAGGACCTTGAGTAGCCAAACAATTTTGAAAAAGAACATATTTGGAAGGCTTGCACTACCTGATTTAGGATTGCTGAACAAAGCCACAGTCCATCTAAATGCTGCAGTAAACACATTGCTGTGGTGTTGGCATAAAGATAGACATATAGATCAATGAAACAGAATAGAGAGTTCAAATATAGATGCACACATAAATGGTCATTGTTTTTACATAGTTGCCAAGGCCATTCAATGTTAAAAGCAGACTCTTTGCAATAAATAGGGTGGAGAAAAAAATTGGGTATTAATATATAAAACAATAACCTTCAACCCAACCTCTCAAAATATATAAAAAATAACTCAAAATGAATTAGAGACCAAAATGTAAAAGTGAAACTGTAACATTTTCTATGGAGAGAACAGGAGAAAATTTTTGTGACAAAGATACAAAGGTTTCATAGATAAGACATCAAATGTGTAATCCATTAGATAAAATGATTGACACATTAGACTTCATTGAAATTAAAAATGTGCTGTATGAAAAACAGCCTATTAAAACAAGGAAAAGACAAGCAACAGGCTGGAAGAAATATTTGTAAAACACATAAATGATAAATGTCTAGTATCTAGAGAATATAAAGGACTCTCAAAATGCAGTACATAATTAGAAAACATACAACAAAATAGTTAAAGAGACAATTTACCTTAAACGATATAAAGGCAGCAAATAAGCTGATGAAAAGATTCTTAACATCATAAGTCACTTGGAAAATTAAAATCTAAATCACAATGGGGTACCACTATAGACATATTAGAGTGACTGAACTTAAAACGATCAAAAATGCTCAAAGTACCAAATTATGGAAGGAAAGAAAGTAGAACTCTACTACACTGCTGATGAGAATTTTAAATGATACCATCACTGAGGAAAATAATTAAGCAGTTTTTTATAAAATTAAGTACCATATGACCCAGTTATTCCAGCCTAAGTGCTTCACCTAAGAGAGATCTGGGTAAAACATACCCAGATCTGTATATTTGTAAAAGAGCTTTATTCATAACAGCAAAACTAGAAATGACCCAAATATCCACATCACGAGAATGGATAAACAAATGGGGTACATATGTTTAATATACAATACAGTAACAAAAAGGAACATACCACTTATACCTGCGATGATACAGATGTTTCCAAACATTATGGTAAGTAAAGACTACATACTCTGATTACAGGCATATGATTTTTTACCTACAGGGACAGATATCAGGTTGTAGGTTCTAAGGTCTGGAGTGAAAGGGGAAATGGTTAGAAAGAGGTAAAGGAAACTTTTTAGATAATAAATGTGTTCAGTTGACCTAAATCACTGGAGAATTCTTATGTATTTAATCACTTCCTAATTTTAATTTTAACATATGTATATATAATTGTCATTTTCATATTTGCTTTTTATTTATGTATTTTGTACTATGTTTTTACGATTTGGTGCTGCATCAAGCGTTCTTCTAGAATGATGGACATTCCTTCTTTTCAAAAATATGTTAGATACTTCAGATATATGCTCCTGTTGTATTTCTTCTACCATTGTTTTATATTCTATTTTATTTGCTAATGCAATGATCTGTTCCCTTTATACTTAATATTCTTGAAGTATGTATATATATATATATATATATATATATATATATATACTATATACCTGTATATAAGCATCGGATTTTTATATCATATCTAATGACTATGAAAGACTTATGCGTTATGAGGTTCTTCACTGAGCCTAGAAATCTTCACTTAGATGATGGTTAATTATTATTTTGAGTGAACGTGTTTCAAGTGATAATAAGAAATTTAAATTTTTACTTCTAAAATAAAATCTAGTGAAGTCAAAATTGAATGCTATTGTGTAGAAATGTATATGTCTCTTTATTTATCTAAAGGCAACCTAAATGAGGTGTCAATGGCTAAATACCTGGATCTCTCCAGGATTCAAGAGTCCTTGAAGATAAATGATCTTTACTGAAGACTAACTTTTAAAAGACATTAATCAATACAGTACATCTTTATCACACCCCAACACTGATTAAATAATAAAGCTGAGAGTGTACGTGGCAAGTGGAGACTTCAAAAGGGATATTGTTAAGAACATTTAAACTGAGGCATTAAACTTGAAGTTTCCTCTAACTTCACTAAGAATTGATTTTTAGTGTGACTCTTATTTGTGAACTTCTCTGTGTGTGTGTGTGTAAATTCTGCATGCATTAATATGCATTATTCTAATTTTTTCTTTTTTCTTTCCTTTTTTTTTTAACAAAAAGCCATAAAATCCTTACAGCTTTGTCATTAACGAGATAGACAGTGGAGATAAATGGACTGGAATCAAATCATGACCCTAACATTTGTTAATTAGGTGGCCTTGAATCTTCTATGCCTTAATTTCATCATCTGTAAAATGGGGATGACATTAACTGACTAATCTTATTGGATTATTTTAAAAATTAAATAATATAGTATGCATATAAATATGTAATATGTTAACTAAGACATTAAAACCTGTATATAAGCATTGGATTTTTATATCATATCTAATTTTAAATTTATTTAGTATGCACTTACATTTATTTAGTATGTTAGTTAAATTCTTATATATTTTTCCATTTGTTAAAATTATATAATTATAAATTTTAAAAATAATAAGCTTATCAAATCAAAATATATAGATGTGCTTGCCTGTGCTAAAACCTAAAGATATAATATTTAAAGAAAACATGGCACTCTAATCAACAAATTAGCAAATTTTTCTAAAAGAAAGGTATTTTTCTTGAGAATAGGTCAGTCTTTGAAATATATACCACCTCTAGGAATTTGAATTAAAGGATCTGGGGAAAATATTGAAGTATGTACTTAAACTTATGTATATAATGAGTCAAAATGAAAGATAAGGCTGTAAAGCAAACCAATTTATGAGCAAATAAAGTGTCAATTTCTGCATTAAGATATTTCTCCTGGTCTCAAAAGACTAAAAACAATCTAAATGATAATTGCCTCTATGCACAAGATACCCCCCCCAAAGGGTAGATGGAAAGGGAAATCAATATTCTGTAGAGAAAATACTGTTTGGATATTTAGAATGCTGTATTCGAATATAGGGTGCACTGCTTATGATTTTTCTCTTATTTCTTTTGATCCTACTTATCCAGATTCCTCTCTGTACCCCATTATTAAAATTTAATAGGATAATCTACACTATCTTAAGGGGCTTTCAGAGATTTATGCAGAGTATTAACAAAATCATCTCTGGGCTATATTAGTATGTATACCTATATCATAAGATCTATTTCTTCACGGCATATCCAGCCTCACATACTATGTAAAGGTTGTGCTCTTGGCACTATGCCAAATAGGTCAACTTCTTGAAGTTGGAAAGTTTTTACTTTCTTTTTTTTTTTTTTTTTTCTGTTTTGCGGTACGCAGGCCTCTCACTGCTGTGGCCTCTCCCGTTGCAGAGCACAGGCTCCAGACGCGCAGGCTCAGCAGCCATGGCTCATGGGCCCAGCCGCTCCGCAGCATGTGGGATCCTCCTGGACCGGGGCATGAACCCGTGTCCCCTGCATCGGCAGGAGGACTCTCAACCACTGTGCCACGAGGGAAGCCCTTTACTTTCTTTAAGTATGATAGAATATAATTATTTCATATCTGACCAAGGCATTAAAGAACCTGGTGCAATATTACAACTCCCAATGACTCATTTTTGAAATTTTTTTCTTTAGTGCTGATACTTATTTTTAGTATGTAGATATGCATTCATAGAGTGCTTTTGTGAAAATAGAACAATTTTAAATATTTGAACAATTGTAAATGTTTTAAAAGGCAGAATGACCTTAAATGGTTTGCGTTCACTTTGGCTTCATCTCAGGAATACACAGAGTTGGAAAGGGCATCACTCCACACTCACAAAAAGAAAAAAATCCAGACAAAATTCCAGTCAGGTCCATGACTTTACTTGAACCCATCAGAACTTGACATTTCAGAGCAACCAAATAATCCAAAATCTAAAGAGACATAGACTCCTGTCAGGAGGTATAGGAAGCAAACACTATATTAGAAGGGCAAAGGTTACAGGATGCTGGGTAAGAAGAATCAGCTAGAATAGCTGATGAATTGGCGATGGCCAAGAATAGATTGGCAGAAGAGCATGAAGCCCTGAATGGCCACAGGTATAGGGAGGAATTGCACCTTCTTTTTTTCTTTCTTTTTTTCTTTTTTTTTTTTTTAAATTGGAGGCTTCTGTAAGCATGTACCGTCCTGTTCTTGCCACTCCCTCCAGGAAGGAGTCCGGGGGCCTGAGCACGAAGCAGAGACGCTGAGGCCAGTGGCACCACTGATACTTGTGCTGGCATAGGTGCCTTGGGGATAACCCAGCACTGGTGAAGAAGCATCTTAGCCATGACCGTGCTCCCCGGTCCCACCCTGCACTACCCACCAGCTCCCAGTGCCCAAGGGCTGATGTGCCTAGCTCTTGCTGGAATTCCAGCTTCTTGATGGCCTTTTTTCCATGAACCCCAACAGAAGTGCACAGAAAAGGGGGGTGAGTCCTGAGAAAATTTGCCTTCTCAAAATGGCCTGGGGTAAAGGGCAGAAGCTGTTGTGGGAAGAGCAAAACACTGCATAAGACTCATTTTCCAGCATCAACTACGTGGAGGGGAAAAAAAACCAGCTTTAATCTGTGAGAAGAGTAACACAAACCGCCATCAGTGAGGCACTGGGAACAACCATTATATACGGGAAAAGGAGGGGCCTTCTACCCCTGAGGGAGGCTCAAGAATACCTTCTGGGAGCTGAACTACAGCTGGTAGGGGAGCAGAACAAACTCAGAAGACACCCCCGACATCTAGGGACACAGTGATTTAGGAGAGGGTTAATCAGAGCAGCTGAGACTATCACTCCCCTGTCCCTCAACCCTAGGCTACCAAGTACAGGATAATAGTAACATGGAATGCTGCTGTGAGATTTGGTAGACAAACTGTATTACTCAGGGCTTTCTGGAGAAACAGAACAGGATATACAGAGAGCTATAATAAGAGATTTATTACAGAAATTGGTTCACACAGTTATGGAGGCTGAAAAGTCCCATGATAGGCCATCTGCAAAACTGAGAACCGGGAATGATATAATTCAGTCCAACTCCAAAGGCCTGAGAATTGGGGCTTGGGGGCCGGGGAGGGGGCGGACGGGGTAAGTCCTGGTGAAAGTCTGAAGACCCAAGAACCGGGAGTGCCGATGTCCAAGGACAAGGGAACGGGGATGTCCTAGCTCAAGCAAAAACAGCAAATTCACCCTTTCTCTATTTTTTAGTTCTATTCAGGCCCTCAGTGGATGGCATGAGGCCCACTCTGTTGGTGAGGGTGATCTTCTTTGATCAGTCTACTGATTGAAATGCTAATCACTTCTGGAAACCCCCTCCCAGACATACCCAGAAATAATGTTTTCCCAGCTATCTGGGCATCCCTTAACTTCTAAGTTGGTACATAAAATTAATCATCACACAGAATCCCTCTGAGGCAAGTAAAACCCTAAACAAGGATGGTGAGGGGGCAGTCATCGAGTAACCTCTCATAACCAGCCTTCACACTAATCATGAGGTAGTTAGAGCAGTTGGAAGCCTGTGGTAAATTGTGGGTAACCATTGCACAACATATTTTAAAACCAACCTGACTCGACTAGATTAACATAAAGCCCAACCTCGTGACAAACAGGCAGAAAGGCATGACCATCTTCAAACAGGAAAAAAAATTATATCAGTCTCTACTGTTCTACACAAGATATCTTGTTTCAGCAAAATATTACAGAGTGTTTTCTAAAAAAGGGGAAAAAAAATCCCAACCAAAGTGACAGACAGGTTGGAACTCTCTGGCATGGGATTTGAGTAACTGTGAGTAATATGTTAAAGGCTCAACTAGAGAAGGTGAACAATGTGCAATAGCAGGTTGGTTATTTCAACAGAGATAGAAAATGTGAGAAAGAATAAAATGGAAACGCTCCAAATGTAAAACACTGTAACAGAGATGAATAATGCCTTCAATGAGCTCACTGGTAGACCTGACAGCTGAAGAAACAGCGACCTTGAAGATACGTCTATAGCAATTACACATACTAAACAGCCAAGAAAAAAGAAGACTAAAAAACAAACAAAAAAAGGCATTTAAGACCTGTGGGACAGTATCAAATGGTATATGGTAGATATATATCTTGTGTATTTGGAATATCAGAAGAGAGAACGGGGCAGAAGAAAATATGTGAAGAAATAATGTTTGAGAATTTCCCAAAATTAATCACAGACATTAAACTTAAAAATCAGGAAGCTCGGGGGCTTCCCTGGTGGCGCAGTGATTGAGAGTCCGCCTGCCGATGCAGGGGACACGGGTTCGTGCCCCGGTCCGGGAGGATTCCACATGCCGCGGAGCGGCTGGGCCCGTGAGCCATGGCCGCTGAGCCTTCGCGTCCGGAGCCTGTGCTCCGCAACGGGAGAGGCCACAACTGTGAGAGGCCCGCGTACCGGAAAAAAAAACAGGAAGCTCAAGAACATCAAACAGAATACATACAAACCAGAACAGCAAACACTCAGACATATTATATTCAGACTGGTGAACACAAAATAAAGAGAAAAATCCTAAAGGTGACAAGAGAAATAAAAGACAGATGCAGGGAATAAAAAGGTAAGAATTATAGGAGTACACGTTCTTGCCAGCAAGAAACCATGCAAGTAACGTCTTTAAAGTGCTGCAGGAAAAACAGAAACAAAATGATGTCCATCCAGAATTCTGTCCTCGGGTTTCTCAGATAAACCAAAAATGGGAGAATTCGCCACCAGCAGAATGACAATGAAGAAATATTAAAGAAAAAATTCAGACTAAAAGAATATGATACCAGAAAAAAAAGAATTTATAGCAAGGAATTAAGTACACTGGGGATGGAATAAATATTGAATGAAGATAATAAAATTAGCTTTCTTTTGTATACTATTTTGTCTGAAACCATTTTTACATAAATATATAACAATACTGAAGGAATAAAAACGCACTCAGATCAATTCAATGAGGGGTTGAACATGCAAGCACTTTTATGTAGAAAATAGACAAAGTTGAGAAAATGGCACAAGTTCTCACATTTTTTTTTCCATGATGTTCTACAGAGACATCAGTATGGGCAACTCTAGATTTGCATGCCCCATTTCCTGATAAACATATATGCAGGGCATTGACTGTCTAAGGCATGTGTTTAGGAATAAAAAATTATGTGAATAAGTTAATATAGAGGGGCTCATTTTATTTTCTAACTTATATGGTTTAGAATCTGATATGAGAGGAGGATTGAGTCAAAGTACAGTCCCTGATGGGGGTACCCCTCAAACGGTGTCTTCTCCAAATGTGTGCGCTCTTAATTGAATTCACTTCCTAATCAGTTCATCAATTTCTATAAGAAAACAAAAGTTGATAAAATTGTGCCAATAGCTCAAAATATAATGAATAATTATTTTTAAATGTATCTGTTTACTCACTGTGAACATAAAGTACTTATAATTAGATCTCTTATACGAGTATAGAGGCAGTATTACAGTAAATTACATGTAGTTTCTATTATGTAATTATGATATAGGGTCAGGCCATTGTCACTGATTCTCTGAGAAGTAGTCTTCAAGAGGAATAGGAAGTGGTATTTTTAAATTGCTGTTTTTATAATTTAACTTTTTCATGGAATGCAGTTACGTCTTTTCTAGATTCTGTTAGTATGAAGTCTGACATTTGTCAGGTATAAAGAGAATGATGCAGTTCATTATTGACTTATTATCACCATCAAGTAATTTCCTCACAAGGAAGCAGTAAAACTCCTCCTTTTCTATCAATTACATCTAGCTGAGTCAGTAGTAAGAATTTCACAGCTACTTTTACAAACACTAAATCTTGTAAATGTCTAAGGACATTTACGTAGGCCAAGTAAATGTCCTAAATGTCACGGTCACTGTGTATATACTTTAATCATATCTTTCAATATTCTTTTAGTTTTCTTTTCAGAGTACTTTATTTCCACTGAAAAAAATTGATTGCTTAGGAATAGCCAATGCAATAAATTGAATTGGTCCTTTTTGGTTCATAAAATATTTACCATGTCCTAAAATGTCAAAATACTTTAGCTTAGTGTTTTTAAAAACTATGATTTATCATGCTGCCAGAAGTGAACAGTTAGGTTTCCTTCTTGAAGCAGATAATAAAAACAAACTGACGTTTTAAAATTTATGTATTTTAAAATCCATGGAATCAAGTTTCATTTCACATTTTCAGCTATATTATATAAAGTCTTTTGTATTAATAAAACTTTATCTGACACACTTCTCATTCCTAAAAAATAAAATAAAAGTTAGTCAATATGTTAAGCTTTGCTGAGGAGAATTCATTCTAATTTGTAAGAATTCCACATTTCTTTACTTTTAATAACAATTCCCTCCACATCCAGAAAACTATGCACAGTGATTATATGGCACAGTGGGGAATAAAATTTTTCTTTCACTCCACCAGCATTTCATATATAGTTTTTTTCTTTATCCCACTTGTTTATAATAGGCTTAAAGGAAGAATGGCTTCTCAGATATCAAAAGGCAGTGAAGCAGCTAACATAGAATTTCATAAGGTTTTTGCTGGGTGGCAGAGCAGCAACAGCTGCATAAGTAGAAGCATTGCTGGGTGCACATGGCCTTTATCACTAATTCCAGGGCACAGTTCTCTTCGGTGCATGGCCAGTTTTATAATCAGGAGACAACAGAGAAGCTGCATAATGATGACTTTAATGATCGTTTTAGGAGAGTGAAGAACTAATGGTTACTATCTTCATGGTTAACGATGAAACATAAGTGATCATGCATACTTCTAGAAATATGTTTGAAATTCAGGTTTCAGGTCTTTCTAATGAGTAAATTAAGCAATATCGTGGTATTACAGAAGATACATGAGGAATACATTTCCAGAGACATCTTCAAAATGAAGGAGAGTATTGTATAGACGATAAAATGATAAATCATTTTAATACTAGGAATAAAATTTAATCAAGTGTATGTATATCATTTTAAATGTATTTGTGAATTTATTTTCACCATACATAACATACTTTTGTGGTTAAAAAAACAGTTTTTACATGCTACTTATGTCTTAACTTTAAAAAAAAGTTATTAAATACAATAACATGCTCACATTATATATTAAAATATTTATAACTGTTAACATTACAGCCTCAAGAAACTGCTTTATTTCAATGTAAGTGCCACCATGACAGATTTTTGAAGAGATTTATTTCAGCAATAAAAATAGATATTAAATTTGGAGTGTACATTTAAAGTAATTACATAATGTAAACACACATGTTGGAGTAAGAATATGACATTTCTTGAGATGTCTTTCTATTTTGAATGACATAGTCATCATTTTTTTTATAAATTTATTTATTTATTTATTTTTGGCTGTGTTGGGTCTTCGTTGCTGCACGCGGGCTTTCTCTAGCTGCGGCGAGCGGGGGCTACTCTTCGTTGCCGTGCGTGGGCTTCCCATTATGGTGGCTTCTCTTGTTGCGGAGCACGGGCTCTAAGCGCGTGGGCTTCTGTAGTTGTGGTGCATGGGCTCAGTAGTTGTGGCTCACGGGCTTGGTTGCTCTGCGGCTTGTGGGATCTCCCTAGACCAGGGCTCGAACCCGTGTCCCCTACATTGTGAGGCAGATTCTTAACCACTGCGCCACCAGGGAAGTCCCAGCCATCATTTTTAAACTAATGTTTTTCATGAGTAAGTTTTTAAAGCTCTTTTCATTGAGTCTGCATTTGTGTGACGGTTGGATGGTCTATCCGTATGTGATCAAAATTCCATCACCTGCTTCTCATGATTCTTGCCAGTAGTTAGACTTGTGGGTATTACTTACAGATCCAACAAAAATTAGTCCAATGATCTTGAGTAAGATATGTAGTTTGAGTTTCAGTTTTCTCATCCTTAAATCAATGGCGTGGGAATATATGAAGTAGACAGACCCTGCATACTCTCCTAGTTCTGTACTTCTGTAATTATTTGTGTCTGTGAATGTCATGCTGTATTAGAACTGAGAAATATGAGGCCAAAAACATATATTCTGCCTAGTGTGTCATTCTATTTTGAAATTTTGTGTTACTACTTAAAGACTAGAACTAGACAGTGTCTAACACAAATACGAGGAATTTAGTTAATAGTAACTTATCTGAAAAAAACCAACAAACATGGGCTTATATCATTTGAAAAAGCTTCCATGCCCCTCCTTCTCCGACCATGTGTGCACACACACACATCACACACCCCCAGGCACATAAACGTGCCTTCATGTAACACACAGTTCTCAGCCTATAGCATGCTGTCAATTTTCCTTTGTGACTAAGAACTCTAAAGCATAAAAGCCGGAAGTTATTTTCCTTTGATTTATTTTGCTTCCATTTCTTCTTGTTCTTTCTCTTATAGTTCTTCAAGATTTTACAATGTTAAGGAGCCATGCTGTGGGTGCTGGAGAAAAGGGAGCACTTCTGTTTTCCTAACCTCAGGAAGGTTAGGAATCTCTACGTTTCTTCTTATAAACACCATCCAAAGTTTTCAATGTTAATTTTTGTGTCAGGAACACCTACCACACTATTTCTGAACTACATTTTTTTATCCCGATGCTATGTCTTTGCTCACTCTCCTTCGATTTTTCCCTCACCATTCTCAATGTTATATATTGTTTTGTGGATTAATTTTTAGAATATAATCAAAGTACTACATGCAACATAATTCTTTAAAAATGTCTAATAATTACAGTACAGTTCAATCATGAAAATCAAGAGTTCCCGCAGTCATCCATCCTCTCCCTAATATTTTATTGGTTCTAGTAAAAACTCTGAATTAATTAATGGCCATAACCATTGATCCTTGGCTGTCAGAGTAAAATAATGTTAGGTTAGTTTTGTTTTTTATATACTATATAATAGTTTTTTAACGATCTTATATCTCTACCTAAATAAAATGCCTTAAAATTTTAAAAAATGGGGCTTCCCTGGTGGCGCAGTGGTTGAGAGTCCGCCTGCCAATGCAGGGGACACGGGTTCGTGCCCCGGTCCCGGAAGATCCCGCATATTGCGGAGCGGCTGGGCCCGTGAGCCATGGCCGCTGAGCCTGCGCGTCCGGAGTCTGTGCTCCACAATGGGAGAGGCCACAACAGTGAGAGGCCCGCATACCGCAAAAAAAAAAAAAAAAAAAAAAAAAAATTAAAAAACTGAAATGCCATTTTCTGCATTAAAAATGATATAGGTTAATTTTTTCAAATTATATATAAACCTCACATTTCAGACACTTAAATTGTACTTAAGAAGTTTTATTTCTCTCCCCCAGAACGGCCAACTGTAGTTGGACAGTCAGGTAACATAACTGGTTATACTCCATGAATTTACCCAGGCACCCAGGTGTCTTCATTCTTATTTCTCTGCTTTCCTCCAGGGTGTCTTACTCACCTGCTTGACAGAAGCTGGTTCACTAGCACCACATTTATTTTCTTTGGGAATGAAGAAAGAAAGCAAATAGAAGACCGTCATTTTAATTTTTAAAATTTGTGACCAGAAGCTGTTCCTATACAGCTTGAATTGGCTTGAATTTAGTCACATGGCCACATCTGGCAGTAAGACAGCCTGGGAAGGAAGGTTTCTAGCTTTGCATAGAGTCCTATCCCTAAGTGGAATTAGGGAAGAATAGGTAATGGGGAAAATTTAGAAGTCTGTCATAGGAGAAAACCAGTAAAGACTTAGAAATAATTAAAGATCTCAAAACTTCTCAGACACCTTAAATACAGAGAGACTAAGGGTTGTATTGTTTTCAAATTATAAACTTGCTGATTAAAGCTGCATAAAACTAAGGGAAGTATTTAGAGCTGTGGCTTTTCCTACCTTTCTCCAGCGTCCTGGTCTTACACTGTGGCAGCTGGCATCACAAGAGGGATATTGCTGTAAAAAAAAAAAAAAAAAAATGAACCTGAATTGGTTAAACAGCCAGGTGGTGAACTGTAGCAAAACATTTGGTAAATGTTGCCTGTGTGATGACCTAAGCAAGAGATCCTGAACTTTGAGATAAATGAAGTAAGTAGAGAAAACTCTTGTAGTTTCTCCTGTTGAAGGGGTGAGTATGGTGCAGTTAAAGTAAAGAGACTGCATTTAGACAGTCAGTGGCAGGAGGGTGAATTGTGGAGGATAACACTAATTGTTCCCAATATCCATTTTCCTTTGCTTTTATGGTAATAGAAACACTCATATTTTAGCAGGTATACAGCCACCCAGATGGAAACTAGATTGTCCAGTCTCTCCCACAGCCAGGTACGATGGTGAGATTAATTTTCCATCCACCAGAGTGAGTTAAATTCTCAGGTCATGTTATTTAAAAAGGAAGTTGCCTGCCTTCCACATTCTCTCTTTCTCCACCCATGTGTTAGTGTGTGAAGGGGTGGTGTTGTCCAGTCAGCTCTAATCAAATAGATTGGATATCATCCCATGATGAATGAGAAAAAAGACCAGGAACCTGGGTCCTTGGGCGACTTTGCGGAATAAAATGTCTTACCTAGTTTTGAACTTCTTACCTTTCACCTTATAAGAGAAAAATTAATCTCTATTTCATCTGAACCACTATAAATGTTTATGGCATCTTGGCATGTATTCTTACTAATACATAGATGCTCCTTGAAGTATTATGCTTAAACAGATTTTTTTTCTTTTTTTATCAACTTGAGCTATATTCTCTTCACTTCCTCCTTTAATAGATAAGGACAAAATTGACATAATTTTTCATCCCTTCCTACCACTTTAAGGGTTAACTCTACATTTCAAAAAGTACATTTGTATTTCTATTTCATATTCCATTACCCACAACAATATTTCTATTCCTATTTCATACGTTAAAGATATTAGACTTCCTTACCTTCCATTTACCTTTCTTCTCAAATTTCAGTTCCCAGACTTACCAGTTGTGTCTTTTATGTCTTCCATGATGATAGCAATTTTTATTCTCTTTGTAGCACTAGTTCAATCTTTTGTGATTTCAATTATAGGATTTAAATTGATTCTCCACATTGGAAGTAATTATTAAATTTTAGAATTCTATGGCTATGTAAGTACACCACTTTTGCGAAAAATACTGTGTTAACATTGGATTTCTCTCATGCATGGGTCTAATGTCACAATCCCAGTGCCACGCAAGGAATGTTCCCAGAACTTAGTTAGGGATTTTCTTTTTTTCCTTCGAGATCTCCTTCCTGGTGAATTCCATTCAGTTACTTCATTATAATGCATACTTCTCTAGATTTGCAATTTATATAATTTCATGGGACTCCCATTTATTACTGTCTTGAGTTCCTTAGGTATTTGTCCTTGTTTTCTTCCTTAGTCCCACTGGGGGTGCAGAATCTGAAGTTAAAATCAAAAGGAGGTAAGTGGAAATAGAATTATCAGTTCAAAGTCATTTCCCTTAAATTCTGAAGCAGTTTCCCCATCATCTTTTAATAACTAGCTGAAGAAATTTTTTAACAGTGTGATGCTCATTCTGTTAGATTCGAATATTATGTATTTTTGTTCTCTTTCTTTTTAAGTCTTTGGAATATTTAGATTTGCATCTTTTTAAATGGCATACCAATATATATTTTGACATATTTAAAATATTTCTTTAAAGGTGAAGAATTTTTCATTGATTCTGTTTAGACATTATAATCTTTTCTATTTTAATTCCTATGCCATTCAGCTGTGGGATATTTTTTACTATTATATTCCTGCTATTTTTCTTCTCCCCATTTTCTTTCAATGCCCTTGAGATGTCTAATGTCTAGCTCAGATCCCATTTGCTGCTTGAAATCACACCAGGAATGTGCAGCCTGCCTTAGTTTCCTTAAACATTAATAGCATTAATGTTCCTCTTAACATTAATAGCATTTAAAATTAGCATGTGAGGTTTGATGTGTGTATGTACCTCTATGTGGAGTGGTGTGGGTATACCTTTAAGTATTCTCACTATAGTTTTTCATAGTAGTTTTACCTTAACTTAATTACAAAATTACAAAATCTTGAGGCACTCATAATATTTTAACTCCTGTGCTTACTTTGTCATTTCTTCTGCTAAATCCTCCATAATTTATAGTGATTAACAAAATATAAGTAATCAAAAATACCTACCTTACAGTTGATGTAAATGGTTTATGACCCTACTTATCACATTAGAGCTGCACAATTTTTAAAAATTTCATTTGGTATATCTTTGACTTAGGAAGTGTTAAATACAGATGTTGTTAATAGTATGTTGAACAGCAATCTTTCTTTTGAACAATCAACACTCTTTTTTTTCTCATTTTATATATCTGGTCATCTCCTGTACATCCTTCAATCTATTTCATTCTTTGTTTTCCCAAAATACGCATATAAATTTTCTCTGTGGTATGACATCATCTCTGAATAACTTTTTTATACCACTCAATTTATTAGTAATATTGCTTTGCTTAAATCCATCCCTTTCAACAAATCTGTAGGGTAGCTACTTGGTCTTCTATTTTTTCCTTTACCTGTTAGTACCACTAGTACCATTAGAAACATTAACAGCAAATCAATACATGGTTTTTGAATGAAATCAGTTTAATAAACAGAAAACAATTTAGCAAACAGTAGGCATGAGACGGTTTATTAATGGTGAAAATATCACATTTTAAATGTTCCCATTTCTTCCATACAATCCCTACTGGTTTTACAGAGCCCATTTTTGAGGCCACATGCACCCTTGCCTCCACAGCCAGTGTCATCTTGCCCAGAATATAGGCTAAACTCATTCAGGTCAGTGTTAATAAATCCTACCTTTGGTCCTGTAAGTTAGTTTCCCAGGGCTGTCATAACGAATTACCAAAAACTTGGTTCTTAAAACACAGAATTTTATTCTTTCATAGTTCTTGAGCCAGAAGCCTGAAACCAAGGTTTTGGCAGGGCTGCGTTCTCTCCAGATGGTCTAGGGAGAATCTGTTTTTTACCTCTTACAGCTTCTGGTGGCTGCCAGCATTCCTTCTCTTGTGTTTACATTGCTCCAATCTCTGCCTCTTGCTCTTCTGTCTTTTTCTGTGGGTCTGTTACAAGAAACTTGTCATTGAATATAGGGCCCACCTGGGTAATCCAGGACGCTCTCTTCATCTCAAGACTCTTAATTTAACTATATCTGCAAAGACTGTTTTTCCAAATAAAGTAACATTCACAGATTCCGGGGATTAGGGTGTGAATGTGCCTTTTTTAAAGGGCCACTGTTCAACCCAACACACTCTGATCACTTACTTAGCACTCTCCTCTTCGATAAATACATACACAGATTTTTACTTCTTTCATCAACACAAGAATTGAACAGGAACATGCAACACGTTTTTAAAAAGAGCATAAAAGGGGTTTTTCAATTTCTTTCTGTACCCATTACTGCACTGTCAGAGATTGAGAGGTATCATTTCTAGCTATTTGTCTTATCTCTTCTATTAATAGGACAGGAAAATTGTAAAGAATTTTGCATTGCTCTCTGCTCCAGCTTTCTCCAAGATGATATTTCACTGTGGGAAATTCTGCTCTTAACAAAACAAGATCCTTCTCACTTTCTTTCCCTCTCAGCTCCTTTTCTTTTTTGCAGCTAACTTTTTTTAAATAAACATCTTTATTGGAGTATAATTGTTTACAATGGTGTGTTAGTTTCTGCTTTATAACAAAGTGAATCAGTTATGCATATATATATGTCCCCATATCTCTTCCCGCTTGCGTCTCCCTCCCTCCCACCCTCCCTATCCCACCCCGCTAGGTGGTCACAAAGCACTGAGCTGATCTCCCTGTGCTATGCGGCTGCTTCGCACTAGCTATCTATTTTATGTTTCGTAGTGTATATATGTCCATGCCACTCTCTCACTTTGTCCCAGCTTACCCTTCCCCCTCCCCGTATCCTCAAGTCCATTCTCTAGTAGGTCTGTGTCTTTATTCCCGTCTTGCCCCTAGCTTCTTCATGACCTTTTTTTTTTTTAGATTCCACATATATATATGTTAACATACGGTATTTGTTTTTCTCTTTCTGACTTACTTCATTCTGTATGACACACTCTATGTCCACCCACCTCACTACAAATAACTCAATTTTGTTTCTTTTTATGGTTGAGTAATATTCCATTGTATAAATGTGCCACATCTTCTTTATCCATTCATGTGTTGATAGACACTTAGGTTGCTTCCATGTCCTGGCTACTGTAAATAGAGCTGCAATGAATATTGTGGGACGACTCTTTTTGAATTATGGTTTTCTCAGGGTATATGCCCAGTAGTAGCGTTGCTGGGTCATATGGTAGTTCTATTTTTAGTTTTTTAAGGAACCTCCATACTGTTCTCCATAGTGGCTGTATCAATTAACATTCTCACCAACACTGCAAGAGGGTTCCCTTTTCTCCACACCCTCTCCAGCATTTATTGTTTCTAGATTTTTTGATGATGGCCATTCTGACCGGTGTGACATGATATCTCATTGTAGTTTTGATTTGCATTTCTCTAATGATTAATGACGTTGAACATTCTTTCACGTGTTTGTTGGCAATCTGTACATCTTCCTTGGAGAAATGTCAGTTTAGGTCTTCTGCCCATTTTTGGATTGGGTTGTTTGTTGTTTTGATATTGAGATTCATGAGCTGCTTGCAAATTTTGGAGATTAATCCTTTGTCAGTTGCTTCATTTGCAAATATATTCTTCCATTCTGAGGGTTGTCTTTTGGTCTTGTTTATGGTTTCCTTTGCTGTGCAAAAGCTTTTAGGTTTCATTAGGTCCCATTTGTTTATTTTTGTTTTCACTTCCATTTCTCTAGGAGATGGGTCAAAAAAGATCTTGCTGTGATTTATGTCATAGAGCGTTCTGCCTATGTTTTCCTCTAAGAGTTTGATGGTGTCTGGCCTTACATTTAGGTCTTTAATCCATTTTGAGTTTATTTTTGTGTATGATGTTAAGGAGTGTTCTAATTTCATTCTTTTACATGTAGCTGTCCAGTATTCCCAGCACCATTTATTGAAGAGGCTCTCTTTTCTGCACTGTATATTCTTGCCTCCTTTATCGAAGATAAGGTGACCATATGTGTGTGGGTTTATCTCTAGGCTTTCTATCCTGTTCCATTGATCTATATTTCTGTTTTTGTGCCAGTACCATACTGTCTTAATTACTGTAGCTTTGTAGTATAGTCTGAAGTCAGGGAACCTGATTCCTCCAGCTCCATTTTTCATTCTCAAGATTGCTTTGGCTATTTGGGGTCTTTTGTGTTTCCATACAAATTGTGAAAGTTTTTGTTCTAGTTCTGTGAAAAATGCCAATGGTAGTTTGATAGGGATTGCATTGAATCTGTAGATTGCTTTGGGTAATAGAGTCATTTTCACAATGTTGATTCTTCCAATCCAAGAACATGGTATATCTCTGCATCTATTTGTATCATCTTTAATTTCTTTCATCAATGTCTTATAATTTTCTGCATACAGGTCTTTTGTCTCCTTAGGTAGGTTTATTCCTAGATATTTTATTCTTTTTGTTGCAGTGGTAAATGGGAGTGTTTTCTTGATTTCACTTTCAGATTTTTCATCATTAGTGTATAGGATTGCAAGAGATTTCTGTGTATTAATTTTGTATCCTGCTACTTTACCAAATTCATTGATCATGTGCAGTAGTTTTCTGGTAGCATGTTTAGGATTCTCTATGTATAATATCATGTCATCTGCAAACAGTGACAGCTCTACTTCTTCTTTTGCGATATTGATTCCTTTTATTTCTTTTTCATCTCTGATTGCTGTGGCTAAAACTTCCAAAACTATGTTGAATAATAGTGGTGAGAGTGAGCAACCTTGTCTTGTTCCTGATCTTAGTGGAAATGGTGTCAACTTTTCACCATTGAGGACGATGTTGGCTGTGGGTTTGTCATATATGGCCTTTATTATGCTGAGGAAAGTTCCCTCTATGCCTACTTTCTGGAGGGTTTTTTATCATAAATGGGTGTTGAATTTTGTCAAAAGCTTTTTCTGCATCTATTGAGATGATCATATGGTTTTTATCCTTCAATTTGTTAATATGGTGTATCATATTGATTGATTTGCGTATATTGAAGAATCCTTGCATTCCTGGGATAAACCCCACTTGATCATGGTATATGATCCTTTTACTGTGCTTCTGGATTCTGTTTGTTAGTATTTTGCTGAGGATTTTTGCATCTATGTTTATCAGTGATATTGGCCTGTAGTTTTCTTTCTTTGTGAAATCTTTGTCTGGCTTTGGTATCAGGGTGATGGTGGCCTCATAGAATGAGTTTGGGAGTGCTCCTTCTTCTGTTATATTTTGGAAGAGTTTGAGAAGGATAGGTGTTAGCTCTTCTCTAAATGTTTGATAGAATTTGCCCGTGAAGCCATCTGGTCCTGGGCTTTTGTTTGCTGGAAGATTTTTAATAACACTTTCAATTTCAGTGCTTGTGATTGGTCTATTCATATTTTCTATTTCTTCCTGGTTCAGTCTCGGAAGGTTGTGCATTTCTAAGAATTTGTCCACTTCCTCCAGGTTGTCCATTTTATTGGCATATAGTTGCTTGCAGTAATCTCTCATGATCCTTTGTATTTCTGCAGTGTCAGTTGTTACTTCTCCTTTTTCATTTCTAATTCTATTGATTTGAGTCTTCTCCCGTTTTTTCTTGATGAGTCTGGCTAATGGTGTTTCATTTTTTTTTTATCTTCTCAAAGGACCAGCTTTTAGTTTTATTAATCTTTGCTATCATTTCCTTCATTTCTTTGACATTTGTTTCTGTTCTGATGTTTATGATTTCTTTCCTTCTGCTAACTTTGGCTTATTTTTGTTCTTCTTTCTCTAATTGTTTGACGTTACCTTTTAACCTCACCTCTTTTTCAATTTGAGTCAGATCATTCTTAGAGTAAGTATATTAATCTTCATTGACTAAACACTTAATACTGACTCTAATTGGCATAAGTTGTTTGTACTACTTTTGTCTTTTTTTTCCTCTTCTGTGAGATATCACCTTATGCCTGTCATAGTGGTTATCATCAAAAGACAAGGGATAACAAGTGTTGGCAAGAATGATGAGAAAAGGGAACCCTTTTTAAAACAGTAATATCCCTCTCTCTGTCTTTGCTCCCCTAGAGCTAATTGCTAACAAAGCAATTGGAATAATTCCCTCTAAGCATAAGATAGATCTTTTCACTCTTCTGCTCAGAATCCTCCAATGGATTCCCATTTCATTCAATAAATATTATTTTATTCAATAATAATGTTATTCAATAAATGAAGTTCAATAAATAATTATAAAATAGGCTTACAAATCTTATCATAACACCACTATGATCTATCTGACTCCATTTTCATTTATTGTGACCCAGACTCTTCTCAAGCCATGCCTCTCTAGCCTATTCCTTACTGTTTCTTGACCATACTGGTTATTCTACTGTCCAAAATTCTTGGTCCTTTCCTCTTTCTAGAACTATATTCCTTCAATTAGTTGCATTTCTCATACCCTCCATTAGGTCTTTGCTTAAATGTCACCTTCTCAATGATTCTTTAGCTAACATCCTTTTTAAGTTTTAGTTCATTTCTTGGCACTTTCTTTCCCTTTTCATTGTCTTGTTTTTATCTGTAGCAAATAGATATAGTTTTATCCATATCCATATCTACCATCTGAATTACATACTATGTATTTGCCTGGTTATTTATATTATGTATTTATAAAGTAACCTGCATGAGGTCAGAAATATGGTTTCTTCACTTCTGTACTGACATACACATGGTGCTCACTAAATAGTTGTTGAATGGAAGGATATTTTAAATGCCCAGAATGCATTTATTTGAAAATTATTTCCCATATGTTTTTATTACTTCTTGAATAAAAATCTATTTATATAGAAGGAAATACATGACTCATTAACAAAAAATTAGGAACATAACTTTCATGTTACTGCCTTTTTAATTAGAAATCTACTCAATGCTGTGTGGTGACCTAAATAGGAAGGAAATCCAAAAAAGAGGGGATCTATGTGTACGTATAGCTGATTCACTTTGCTGTACAGTAGAAACTAACACAAAATTGTAAAGCAACTATAGTTCAGTAAAAATTAATTAAAAAAAAAGAATTGAGAAATAAATGTAAAACCTCTAAGTGAACTTGTACATTTCTAAGCATGATATTATTTTTGCAAGTCAACAACATTGTTTTTAACTGTAATAGGTTTCATAATTACAAACAATTGAGATTAATCATGAATAATTTACTTATTTTATTATTCTCACGCTAATTATTTTTTGCTTTTGCAAACTGTAAACAATTTTTGCTTCTATAGTATTTAAAAAACCCCTATTTAGCCTATCAGTGAATGCTAAGGAAAACATGTTCAGAAGATTTTGGTATGAAAAATGGGCAATTTTGATCATCACTCTATGAAATTTTAAAAAGTGAAACTTAAGGTATGAGGGAAAGAAAATAACTAATATATTAGAATTCAGATTTCAAAAAACATATTGGAGGTAAATACAATGAATTCAACAAGTGTTCAAAGTTTCATCATTCACTGTATAAAGCATATCCACAAATGAAACACGTTAATTAGTTTTGTTTTTCTTAAAGTCAGCAGTTTTCATAAAGTGTTTAAAGGCAATCTTTTTTTAAACTATATAGTAATTCACACATTTGTGACCTCTAGCTTTATGAATAAGTATAATAAAGTTGAAGCAATGCCCAATTACCTAAATTGTAAATAAAGAAAGTGCTAATTTAAAGTGAAGGCTTAATGCTTATTCCTCTCCTCAGATGTATGCAAGTGTTAATGGAGTTTTTGCCTTAATAGCCCATGTAATTGTCACTGAAATCCTCAGTCATTGCTCATAGTGGTTATTAAATCTGAACAAATATGGCCCCCACCCTTTTACCCACTCCATATTTTTTATGCCTTGAAATATCTTTCTCAGTGAAATGTTTTTATTTGTGCAAAAATTTTTGGTGAAACTTCAGAGTACATAAATATAATTATGATGCAAGATTTTTCTCCCTTCTGAGAGAATTTGCCCCACCCATGACCCTTCTAAGAAAATCTGGTACACTCAGAGTCCTAGAGCTCTCAGGAGGAACCTAAGCTGGTATGTTTATTAAAGAAGACCTCACCCTTCCCTTCCTTTGCACAGACTTAGGGTTGAGAATAGAAACCTAGCAAAAGTAGGGTTCCCTTTCTGGAATTTATAATTGGGTCCCTGAGTGAGTGAGTCAATGATCTTAGGACTGACTTGCTATAGTGACCTGTAAAATCAAAGTGCATTGAGAAATTTGAAAGGTTCAGTTTTGAGCGTATAGCAGCAGGGCCCTTGAAGAATGACATTTATCTTCAAAGAGAGTATGGACCAGTTGTATAGGGCAGGACTTCACTGTTGTATTTGGCTGTTGCTTCCCAGCCAGGTGCCTGGGAATCAAGACAGTAACTCCTAGTGGTTTCAGAATCAAAAACATTAAGGTGAATCCCAACTCATTTAGATTTCTTCTGTTTACAAATATCTTTAACCCCATTTTTATTAACATAGTTATATAATAGCTATTTATATGATTGTAGATGTACCCATTAAATGATAGCTCTTGTGAGCTCTATTTTCTAACTAGAAATAAATATTAAAATGCCATATTAGTATTGTATCATTGTGTTAAAATAATAAAAATATTAGTAACAGAAGTCATCCTATCTTGAGATGTCTTATGTGTATACAAGCAAAAAGATTTTTTCTGGCTAATAAAAATGACTTTTTTTTTTTTAGTTTGAGAGTTATAGAGCCTGAGCTACACTTTAATAAAATAACAAAATGAAATAAAATAATTTTTACTTGGAATTAGTGTATTTACAGTTAACCAGTTACAAGTTCACAACAGTTTTAGGAGACGGTTATCTTTATACCTATATGGAGTAGCCTCTGTTTAGAAAGGAGGAGGTATAATTTAATGAAAGGGACTTTGTCCTGGTATTAACTTTCATAAGATAATTAAACTCTGATCTGTGAAGTAAATATATCATGTTATAAATAGAAATATTATGTGGGGTCCAAAATAGCAACTGACCTATGAAAGCTATATTTCCACTTCATATGAAAATCTAGGACATATGAGAGGAATTAGAATGCAATATGGTTTGATCCCCCAAATGTACCGTATGCTATTCATTTTGATATGAATAACAAGCCTTTTTGTAGTTTAAAACAATGCCTTTTGGGATATATTCTACGATGCTTATGTAAAATGTCTTGCAGATGCTTTATTCCTCTAACATTTGCAAAATTTGTATTTCATCCTCATGAGCCTCTGTTTTGTTTAAGGCCGGATCGGGTAAATGTTGGTGCAAACTAATTAGCATCAAAAATACCAAGTTGATCAGATAGTAATTCAAAAGCAAATGTACATGGTCTTGTTATAGAGTTACCTAGATTTTACTTTAATGCTCAGTAGATGAAAAGCATGTTTTATAAGTATGTGTTCAGACTGGCTTTCTTAACTTTGTTTAGAATTATACAATTCTTTTATTTTTTAATAATTATTATATTTAATACATTTATTTCACATATTGCTAGTAACTTTCACTTAATTTGGAAATATTCTCTGGTTTCTGTTTTCTAAGTAAAGAATATTTATTATTGAAGTGCTTGAAATACAAGTAACTATTAGCAGTTATGTATTTTCATTACATCAATTTTATTAATATCAGCTTGATAAAAGGATAAGAATAAAACAATATTATGTAAATATCAATATTAGAACAGCATTACCTTGATATTTTGGCTCCTGTGTGTTTTGTCACTAAAAAATCCCAAATATTTCTAATTTCACATGTCACCAAGAAGTAATATCATTAAAAAACCAAGCAAAAATTCATTACTGTGTTGTATCTTTAAAACAAGTTCTTTTCACTTGTATCTGCACATATATCTTGATGGGAGGTAGAGACTTGGGCTTTTTGAGTGGCACTGTTGTTTTATGGAATGGTAAAGAATCATAAAGTCCTAGAATTCTGAATTTGAATACTGGTTTTGTCAATTAACAGCTACATAAATTTCAGGTATCACTTAATATCCCTAAATCTCAGTGACCTCATCTAAAGAAAAGTAGGTCACGTCTACCTTGATGAATTGTTTATATGCTTAATTTTCAAAATTTAGATAAAATGCCTAATATATTACTTAGTAAATATTATTGGACAGTAGCAACAACATATTTTACTTTTTACACTCTTCAGTTTTTGTAGAAAAATCAACAAATAATATCCAGAAAGTTTGGAAAGAAATGAAAAAATATTTTTGTTATTCTAGCAGCACTGTTAATATATGATTCTATTTTTTCCCTCTGCATATTGTACTTGTAAATACAATTTATAGGTTTTCAAATTTTAATTTATGTCAAAGATATTTCTCCATGCTTGGACATGGCTGTATTTTTCATAGTCCCAAAGAGTTTATTCAGATGCAGAGATGAAAATTCCAGTTAAATAATTTGAAAAGAGAGTGATCTGTACACAGGTGTTTAACACCACTTATCTCGAAAACAAAAGTACACACACACACTCACACACACACACAAATAAATAAAAATGACCAAAGGGATATAAAAAACAATATTGAGGATATCCATCAGAAGAAGCCTGAATATGGTATCACAAAATCTGAAAAATTCCTGTTAGACATACTGAAGATGTACACATTGAGAAGGAAGTTGTGATATATTAAAGAACTAATACAAAAATACAATCAAGAAACTGCAACTCCCTAATTTGGAGGGTCAAGAAGAAGCTAGAACACTGGAAAGGCAGGACTACCTCATTTGGAAGTGCTTTTAATGTGATGGAGCCATAGATTTCAAAACGCACCCTGTTGCTTGGATATCTATACCCAAGTATAGATACATTGGACAGAAAACTCCAGTTGTTGCCAGAGAGTCACATTGACCTGAATTGCCCCTAATACTCTGGATTTATCTTGAACTAATACAGCACTTTGCTGACTTGGCTGTAGTTTTCCATGATATGGCAGGATATTGACATGCTGTTGCATATCTCTGCAAAGTCACAGAAAGAAACATCCCAGTATTGAGACTAGACATAGTCACATCTTGTATCTACCCAAACAAAAAACTGAATTACAAATACAGTCCTTAGAATAGTAGATTCAATAAACATAGAAAAATAATCAAGCAGAAAGTTCCACTGAATCACTTTCCATATTAATTTATATGCTGAATCACAGGAATGGTAATATTTGCATAATTTAGTGTTTCAGCTAAAAAATAAGCACAAATTAATAATGAAATGAAGTAATAAAATCCATGAATAATTTATGCATAAGTATCTGATGAAGAGAAACTTCTCCAGTCATTGATAAATATAAGGAAACAACACATGGACCCTATAAACATATGAACTAAACAGATTAAATGAACTCTATTTTGAAGCATGACTGTATTACATAGATTCAAAGAACATAATCACATTATTTCAGCTCAATCAGAGAATTTGTGGTTATTAAATTCTAGAATTCTCCAATAATTTTAGTAATTCTTTTGATATAATTTCTTAATAATTTAGAAGATTTAAACTAGAAATATGTGTGTAAATACATATGTGTTCATCACATATTTATATTTAATCAGGGTTCCCAGAAGTTCTTATGAAACCAAGAGTTATCTCAGTTAACTTTTATATACATTATATGTTTTGATGTATTCTTAAACAAGGATTCGTCTAATAAAAAAATTTGAGCAACTAACATATAGTTCAGGATGGCTTCTGAGTTTTCAAGGATATGAGACCAAAAGTGGTGGGGGAAATTTTCCCTTAAAGAAAATTATTTTAACCTAAGAGTGTGTAAAGGAGATATTCTTGAGAAGATGGTGCATACCACACCTCCCCATAATCTCTTCACATGAACCAATCAAAATTAGCATCTTTAGTAACTGTTATTAGTTTCTTAGGGCTGTTGTAATAAAAGTACCACTAACTGGTGGCTTAAGAAACAAGATAAATTTATTATCTCACAGTTTTGGAGGTTTGAAGTCTAAAATCAATATTAGCATGACTGGTTCCTTCTAAGGGCTCTTGAGTGATCAACGACAATGTCCTGTTTAACTTTATACAACGGATACAGGCAAATTCAAACGTTAAAAAAGTGGTTTCAGGGCTTCCCCGGTGGCGCAGTGGTTGAGAGTCTGCCTGCCGATGCAGGGGACATGGGTTCGTGCCCTGGTCCGGGAAGATCCCACATGCCGTGGAGCGGCTGGGCCCGTGAGCCATGGCCGCTGAGCCTGCGCGTCTGGAGCCTGTGCTCCGCAATGGGAGAGGCCACAACATTGAGTGCGAGGCCCGCGTACCGCAAAAAAAAAAAAAAAAAAAAAAAAGTGGTTTCAATCTGGGCATTGTATAACAAAAGTCCAAAGTGTAAAAATACAAGCTGTTTACATGTGCTTCAGTTAGAATGAAGATTGTTGACTAGTCATTGTAAAATAAATTTCCAGGATATAGCACTAACATTTTTGTAGATTCTATTAGATTTGCTGATTTAAAATCCACTTGATAAAATGTATTTTTTATTATAATAAGGTGGGCTGAGTTTGACATGAGTATCTATAAAGTTTCTATAATTTCCTATATGTGGGCAAACACCACTTCTTACAGGAAGTAGCTTTTAACTGCCTTATGCATCCTTTCTGTAAAAGTTCTAAAGACCACATTTTATAGAAATTTAAAAATTTATTGAATTATATTTGTTAATAATAAATGAAATTCAAACATTTAGATATATTTTAACTAGAGAAATTTAGAGGTGCTTCATATATAATGTTATAAAAATTTATACTTTATAAAGAAAAGGCTTACCAGATATCTACTTGAATTTATTGACTATATATTATTGTTGAGTACACTTGATAACTTTGTTGACATAATTCCAAACCTTAATGGGCATTAAAAGTAATGGTTGAGCTACTAAAATCTCTATTAGAGTAATTTGGTCTAAAAAGCAGTGTATTGAAGTTCATGACTAAACAAACCACAAAGTTATTGAGAGCACTTGTCAATTACCAAAATGGAGTAATATCTGTAAACATCTTAAAAAATGCGTATGACTTTCAACTACATGGCATATTGGGGACACAAATCAATAGAAAGTAAAGCAAACAAATCAAACAACACTTCTGCTCATCAAGACCTTTAACCTTTTTCTGTTGACTTAAATTCATAATCACATTGGTTCTCAGGGCCAGCTAACTTATTGATTACATGTGAGACACATCTCTTTCATCATTAAGGAAATAAAGGATCACATTTTAATGGAGTTATGAGTAGTCTTTTAAAGAGATAGTACCATAAATTCAGCATATTTTTGATACTAATTTATTTTATGTTGAATGTGTTTTAGTTTCTCTTATGGTTATTGGACAGTTTCTGTTTTCTTCCTCTTTTTTGACAATTATGATAAATTAGGTATTGTTTGAAAAACATCTATTTCATTATATTAGAATATTTTATTACCATAGTTATGCATAACTTCGGTTAATGTTTTTATCACTCTCTTCTGTATTTTCAACAGCATTCTCATTTTTATTTTTGTGTATTCCTATTTTCCATTTTTTTATCATTAATAACAATGAATGCGTTACAATTTTATTCCTTTGTGTTTTGAAAAGGCAGCTCCTAGATTTATCACTTCTTATTTATTCTTTTCAAACCCATTAATTCCTGCTTTTGTTCATATTTACTTGTTTTTTCTGCTTTCCTTTGTTTTGTGTTGTTATAAATTTTCATACTTCATGAATTAAATGGTTATTCTTATTTTTTTCTTGATTAATATTAAAAGTATTTAAAAACTATACTATGACTAGTTACCCCTCTGGCCCTAGCCAGTTTCAATGAGATATGTACAATTACACCTCTTGGGGCATGGAAACATGGAAACATGGTTTCATTTGTATCATATAACAGTAAAAGGTGAATAATAGATAACATTGATTGTTTACACTGGTCTAAGTATTTAAGTCCTTATGTATATAGACAATTAAGGTACCCCCATGAGGAAGATACCATTCCATATTTATTTTATTGATGACATAATTAACACATAGACATCCTCATATCTTTCCCAAGATCTTCATTTATGAAACAGCAAAACAAAAAACCCAGTGTGATTGTTAGTCTCATATGTCAACTTGGCTGGGCTATGGTCCCCAATTGTTTGGTCAAACACTAGATGATACTGTGAAGGTATTTCATAGATGTGATTAATATTTGGAATCAGTTGACTTAATTAAAGGAGATTACCATCAAACAAGTGGCTGGATTTCATTCAGTCAGCCTTAAAAACAAAAACTGAGTTTTCACAAAGAAGAAGAAATTCTGCCTCAAGACTGTAACAGAAATTATGCCTAAGTGTCCAGCTTCCTGGCCTGCCCTATATACTTACCAGCCCCCAATACTGCATGAGCCAATGGTTAAAATCAATCTCTCTCTCTACACAACCCCCATCCTCAGCCTTATCGCTCCCTCTCTCCCTCTCTTTCTCTTTCAATGAATCACACTTCTTACCCATTCGCCCAACACACAGACACAAACTGATGTGAATATTTCATTTAAAAACTGCTATGATTCCTATCTGTCACCCCATGAATTTTAAAAGAGGCTTTGCTTCTTTTTATGCTTATTATTTGTTGATTTATCGGTTTTTTAAAAAAATCTTACTAGGGTTCCATACATATCCCTGAATCATATTAACTCAGAGATCAGAATCTTGTCATGGCACCCTCATATTTGGCATATTTTCCCCAGACTTAATATTGGTTTACTCTCAGCTCGTGGTTTCTGATACATGCTCATTCTCTCCATGAGCTATGAGAAGAGGCGATAGGTACCCCACACTTCTCCAGTCCATCGAATACCACCTGACTAGGTCTGATAGCCTTATAAACCCTAATGAAAAACAAAAACAACACCAAAAACATGACAGAAGTGGAATATAAAAAGCATATGATTAAAAACATGTGCATTTTTCAGTTTGTCTCTTGATTGACCTCCTTGGGGAACTTGACATATCTAACCACTCTTTACTTATTGAAACTTTCCCCTTTTTATAGCCAGGAGCTAGTCAGGTCATACTTGTTACTTCTTTTAATACTTTCCTTAGTTTATCTCTGAAATATTCATGTGCTTTTTCTCTACCAGGACAATTTCCTGTATAAACATGGCTTCAAATACTACTGATACCCTAATAACTCCAGACAACTCTATTACCTATGCAACTGTACAATTGAGTCATGCCAGTCATTTTCAAGTGGTCCAGAGTCACTTCAAGTTATGTAAAATATTAATTTGTCACCCGTCCCATTTCTAGTCTATTCCAATCTTGCTCTCTCCCTCACGATCCTTTATCTCAGGGACTCTCTATTACCTAGCCAATCTGAAAACCAGAAATCTTGGAGGAAGAATAGCCTGCCCAAGATGAACCTTCAATGATACCAACTTCTATTTTCTTCTATGTTGATTAATTTATTTTACTTATTTGTGCACATTATATGTTTACTAGATTGCAAAATCTATGTTGATTAATTTATTTTAATTTATTTTATGTTGATTAATTTTATGTTGATTAATTTATTTTACTTATTTGTGCACATTATATGTTTACTAGATTGCAAAACTTGTGAAGACAGAAATGATGCATTTTACAGTTATATTGCCATAGGAAGTCTGCCATAAAAATGTGGAAAATAAATGAGATAATAAATTATGAGTATGATACCTATATAAGCAAATATGTTCTCATAGTTTTATCATTCTTATTGAACGTTATCATACATTGTATTTGAAACATATTTGAGACATGTGCCTAAAATTTTGATAGTCAAATGAGTCCAAAACATATATCTCTAATGCCACAAGATGAAGTATCCGATTGGGGAAAAACTTACAAGCAGAGAAATAGTAGAAACAAGTCATTATCTCATTGTTTCCAGCTAGGCATAAATTGAGTTAGCTCATAAAATGAGCCAGGCTTATTATTCTAGGCTAGGCATAAATGGTAAATAATTTGGTAGAGATCCCCCTTCCCACCCCCAGCAATGCTCTGTACATCTATAAGGTTAGGGGACAGAAATACCTCTGTGATCACGTAATGATGAAAACGCCTTGTAGTGGAGTGATTTGCCGGAGAAGGGGAGCCTCTGGAGCCCAATGGCTGGTGTCACCTTATTTTTCCGTTTAGCTAACTTGGACCTTCTGAATCAACTCTCTACTCAGCTGCCAGAGAAAGAAAACGACCCAATGAGACTATTCAAATTTGTTGCCTATCAGTATTCAAGTGGAAAATTCATTTCCAAAGACAGTATGGTATAGTGGGATAACACTGTGATTTTGTGATTTTTAAAATCAGACAAATGCTTGTTGAAACCTCAGGTGTGCCATTTACGAGTTGTGTTCTTTAAACTCTTTTAATAAAAAGGAATTTTAAAATTGAGTTTATAATATAGACCATTACTGTTATTGGGTGCATTAACTAAAAAAATACATATTAGCTCAATGATTGTACTAATTATGTACTAACGTCTCCATTAAGCTAGTACTGAACAACATGCATAGAAAGCCTTCTCTATCCAATACTAATTAACTTTTCAAGACCCTCTTCTCATTTTTAAAATTTACATTAAGAAATTAACTATCCAGGGCTTCCCTGGTGGCGCAGTGGTTGAGAGTCCGCCTGCCGATGCAGGCGATATGGGTTCGTGCCCCAGTCCGGGAAGATCCCACATGCCGCGGAGCGGCTGGGCCCATGAGCCATGGCCGCCGAGCCTGTGCATCCGGAGCCTGTGCTCCGCAACGGGAGAAGCCACAACAGTGAGAGGCCCACGTAATGCAAAAAAAAAAAAAAAAAGAAATTAACTCTCTATGGTCTCCTAAAACTACAAAAAAAGACAGAATTTTATTTATTATTTCACTTCATGATAAATGAAAGTCACCAGAAACCAATTTTTTCATTGATAAGAATTAAATTATAAAAGAAATCAAGGATTCTGTAATCATTCATTTCACTTGCTTATTATTTGGAAACTGGATCTACATAGAACTCTTGACGTTCTTATCTTTTTAACGTGGTAGGAAATTATTACTATTTAGCTTCTTTTCCTATAGTGCAATACTTTTCAAATATAAGACCACTTTAGCTGCCAGAGGAAGTAAATGGATGAGAAGTTAGTTGGTAGCTCTAGGAGAGAAACTTCTCTAATTTAGGGACTAAAAATGTAGATAATTGCAATTTTGGAAGTTCTTAATTTAGTTATGAAGAAAACTGACAAGTGAATGGGATTTCTGATCACTTTATTACTAAATAAAGTTCTGACACCCAAGATTAGTTTAACATTTAATTCATTCACTTGAAGGAAAAAACTTAGAGTGAAAAAGATATATTTGGATACGAACACATTTAATGTAATGGTCTTGGGTTTTTAAGAGAATAAGAATATTAAAGAAATAATGTCAACCTCTTCAATGCAAGTCCAGAATATATGAATTTTCTGTTTTTTAAATATTTATAAAAATGATTGGGTAAACATTACTGAAGGCCAATATGCCATCACAGCCAAGATTATCTGATGATCAATACAAGATAAAAGCTGTCACCATGATGAACTGTGATTGCTAAAGATCTTCAAGAACCCAAGGACATTCAGATGTAATTTAAAAAAATAGATTAGGGAAAAAACACACTCTAATGGTAATTTGGAAAAAACATACAAAAGTGTTTTTTCCCCTCATATTTTCCCCTAATTCATTCTATGATATATAAGCATTAAGAAACAAAATAATGTTATATAATAAATAACTTTTATATTAAACAATATTTTATCTTAAAAATGAGTATTTTAAAAATCACAACAAAATATAGGGCAGATGATATACTGCAAATGTTCTTACAATGTATCTTTTTATAAAGTTTTATGAGGAAAATCTTATCCACTTGTGCCCAGATATTTAATCTCTTTAGTTCACTAAAATTTAAATTTAAAATATCTATTGTATTGTATAAAAATGTCATTATTTTGACACAGAGTTATCTATTCCAAATGTGGACAAGATATGCATTAAAAAAATCAGCCTTTATTAAAAACTAAATAAACTGATGAAGAAACTTGTTTCCATAGGAAAACTAACAAAGTGTTGCCCTTTGGATTTAGCTATAAATTTTAAAGTGGTAAAAAAAATTACATGTATATTAAAATTTTACATATACTTTTGTATTCAATCAACAAAATTACCTAAATCTTAGAAGTCAATGGATATTTTTAAATTTTAAGATGAAATGAAAGAACAGAATTTAATTCTAAATTTTAAAAAAATCGTAAGGAAGTTTACTTTTTTGTAAAGAAGTTCACTTCTTTGTAAAGAAGTTTCTGGGACTCCCCTGGTGGTCCAGTGGTTAGGACTCCATGTTTCCACTGCAGGGACCATGGGTTCAGTCCCTAGTCAGGGAACTAAGATATTGTAAGCCTTGAGGCACATTCAAAAAAAAAATGTAATTAATAATAAAACTTCATTAAAAAAAAGTTTGTAAAGAAATACCGTAAGTGACCATAGCATAGCAATTGACTTATATATTTGTATTTAACAGCTCTGAAAAATTCTTTGCTTAATAGTTCAGAATTTGTAAGGTCACCATACAAGCTTCCGCTTTGCTTTTTCTTGTATAAACTCTTTTGCATAGTTGGTTACTAACACTCTGTGAATGATGTATATTTATTCACTACACAAAACTTAAAGAATGCTAAAAGAAATTATTACACCAGTTTTAGTTGCAAAATTCTGGTTTTTACATCAATATATTTTCATAGAATGTAAAAATTTCTATACTTAATATTGCTGCCATTATCACTGTCCACTGTGGGAGTTTTTACCGTTCTGAAAAATGGTAAATACCAAATGCTTTCTGAATCCTTCTCTCTCCTTTAGGTATATAGCTTAATTCAGTAACTATTTGCCTCTTTTCCCTCAGGATTAGGAACAGAAACTATATGACAAAACTCAGATGCATACCTTTCCTCCAGTCTTCATAAAATGTCCATTCAACTTTAATATAATTTTTTCAATTGATAAAATTAAGAAATGTTTGTGTTCTCAATAATGGTTTACTTCATCATCAGTATTCAAATATGAGTAGGCATAAGAATTCAGATATTCATTTGTTCTTTTTAAACTTAGTGTATCTTCATTTATTGTTTATGGTTTTAATTTTAGATTTTTAACCTAGAATTTCTTAGTCAAATGATTGTTTTCCAGAAAACATTGTATGTTCTGATTTACTGCTACCATCAAAATGATTTCATTTTCTCTAAATAAAACAATTTTTTGTATCATTTGTTCCTACTCTTCATCATCTTTTCTGTTTCTTATGCAAGGATTTTAAGGATTCCTTTCTATGCTTATGCTATGCATTTTTAAAGACAAAATAATTCAAATTTGTTTTCCATCTGATTGAAGTAATTTAATTCTTCTTCCACCTTTCTAAATTTATTAAGTTCTCTTAATTTGGGCTTTTTTAATATCTGCATCTAATATGCTATTTTGATTTGTCTTAATAAGACTGATATTACTTTCTCTGTCATAAAAATACATTGGCTTTTGCCACAAATAACTTTCCTAATCACCTCTAAATGTATTCATCGATCAGAAATCTAACATAAATAATATTTATCATTTTCTTAAAAATGCTAAATAGGATATTTTAATTCCCTGAAAACAATTCTCTTATTTGCCCTTATTATCTACCTTAAAGAATATTCTGAGTGTTTACTCTGAAAATTTACATTTTAGAAGATTTTTGGATTGAACCCTAAGGGAATGCTTTTCTCTGCAATTACCCTTGTTTATCATCCCTGTGATTTTATTTAACACATTATCTGACGACAAGAAAAGATCCACGACCTTAATCTTGCTGACCCTTCTATATCCATTAGGCAAATGCTTAATTTAACAAATGAGTCTTCTGCTTTGCCCTAAAACCAGAAAACGCGTTTTTTCCTAAAACTAATCGATGAAGCAAACTCAGAGAATCAGATTTTATTTTATTTTTTTAGGGGAAGAAACATAACAAAGAAAAACCATCACTTAAGGTTAGTGTTTAAACATGAAAACCACATGTTCATGTAAAACTATGAATCTAGATTATTTAAATATTCTGAATGTTATTAGAGCATCAGCACATCAGTACCTGCAGCTGGAGAACCTCCATTTATTGCATGAATTTTATTTTTGTTATTTGAAGACTGACAGACCAGTGGACAATACAATAGTGTTACTACAATTGTAATGGCCTACAATGGTGTCTGAGATATTGTACACTTTTCATAAATATATGTTAAATTCATATGACTTAACCTCACTTCGACATTACATTTATGATGTATACTTAATAAAAACTTTCTTGTCCCTATTCTTTTAGTTTTAAAAATCCAGAAAATTTTGCTTTGGTTATATCCTGAATGAGAATCACATTTCAGTTTGATTCTGTATTCTGTAAATAAGCAGTGACTTCACTCATTTTCATATAACTTAATTTTCCAGAGACTTAAATTTAAACAATAACACCAAAAAATCATTGAAACACTGAAAGACCTCACATTGAATATCATTAACACAGGAAGGTGATCAAGTCATGATTCCACTTCTGATGAAATTTATAGTTTTGTTAGAGATTGTAAAGATATATACAAATTACTATTAAATAAGCAAAATCACAATTTCATTCAATAACTAAGAACAAATTTTCTAGAACTTCTAGAAATTCATAGACTAAAATAGCACTATCTAATAATTTATTTGTATCTTCTCAATTTATGTATGTCTTCTATATTGTCTCAATAATCATTTCTAATCCTCACTCTATTCATCAAGCCCTTTCCTATGTTCACTAGGCATTTTTGGTTGCTCAACTAATAAAGGATGAGGGGACATTTATTTTACTGATACACATTGAAAAATGGAAAAAAGAATTTCTTTGACAAGACTAAACTTCACTAAATGTTAAAAATAGCCACGAAACACACCTACCTGGAAGAGGAGGCACTGGGATATACTGGGTCGCATGGAGATTGGAACTGAAAATATATTCATGATTCAAAGCAGCTTTATGGAGTAGGTTATTATTTTAACTGCATACTTCCCTACTCAACATAATAGTATTAAGAATAATAATCATAATAAACTATAACAGTCACAACAAATAATAATTCATGGATTTCTACTAGGGACCTTATGTTTATGAAACTTTCTCTCTATATTTCCATGCCCCACTCCACATCAAAACATAACAGCGACTACAACAAGAGCAACTCACTTTCCCTTTGAATTTCATGTTGACACTTGGGAAGAGACTCAGACAGATCTCTTTCTTCTCATTAAGTTTCCACTGTCCTTCTTGGGCACGTATCTTACAGCACAGCACCAGATAAGTCATTTGCCACCCTATGGATCACCTGGCAGGTCACTCCTGATAAGCCACTGTGAGTACGTGAAAGAGCCATGTGGTAGAGAAAACCTTAGGGCTATCTATGAGCAGGATGGATTGACGAGAAGATTTAAATCAATGCTTGCCTCTCACCAAAGCCCAGGATTTTACATGTCTGCTATCCTCTGTCTCTGTGAATGGTAATTTCATCCATATACAAGTTTGCACCTAACGATAGGGAAAACATGATTCCTAAAACTATTTCCTGATCTCTTTCAAACAATACTCCTTTATATTTTCCAAAAGTCTGGGTTTAGGTGCTCTTATAAAACACTGTTTATAAGTGTTTTGAAATTTTAATTTTTTCTACTCATCTCTTTATACTTATTTCTCTCAACAGACTGCTCTTTGAAGGGAGTTAACGTTATAATATATTTATGCTTTGTGTATGTGTATCTACAGTACTTAGCCTACACCTGGTATATAGGCAGTTGCTATTTAAATGTTTGGGAAATAAATTAAATTTTAATTTATTAAGGGAAAATGTTTTAAAAGAACTTGTTCAAAAAATGAGTATTTAATAGACTTGCTTTATAATGTTAGAGCTTTCTTCATATGTAAGCAGAACTTCCTTGACACTTGAAACATAGTATATATTCCAGGCGACTTGTTAAGCTAATATGCTAAGAATGATGTCATCTATAAGGAAAGAAACATTTTGTGCCCTATCCAGTGTTGGGGAGAAAAATAATTTTTCTCTACCCTTCCAGGTTCTTCTGGATGGTCTAAGAATTAAATTGACATGACACAGATTAACAGCAGAAAATCAAATTTAATTTCACACATTCAGGAACCCCCGACATACATGAAAGGTTCAAAGACAGAAGGGTAAAAATGAGGTACATACATCATCCTGAGCTAAAAAATAGAATAAGGGTCTAGGATTTCCAAGGACAGGAGCCTTATTTCCAGAAAAGTAAGAAGAGAAGCAGATGCTTTGTTATTAGATATTTGCTCTGTCATACATGTGCCACTCAGATAAAAATTATCTCTGGTAATAACTCTCATTCTGGGAAAGCCCCCAATTTAAATTTTTCTAGATAGTTGAAGGAGGGGCAAGAGTTTCTTTTGAGGCTGCAGGACATCAAATGCTTTTAGTTCAAAATAATCCTCATTCAAAAGTGGCATATTTGTGGGAGACCCATTCTGAACTCTTTCACCAGTAACTTGGAAATTCTATGGTGAACATGACATGTATTTTCTTGCACAGCTTCCTAGATCGAAAGGATTGTACATTGACATTGCATCACTTAGTAGAGCAGATATCTCCTAGGTCACATGACAAGCATACTGACTTTCCATAAGGAAAAAAATCATATTGTATTCATATGTGTTATTCCTAATATTTGTGCAAACATTTGTAAAATTTATTGTCTCCTAATATGGATGAGAAAATATTAAAGATTTATATACATGGTTTTGATCCATTCATTTTATTGGAATTGTACTCTAATAAACTTAAAAATAAATCTCCTGATAAGAATTTTAATGTTGATACATAGGGCCTTAGTTGTTTTATAACTAAAGACTATAACCTTAAAATTGATATTTAATGGCTTTTCCTTTGAAAAAAGTGATTTTCTATGACAAATAATGTTTTCATTAATTGTTTTCATCAAAATATTTAAGTTTAAGGGATTCTGTGTGTCCATTTAATGTTCCAAACAGATCATAAGTGCTCTGAAGTTAGAGTCTATATATTTAATATACTTCCCTTTCATGCTACCTCATCTCTTTATTCTTATTCAGCACAGAATGAGCACATAACAAATGACTGTCATTGACATAACTTCTCATCTGGACACCACTAAGATGGGGAGAAATCTATCCTTATAGGATTTTCTGATAAAACTTCTCATTGAACCTCAAACCACTGGTGACAAACTTTCTTTTTTACATCCCTTGAAAAAATTAACTACAAATAATAATTTTAAAATATTTTTAGGTAGTATATAGTTTTATAAACTAAATATTGTTACTATTGTATGTTATTTAAGGATTAATAGTTAAAGGAAATTTTTCGTTAAAATATTTGAGGGCCTTCCCTGGTGGCACAGTGGTTAAGAATCCGCCTGCCAGTGCAGGGGACATGGGTTTGATCCCTTGTCCGGGAAGATCCCACATGCTGCAGAGCAGCTGGGCCTGTGCACCACAACTACTGAGCCTGCACTCTAGAGCCCACAAGCCACAATTACTGAGCCCGCGTGCTGCAGCTACTGAAGCCCGCGCACCTAAAGCCGGTGCTCAGCAACAAGAGAAGCCACCGCAATGAGAAGCCTGTGCACTGCAACAAAGAGTAGCCCCACTGGCCGCAACTAGAGAAAGCCCGCACGCAGCAATGAAGACCCAACGCAGTCAAAAAATAAAATAAAATAAAATAGAAAATATTTGAGAAGTGGCATAAAATGAATAGTTTTGAACAGAGCCAGACAAGATTGACCAAGAGAAAATTAACTTATTTTCCTGTTGTATTTCTTCCAAGTAAGGGAGTGCAAGTAGGACTTGGTTTAGGTAAGTGCTGATGAGTATATTTCTGGGAAGTTACTGATTATGTAATTTTATTATTACGTATGTATTTACAAGAGCACAGGCTTTGACATTTTTAACAGATATCTCTTTTCCATTTTTTAGTCATCAGCTACTGTCTGGCTATGGCCTCTTTATCACTGATTCTCTCTCCTTGCCTCTGCTTTATTACTCACTTTCTCATTGTGTTGATATTATTCTGTTGTTTTATTTAAAACAAACAAGAATAGTACATTGACCCTACATCATGTCCTATGTAAAACTGTATGTGGTAGACCCTAGAAGGATGAATTCGAAGGATCTTTTCTTGTGAATGAGATCAAAAGTGTAAGGTCCTAGTAGAGCCCCGGTGACTAGCATGATAATTGAATAGGTTACCAAAAAGCTCTTCCTACATATAATTTGTGAAAAGGCCATAAGGTGACAAAGTAAGTAGAGCAGCATCGGAAGTATTATCATAAAAGAAGGAGGCAGTTTGTTGTCACAAGGATTATTTTTTCATATAAAAAAATGTGTTCAGAAAGTTAACACCTAACCGAAATATCAGAAAGCACTGGTTCATCTGCCAATACCCCATAAAAATACTTTAAAACCTAGGCACCCAAGAATATTGATTGCATACCATTGCACTTCGAAGTCTGCACATATTTGATACAGACTAAGAAAGGATGAGAATCTAGTGGGTTGAAAATGACTCCTAATTGAAAGGGACCAAGTTTGGGTCCATCCAGCCCTGTGCTTAGTTCTCTTATTGAAATTTAGCTAGTGATTGCTGAGCCTCTGTGGAAAGTATTTCGCTGATGACAAATTCTATTCTACTATCTGATTGTTTTGTGACTTAGAATTACATTCTTTTCCTTTATAAATTAGAATTGTTGTTATAGTTTTGCTTTCAAGAGCAACAAATATAAGTAACTTACCCATTCTTTATAACATCTCTTTCAAAATTTAAAGACTTCTGACTGCAAATTTGGTGTTTTATGGAACAAGACAAAGAGTTAAGATTTAAAATTTTCACTGTATAGTGTAGCCAAATCCTGAGAAGAAATATCTTGGGAAAATACACATATGATTTTACTATAATTAGTTTAAAATTTTTTCTGTACCTCTTCCTAGATTGAAAGGCAGAAATTATGTCATCATCTTACACTGTAAATGGACACTACTCTCCTGACACTACAGTTACTGGAATATTGAATGGGTACACCATTGTTAAAAAAAAGAAAAATACACTACTAATTGAACTATTACATGCCTTCTGTTTCAGAGATGAAAAAGTGAAAAATATGTGCAAAGAGCCAGTGAATATAGTAGTAGTTTGATAGTTTGATAAATGTGCAAAGGAAATTTTTGTGATATTGAAACCAAAGGTAATCATCAGCTAGACCTATTACCTCAAGCTAACTTTGTTGCTACAAAAAACTTGCATGTCTTCTAAGCATCATGTAGCCTAAAGAATAAGATGTTTGCTTGAGCTGCTTTTTGGGAACTTGAAGTCAGCTGTATCTAGCGTGAACTCGAGCTAGTTAAAACTGGTTAAGACCATTGACCCTCCATCTGGGCAAGTGCAAGCATCCACTTGGTGACTTTTTGACCTCAGAGGGCCCCAGACCCCACCCTCAGATCATGCTAACACTGATATTTTCTGAGCATGAGTCCCATGATGAAGACTTACGGGTAGATTATTTGCCTCTGTGCAGAACATTACCTCACATTTTTCTTGTCTCCAGTCACCTTTCCCCAACCTCCCCACAGGTCAGCTTTATCCCATAAATACCCCGAGCCCTGGGCCTTTGGGAGGCAGGTTTGAGACTTGTTTCCCTGTCTCCTAGTTTGGCTGCCTCCTGAATAAACCCTTTCTCTGCTGCAAACCTTGGTGTCTCAGCGTTTGGCAAACAAACCTCATTCCATAACAATATAATATTAGGCTATCTTCCTGTAAGAATTAATATAGTGTATATTTGAATAAAACATTTAGTTTATTTAGATACTTCTGAGATTATTATTTGACTATAAAACATAAACTTCAAAAATTCTTACACATACTATAAATTTTTTAAAAGTGTCCTCATTATAAGACAAAATTAAAGAAAAATTGTAGAACAAGAGGTTTATCTATACCCAGTTACAGTGATTTATTAAGACCTGACATTTAGAAGAATACTAAAAAGGAAGGCTCAAAATTAAGAGGTTTCCAAATATTTAAAATTATAATCATTTCAAAGAAATTCATTCAGGTCAAGAAAATCACTTTAGGGCTTCCCTGGTGGCGCAGTGGTTGAGAGTCCGCCTGCCAATGCAGGGGACACGGGTTCGTGCCCCGGTCCTGGAGGATCCCACGTGCCGCGGAGCGGCTGGGCCCGTGAGCCGTGGCCGCTGAGTCTGCGCGTCTGGAGCCTGTGCTCCGCAACGGGAGAGGCCACAACAGTGAGAGGCCCGCGTACCACAAAAAAAAAAAAAAAAAAAAAAAAGAAAATCACTTTATTATAATTTTAGCATTATAGATGAATAAACTGCTTTACTTTCTCACAGACTCTCTGAGTTATCATAATATCACTCATTGTTTTAAAGCCAGTTGGTAAAGTTGTATAATTATTCAATTAAGGTCTGACCCTAAGGAAAGCAATCTGAAAGTTCATGAATTGCACTCACCCAAAAATATTTTACCCATCTTTCAGTTTGACAAATTAATATCGTGGTAATAATATTTAAAAGTTCTTCAAGAAAAGGCTTCAGGGTTATGACCTCAATTCACTTCTACTGGGTGATTTAAAAATTAAAACACTAAACAAAATCTTTCCAATAACAGGTGTATTTAAGCAAATTATTTTATAATAGACTATTGTGAGCCTCTGAATATCTGAAAGGAGTCTGCAGTCTAGGAGGATCGTGTATATTAAATTTCTATTAATATTTAAATATATTATTAATTAAATAGGTTTTCTTTCAGTCCATAAGAAAAATGTTTATTCACAAAATACATGTTTGTCCTACTATAAACTGAAAGTAAATTAGGGGAAAATGCTCTGAAGATGTGTCCAGAGTTCAACATGATGCCTCCTTTAAGGTTTCACCATCTGTACTCCTTTGTAATATTTAAGGGAATATCACTATGTTTCATGCAAAGCAGAACAAATTCTGTTTAGTTGCATTTGATAGCAGCCAAAGGGCCTATCTCATTCTTTAGGTGAGAAAATGGTGACAGTGAGACAGTAGAGTTAGCCTCAATACCTATTTAAAATAAGAAAGAAATAACTAATTCAGGGCACCATTATATATCAGAATTTCTTGACATTTTAATCCATGATTGTAAGATTATTTGTTTATTATCATTAACATTAAACACATGCACCTTGAATTTGGATGCTGAAATAAGTATTCTTCTTATTTGTGTTGTGAACCCAGTGTCATCTACAGAGTAGTTCCTGGCTAATAAACTAAGGGAAACTACTTTGTTAGCTCACAGCTCAAGCCATGACCTTGACTTATCTTACCTGGGCTCTTATATATTGAAATAATAAAGCTTAAAATGCCAAATACATTATCTGGAACAGATGCAGGCACATTATTTATGCACATGTATATATTTCTGTCCATTTTATATCTGTACATGGATTTTAAAAGTAAAATATATCGGTACTATTTACATATTTTCTACTCAGCAAATTACTGAAGAAAAATACTGAGTTTTCTCCCCTTGTCCACTTAAGAACAAACCAAAAAAAAAAGAGAGAAACTATTTAATTTTATTGTCAAGGTGATAAATGTTTAATGTGTCTACCAAGGGAGGATTTTCTTTTTTTTTTTTTCTGAATTGAAGCAGGGGTAAGGGCAGAAAGAGAACATGGACAACATTATGTATGACAGTATTCCAAAACTTACTTCTTTGAAACCAGGAGATGATAACCATTTAGTCTTCCCCAATTCCACAACTTCATGAATCTATGAAGATATTTTTAAGAAAAATGAAGTTATTTCTATATATATCTTGTCCAAATTTTATGATTTTCCAATAATTTTTAAAAATTTCAAATAATTTAATTTGTAAAAAAATGCTCTTTAGTGTTTCTAATACATCAGAACTATCAGTCATTAATAAATTGGCAAAAATAAGTTTGTTTATTTCTTTACTTGTTTCTTTAATTCTGCAATAGAGAGCCATAGTGACTTTTCTTCCACCTATGAAGAGTATGGTAGCTATTAGGCATAAACTGTTATTAGCTATTAGCATAAGATGTTACTCATGGGGTGAGAAGTAATTGCTTTGCCTATGATTAAACATAAGGATTCAGAAAACTTATTTGTTGTATATTTTACAGTCCCAGAATACTACTTTTTTTACACCAATTATTCTCTTTTTTCACAGGAAAAGTGAGGGAATAGTGAATAAGAAAATTGTACAATTAAAGCCCTTAGCTTTAGAAGAAACATTTGAAAAGGTTTAATCTTAACTACATTTAAAGAAAAATAAATAACTGATTCTGAGTAACAAAGCATGAATATTTTAAAATTTGAAATACTATCAACAGTAAAAAGAGGAGACTAGGGCTTCCCTGGTGGCACAGTGGTTGAGCGTCCGCCTGCCAATGCAGGGGACACAGGTTCGTGCCCCGATTCGGGAAGATTCCACATGCCACGGAGCAGCTGGGCCCGTGAGCCATGGTCGCTGAGCCTGTGCGTCTGGAGCCTGTGCTCCACAATGGGAGAGGCCACAACAGTGAGAGGCCCACGTACCGCAAAAAAAAAAAAAAAAAAAGAGGAGACTAATTGACCAATGAATTAACCTGTTGAATATATATATATTTCAATTATTAATTAACTTACTAGTAATTATAAATTTAATCACAAGGGCAAACCATACACATATAATTTGATAACCTCAGATATATATATATTAAAATTCATCTTCCAATTTTTTTTATTCCTTGAAGACAAATAAGACTTTTTTCATTATAGCTCCACAACCCTGGTATGAAGAATATCATTGTTAAATATCTGTTGAAAGTATGAATTAACTTTTTAAGTTTTGTGCCTAAGGGCAAGGCATTGAATAATTAGTTCATCATCTGGATCAAAGAAATCACCAGAGGTCAGCAAATATTCAGCTTTGTTCTAAATATATTTATCAGAATCTACTAGAAAAAAGTATGTCTAATTCATAGATCACTATGAAGAGGAAAAAAAATCCACTTTGAAGATAGAAAACAATGATTAAGAGAATAAACTGGGAATATATGTTATAGGGAAAAGAAATTTAAAGATGAAGTATAGAAAGAGGTCAATAAATAGATATATGAGACCTATTAATTTAACCATGCTGCTGTCAATTATGAAATGTTTATCACAGTAAACATTAAGGACTGTTAATGAACTTTAAAAATACATCTTATTCAACAAAGACCACTGGGAAAATCTTTCTAGAGCCAAAACATTTCAGGGAAAGAATAAAATGAAGACCAACTTCTAACACTCTGTCTCCTGAGGGACAAATGACCAAAACTGAAAAAACTCAAGTGTGAACTGAAAAAAGTGGCACCGTAAAAACAGTGGTTGAATAAAATTCATTGGAACGTGGCATCAATAGCAATACTAAACTTTATGTGACAAGATTGTTATATAATTTTAGAACTGCTATGACAATAATTTGCTTCTCAGGAAATGTTATCAGTCTCAATTTTGAGACGTATCAATATTTAATATTAAATGTTAAGACTGGTTTATAATCAACCAGATGACTGTAACATAATCCTTACCTTTGCATAGAATGTCCTCACTAAAATCATTGGTTATGTCTATATTATTATTTTTGTTTGTGTTCTTACCCAAACTAGTTTTTTTGTATAATTTTATTACTGAAGAAAATAAGATACGATAATATGTATTTTAAATATTTCCCAGTTATTATTTTAAACTCAAAGTTTAAATTCATGTTTAATTTATGCTCTAGTGACTCAGTTAACATGAGTTGACTGATTGCATATACCTATCATGAGATAACAGTTGTGAAAATCAATATATTTGCAAAATATAATCCCTTTTTCTAATAGTGACAGACTAGGTTAGTCCCCCATTGAATACCCATTTCACTATGAAACTCATTATCTTTATCTTTCTTCAAAAAGGAGTGTAGAAATGCAGCAGATTGTGAAGTGAATAAACCTTGATTAGATTTGGTGTTTATAATTTCATTAATTCATGAAATATTTAAAGAAATATATTTTTTCTTTGGTTATTAATAAGGCTTTAGCAATCATAAAATATAAATATATGTTTATATATATATACACATACAAGTAAGTGTATATATATAATTTTCTGTGTTAAAAATGTGACAGAATATGAAATAAAATTTAACATGGCTTATATAAACTGTTTACTTCTTTAATTACTTGGGGTTTAGATTTACACTCTTGCTACATTGATTGCCCAAATATTTCATTATCTAAATTTTAATGTTTAATTTTTAAAGAATGAGTGAAATTACAGAACTATTTTGAATTTCTAGTTTTTAAATTTGAGAAACTTAAAAAAATTAAAAGAAATTTATACATAGAATATTTTTGATTACTTTGAATTATTCCTCAAATTCTTTGGAGAGCACAGTTCCCACAAATCATTATTTTCAAAAGCCTACTTTCACAAACGTGTTACCACAATGTCTTTTTCTGCTCATTCATCAAAAATTATACAGTATAAAAATGATGGGACCACATGATAACTACCTCTAAAATGGCTAATATTAGGCACTCATTTTCTCAAAATAAATATGTATACTTGTTTATTAGAATTGTTTTTACAGGCCTTTTAGCAATCACTTTCTCCAAAAAATAGGGCTGTTAAGGGAAGAAAATATTTTAAAATTCAGTTACTGAATCTGATGTCATGAGAGTGTTGTGATATCTTTAAATTAATTAAAAAATCATTTTGAAGAGTACATTTCAAAAAGGGAAACTGCTTAGATTGATGTCATATGGAAAATTTTATATAGGTTAAAAATTTACATAAGGAATTTTAAATGATTAAGTAATGCAGCCTGACTACAGGTCATAAACATTAATAGAATTTACATTTAAAAATTCTTAGTGTTAGGTAAACTAAATGGAAGATATATGTTTTATTAGACACATTTATTAAATATGGTTTTTCACGTATGTAGTGCAGTCTATTCATTTCAGTGATTCCTTTAATCGATGCTGTCATCATAGTAATTTTGGAGAAAAGATGCATTTAGAACTTTGTAATAAGATGTTACATGTGTGTTATCAGCTTTTTGCTAGAATTTTGCGAATGTTTCTAAGTTTGAGAACAATTGAATAGGGCCAAGTACTTGATATCCTATTATGATATCCTTGATATCCTATTGTGAGAGTTAGGATATCTATGCAGGATGTGCTACAATATTATAAAAAAAAATTCTGTCAATGATTTCAATGATGAAAGTTGAAAGATCAACAGTGAATGTACCAAATTTCAATTCAAATCTTTAAATAAGACTGTCCAAGAAATGTCCCCATCACCTAAAAGACAGAAAAAGTGCACAGTTTTGCCACGCCAGGTAAAGGAGATTCAGGTGACTTTCCTGGTGTTCCTTGGAGCTGTCTTTGTTCTCCTGCCCCTTTCTCCAACATCTCAGAGCATCAGCAACTCTCAGAAGAGAAGTTCCTGAGCTCAAAATGTAGTGTAGGGCAGACAGTTCAGGCACCCTGGAACCCCTTCCTTGGGATTCAGGAAAGGGACACATGCCTCCTAGCCACACCCCCCAACACACAGGCAGGTGAGGAGAGAGCTTCTCTACACAATACTCGCCAAGAGGCCACCTCCCCCTTCCACGCCTCTTCTTATTCCAGTTGGGAGAGGCAAGCCCTGCAGAGAGGGAGGTGGCACCTGATTCTCACTAAATTTAATTCAGCAGGGCAATGTCCTTTTGACTATCATATTTTTTACATTTTCCTTCATCAAGGTGAATAACTTTTTGCTAATATTATGCTTAATGTAAATCTCCTTTTAATTTTTAATTTAAAAGGGACTAAAACAGGGTGTTTTTTTAATGCACTGGGATCGCTAATTATAGTACTGTTACTTTGCTTTCCAAAGTTCTTTTCTAAATTTCATCTTTGAAATTTTTATAGAAAACTGCAATTAAGTTTTTATAAGAGATTTTCTTTCAATAATATGTGAAACCCAAACAATTTGATTATTGTACATTTCAAAAGCATTTCTATCACAACTTTTGCAAAGTGAGTTATTTAACCTATAATTTTTAAACTATGTTTATTATATCACAACAATATACATTCAGGGATATTTTCTTCAATTTGAAATATCTTTAGTATATGTGAGAGACTCTGGGGAAAATTATCACCATTGAGATAATAAAAAACATTTTACAACTCATGGTTGCAATATACTCTAAAAGAGTATGATTATTTTGCCTTCAAAATCTTCATTAAGTTTTTCTTTATGTATAAGACTTCATGTAATTTTTCCAGAACTCAGTCCATTTTCTTGGACAAAACAAAAAAGTGCTTTGAAAAACGTTAAAGAATAAAATTAGTTAACTTAATTATGACAAAAATGGAAATAGTTCGATAAACTCAATTATTTAAAAGTTACCCTTTATATTATATGAGAAATATAGGCAATTTTTATATGGTCATTGGATTTATCTCTATTTCCACATTGTTTAATAAAAATACAGAGTCAAAATGTTTCACTTAGCAAATTTGAACAGATCGTTACCAGTGTGAAATACTACTCTATTAAAGATTATAATCATCATGCATTGCTACTACGTGTAAGGCATTCACTTAGGCATACGTATATATACGTATATAGTCACAGTGTTGATTATTATGATGAAAACTGTATAAATATTTGTCCAAACCCATGGGATATATCACACTAAGTGTGAACCCTAATGTTAAACTATGCACTTGGGGTGATAATGGTTTATCAATGTAGAGTCATTACCTGCCACAAATGTACCACTCTGGTGGGGATGTTAATTGTGGGGAAGGCTCTACGTATATGAGGGCAGGAGCTACATGCAGAAGTCTCTGCTTTCACTCAGTTTTTCTGTGAACCTAAAACTGCTCTGAAAACAAATTCTATTAAAATATCTAGTGTAAATATACTTAATATAGTATAAGAATGAAATAAAGTTAATCAGATGAAAAGAAAGTCTTATGTAAAAAATATAATACTTCAATATAAATCTATACAAATAGACTCCTTTAGATTCTGGTAGGTACACTTTTTAATATAAGCCATACACTAACTTTCAATATTTGTATATTACCTGAAAATATAAGCAAAACGAGATAGGCATTTCCCCTTAAAAATGAAATTCTCCTAATGCTTTCAACATTGTGTTTTCCAAAGAATGTTGTCACACATGCTCAAGCAGTCATTATATATTCAGTTGCAGTTGAGGTTATTCAGTCAGAATAACATTTTGTCAGCAACCTTCCTGATCTGTATAAAAGCCAATAAATACTGTATGTAGTAGTATTATCTGAGAAGCACAATCTTGCCCTGGACACAGAAGGATTGTTCCTATCTTCCTTTAAGTGCTTTCATGAAATATTTACGGTGCAAATATACGAGAAGGAATTGCAGATTAATATCTACTGTGTTGAAGCATGCATTAGTCTTTCCATGTGGATTTTGAAAGCATGATTTTGGACTGTAATAATAAATCAAGACAGCCAACTGTTAATTATTTGTAATGAATGGGAAAAATGAACACTGACATGAATTGTTCTAATTAAATAATTAATCCTATATATGTGAAATGCACTTTTATGTAATTTAAAATTAAACCACCAACCTCCATATCTCAATGGACTCAGTAACACAGTCATTCCAGACTCTGCTTAAGAAATGCAATCGAGATGCAGATGCAGATTGAAAAACAGATATATTATAATCTTAATTAATGTGAAATTAATCTTGAAAAAAAAGTATGTAAAAGATAAACTGAACCAGATAACTCTAAAACCTTTTACGTGGAACTAAGGGGGAAAAAATCTATTTATGCATTACACATTTTAATAAACTATTTCTAAACTGAAAGAAACAGAAATAAATTCCACACAACTGGGGGCTGCATATTTATAGAGATTCCAATGCCCTTTTTAATCACCCACAGAAACTCTTGAGATGTGTTCTAATCAATCCAAAAATATGTTGTAGTTTATGTTGTTTACAAACACATAATTTTGTCTCCACTACATCAGTGATTACATTTCAATATTTTATTATTTTCCAGGGATTTTGGTCTACTTTGAGGAAAAGCAACAAGTGTCATTCTATCTGTTTTCACTGGATCATCTTTTCCATAAAGTTTGTCTGATAACATTTTTTTTGAGTGTGAAAAAAATTATAAAGTATAAAATAGCCTAATTCCAAGATATGCCAATACAGCAAGGAAGGCAACATACACTCTGGGGTCACAAACTTTTACTTGCTTTGTTATCTAAAGAACATCTGGATTCCAAACTATACTGATTGTTTTACACCCCGGATGTCATTCCATTTGATGTCTACTTATTATGACCTCTTTCAGAAAAAATTACATTAAAAAAAGCCATATGGGAAAATGATCACTGGCTTGAGAGTTGAGCAGCGTATTGATCTAAAATCAACAACTAACTAGTAGGGTGACTTGAGGCAAGACAAGTTATTGAGACTATGTATTTTTTTTTTAAATGAAGAGTGATATCTTCCCACCCAACTATTTTTTTTAATTTCTTTATTATTATTATTAGATGTTGGGGGGGTAGGAGTTTATTAATTAATTAATTAATTTTTGCTGTGTTGCATCTTCGTTTCTGTGCGAGGGCTTTCTCTAGTTGCGGCAAGCGGGGACCACTCTTCATCGCGGTGCGCGGGCCTCTCACTATCGCGGCCTCTCATTTTGCGGAGCACAGGCTCCAGACACGCAGGCTCAGTAGTTGTGCCTCACGGGCCTAGTTGCTCCGCGGCATGTGGGATCTTCCCAGACCAGGGCTCAAACCCGTGTCACTGTGCCACCAGGGAAGCCCCGAGACTATGTTTTATCATCTGTGAAAAGAGCAAAGTGGAACTAGATAATAACTCAGATACTCTAGCTATTGGTGTCTGTGAAATATATATTTTCCATTCTTTTTCTATCTAAGACATGTTAAAAATCTTCACTTATTTCTTCACACTCACAGAGGGAAAGAATTGGACATATTTTCTTTTAAATTTTATATATATATATATATATATATTTGAATTACTAGTAATTCAAAGAATACAGGCAAGAGCAGAACATAAACCAAACATTCATCTTTTGAAGAGGTCCAAAAGCATCAATTCAACTGCATGTATCTTCTCTCTTGCTTGGGACGTATTTTAGTTTGGATTTACATATAATCTTTAAGCAGTGAATGTGGAATATAGCTTAAAGAGAAAGAAAATTTCTGTTGTGGCACAATTCAATCATATCCCCCGTTAGAAAACCTACCTGATACTCTCCAGCAAGTAATATTGTCCACATTCCTAAATTTCAGGTTTATTTATAAGTTTCCTGGACAGATTAGGCATATTCTGCCAAATGCATCCAGTAGATAAGAACTCCCTGTTATCTTTCTACTAGTAAATACTCTGAGTATGTTCACCAGGATAGCTGTTTTCCCTGATAAAGATAAGAAATAGGTTAGAGACTTGCTGAACATTTTTTCAGGTTATGAATTTATCAGGAAACAATACTGGTTACAGGGAAAGTGTAAGAATAGATTCTCAAAGTGGACCGAGAATCTGAGACAGTTTGTGTCCTGTGTCATGTTTACTGAGGACACCCACTGCTGGTAAGGCTCTCCATCATCAAGTAAACAATATGACTTATTTAATGGATATCAATGAGCAATCCAAGTGCTTGTCAACCACCTCTGAAACGATGTGGCCATAATGGCAATGATGAAGGTTATCATGATCTCAAAACCACGGATGCCTTTTAATCAAAAGACACAAATAAATTGAAACATAAAATTACCCAATCTGCCAGCAGTGGAAACCAACACTGAGCTCCCAATATGGTGCTGTACCCAAGAAAAACCAGTCACCAGGAGAAAGGTGGATTTTTCCAAACTGTGTTCATCATGGCAAGGGATAGCAATTTGCCATCACTGGAATAACACCATTTTGGGGTACTAGTATCATTTCCTTAGACAACATCCTTTGATCAGCCCCCAAAAAAGTTTTTACCAAGTTTTATATTAACACTAAAGCTATCCCATATATTTTGCTTCTTATTCACAGGCTTCAATTACATTGACACGTGTGCCTGGTACATAATAGTAATGATACATCTACTGTCCATCTTCTAAGCAGCTAGCCCAGTAGAATGACAAAATGGTTTATTGAAGACATTTTCCATGTTGGCTGGGACCACCTCCTTGGGATACTGGAAGATGGGCCTTTATGATGCAGTATATTCTGAAGCAGTGACATTTATAAGGTATTATTTCTTCCATAGTCAAGATCTAAGGATCCAAGAACAAGTATGTAAAAGTGATTTTCTTACAAAATAGTTTGTTCTTCATCCCAGTGACTTTGAGGTCTTCTCTCTAAAAAGTGTTACTATTCTCTGGGGGAAATATTTCTAAAAGGTGATACAATAGATCTGTCCATTTTGGACCTAGGAGTGAACCAGTAGGCAAAACAAAGAGTTAAAATGTTGCCTACTGTGTTCGAGTCTCAGGTGATAAAGCAGAATAAAAGAAGTGGTTAACAGCATGAATTCTGGAGTCAAATTGCATTGGCTCAAATTTCAGATAAATAACCATGGGCAAAGTTACTCAGCATCTGGGTCTTAATTTTCTCGCCTGTAAAATTGGTGAGATATTGATAGTTAAATTTGCCAAGCTTTTTGAAAAGTACCTGGTACATAATATATGATACATGATGCTTACTATTAGTTTTAGTATTAATATTAAGATGAAATAATGTTGCCCAGATTGGGAACGTAAGGAGTATATATGGAGCCCTGGTAGTACTCTGGGACACAGCGAAAATGGTCAAATGATTGTCATCCTATACAGACAAGACCAACAAAGTTCAGACCACTCAAGATAAAGTTTTGGATTATCCCACAAGAAAGACAAATAACACCTAATATTTGAGGTTTTGAGGGAATTTAAATGGGTGCAGAAAAAATGGAAGAAGAAAATTGTAAACGCTCATGAATTCATGATCAATTTAAGGTGTGTCTCAAGTAGCTTTCTATACTTTGATCTCTCTCTCAAGTACATCCTCTCTCTAGTGTACTCTCACTCTCTGTTTCTCTTGCACGTCATCATCATTGGAATTATTATCCTTTTCTCTTTCATTATCTCTAACAATTTATTTTCATCTCCTTTTTATTCCCTACAATTTTATATAGAATATGTATCTATGGTTTAGGGTGATGTTTGTTAAATCATATGAAGAAGGGTGTCTGAGTGAACAGAAGAGCAGGTGGTGGTGTTGGTCTTGTTGCTAGGACATTAAGTAGGGGAAGAGGAATGTTGATTATAGAAAATTGCAGTCTAGACAAATTTGTAATGAGCTGTGAAAAAAATAACTCCGATTTCTATTTATGTAATGTTAAGGCAGAAAAGCAGCTAACCTTTATGAGCATCATCTGTTCCAGGATGTCCAAAGTTTTATCTCTTTATACTCCCAAAAACACTCCTACAAAGTACAAAAAGAAGATATTTCTTTGTTATCAAGTCAAACATAGAGCCAAGTGTTGTATATCTTACTTGAGAAAAACTTATAAAAACTCTTTATAATTTATTATAATAATAATGAAAAGATATGATTCCTAGGGTATGTTTTATAACCTTCCCAAAGTCGTATAGCTACAGAGCAGCAGGCTCAAACTAGATCTCAAACTAATTCAGTTGAATCTGAAACCAACCCATCATTTTTCTACTATTCCATACTTCCTTGAATAATGTGAAATCATGGTTAGGAAGGCTGTTAAAAGAATATTATATTAAAAAAATTTCACATAGGAAGCTAGAAGAAAAGTATCTTAGGGCGGAATAAATATTATGGAGAAAGGCACACAATTTTGAAAATTTCCAAATGATCAGAGAGAGGTGAAAAGTTATTTATGGTTTGAGTTTAGAAACTTGAAAGGGTGATAAAAATGGAGATAGGGTTTGGTGCTTGTGATGGGGTAGTGGGATTAAATTTAATGACTCTATCCTGTTGGTATTGAGAAATCAGGATTTTAAAGCTTAAACCCAATTGTGGGAACACAGTATTTAATACACCATAGGAAAGAGTATAAGTAAGAATGCATCTTGGTACTCAGAAATCTAGATTTTCTATGATGGAAAAGCAGATGTGAAGCCCTATTATATAAAAGAAAGACAAGAGTAATCCTATTTTCAGGGCTTCCCTGGTAGCGCAGTGGTTGAGAGTCCGCCTGCCGATGCAGGGGACACGGGTTCGTGCCCCGGTCTGGGAAGATCCCACGTGCCGCGGAGCGGCTGGGCCCGTGAGCCATGGCCGCTGAGCCTGCGTGTCTGGAGCCTGTGCTCCGCAACAGGAGAGGCCACAACAGTGAGAGGCCCGCGTACGGGAAAAAAAAAAAAAAAAAAAAAAAAAAAACAGAATAATCCTATTTTCAAACCCTAGAAGTGACAAACAGTTTTAAAAAATAGTTTACAAGTGCATAACATTACTTCCTGCAGAGTAGTCAGTTCATAGAAGAAAGAGATAAGTTTACAGCTCTTGTTTTTAGTCAGAGGAGAGCAATCTCCGCACTAAACACGTTATAAAAGATTTTCATCTATTAATAAACAGTCTGAGTACTTTGGGCAGAAGTCAAAGGGTTGTAAATATAAGAGAGATTTACTACTATTATTTATATTCGATTGAATTTCATTTTACTTTTCTTTGAACATCATCAACTCCTTTGCCTTCTTTTTGTTGTCACTAGAAAGAAAAATGAAGAGGTAATAATTCTCTTAATTTTAATTTCAAATGTAGAAGCTTTTTTGCATTTAAAGTTTTATTTCTTTTCTTGGTATGAGGTATTTTTGATCATATACCTGTGCATAATACTAAGAATTTTGACAAAAAGAGCAAGTTAAATAGAAATAATCCTGGCTTTCTTTTGTCAGATTAAACTATAAAATAACTAAAAAATACAAAGTTCTATCAGTCTTCTGATTCATTTTCTTACTTTTATTTGGAGCCAAAAGCATGTTTTACTTCTTTTATCCCTCTAATGTTGTATTGAAACTTCATGTTGAAATTTTTATACATTTAAAACTTTTACATATGATTATTGTTTGTTTTCTAAACTATCTCCTCTGGAATTTTAGGAATTTGCAGGTGGTTAGAACTAAAGCCACAAGTTAAAGTAGAGCCCACAGATAATTTAACGTCGTTTTAGAGCTGATATCTACTTGGCCTTGAGTTAAAGGGGAGTTGCACTATCAAAAATTTTCATTCAATTCAGAGAATAGAGGATATTAGAAGTCATGAGAGAATTCCCAGACTGTTGAGAAGTTTAGACAGCGAAGTAAATTATACAAAGGAGGAAAACAAAGTCCAGAAATTACGCTAAGTTATTGTGACACATTCTGAATACCATGCATAGTAGTCAGAATAATGCCTCTCCACAAATATGTCCATGCCTTAAACCCCAGAACCTATGAAAATGTTATTTCATATGGCTAATTTCTCTTCTAAACTGAAAGTGAAAGGGGCAGGAAGAAACTTATTTGATGCTCCTTAATCATTTGAATGTTTTCTCATATGAATTCCTACTATCTTTTTTAATAATTTAAGTCCTTTTTAGTTAGGCTTCTGTTTTCCAGATTTAGGTGTATTGGAGAAGGAATATTCACAGAGGCTATACAAGGAAACTAAATAATGACCAAATTAGAGATACCAGTTAGTCTTAATGAGACACATTACAATGACTGCAATCAAATATTTAAAATATTGTCTGCTATGAACATTTTTTCAGATAAACTTTATTCTCACCAATTTCTCTTTTATAGTGAGTACAACAGTGTTAGTTTAAGCAACTATATCCATTGTTATATATATCTGCTATTATAGGTCTGTTGTCATAGATTTCTGGTATAACTCCTTGTGTCCCACAGAATTAATGCTGTTCTAGAAACATTTCTTGACATGAAAAAGATAATTACTATTTTTGTGGTATCCCTAAATAGTATGTTAAATTTTATTAATGTTTTATTAATGTGGTAATTTTAATAGCCATAGATATTTATAACAGTTCACACAGTTTGTCTAGTTGTCCTCTAATTAAATACTGGATAACTTAATTCTTGTAACTGCCTTTGAACTTCAAGTGTATTTATTAGATCAATTAAATCTAGGACAACTTGTAATTTCCCCATTCTTAAATCTAATATCCATATATAAGTGCACTAAAATACAATAGTAAACAAATGCATATTGAAATATTACTCTATGAAATACTAATATATAGGCATTAATTTTTCCTTTAATATATTTTTCCTCAAGACATTCATCAAATTGTGTAATATCAAGCTTCCTACATTTAATACATTTCTATTCTAAATATCGACTTAGATTTTGATATGTTTATAATTTGGGAAATATGATGGGGTAGGAAAATGAAAAAAATATAGAGGGTATCTTAAAATAATTCTAAGGAGGGGAAGGCCCTGAGAAGATTGGAAACTCAGTAGACGCTAATCTTTATAACTGTCTACAAATTTTTTCAAAACGACTTTTCATCTGTAACATAAATTTGGGTGGGAGAAAAAGGAAGAAAATTTACAGTCCTGTGGAAAGACAGGGAGAGAGAGAGAGAGAAGAGGGAAAGGTAGAAAGGAAGAAAAGGAGGAAGAATACTCTTCCTTATTTGATTTCCTGACTGAAGATTTTAAGTTAAAGGGCGTCTCTTTCTTTTCCTATTTATCGCTACAACTACCTCCCATACAATTAAATTATCTGATATTTGATCTTTATTGTATTCTATATTACCTAATCTGGTGTATGCAAATTTGCAAAAAAACATTTTCATTTGTTCTGGTCTTGTATTTCTATGCTTTGTACATTGTACAGAGTTAATGCATTTTTCAGCTGGAGTATTTTTAGAAAAGAAGAGCATATAATTTTTTTTGAAAGCAGTTTGAATATCTGTGATGTTTGTTTATCTCTTTGGAAATTAATGAAGGATTTCTTTCCTCTCAAAATAATGTTCATGTAACCCAGAGCCTGGGAAAATTATCAATATCTTATCTAAATTAAAATCTAAATTAAATCTTTTTTCTCCCTATGATCCAACTTCTTCTTGGTGAGTATTCAATTATTGTAGTGAATTTATTGTTGTTCTGAAACTGGAGGAACATTAAAAACATTGAAGGAATTACTCAGAGCAAAGTAATTTAGCACTCTATTCAAAGAAAAAAAGTGTAAGAACTGACGTGAGAACAGAACAAAGGTAAGACTGGGAATTAGAAACTCATGAAGGTTGTGCAGCAAATGAAACCACCAAGATAATGATAAGGCAACCTGCAAAATGGTAGAAAATATTTGCAAATCATCTATCTAATAAGGGTTTAATATCCAAAGTTTATAAAGAAATCATATACTTCAATATAAGAAAAAAAAACCCATCTAATTAAAATTGGATAGAGGAACAGAATTGACATTCTTCCAGTGAAGATATACAGATGGCCAACAGGTACATGAAAAGATGCTCAACATCACTAAACATCAGGGAAATGCAAATCAAAACTACAACGAGATATCACCTCACACCTTTTAGAATTGCTATCATCAAGAAGACAAGAGATAACAAGTGTTGGTGAGGATGTGCTCTGTTAGTGGGAATGTAAATTAGTGCAGCCACTATGGAAAATAGTATGGAAGTTCCTCAAAAAAATAAAAATAGAACTACCATATGGTCCAGCAATCCTACTTCTGGGTATGAATCCAAAGGAAATGGAAACAGTATCTTGAAGAGATATCTGCATTTCTGTGTCCACTGTAGCATTATAAAAACACCTAAGCTTCTGTCCTCCGAAGGATGAATGGATAAACAATAAGTGGTATATAGGTGCCATATATGGACAAAGTACACACACACACACACACACACACACACACACACAATGGAATATTATTTGGCCATGAAAAATAAGGTCATTTTGCTATTTCTGACAGTATACATGGTCCTTGAAGGCATTGTGCTCAGTGAAATAGATCAGACAAGGACAAATACCATATGATATCAGGAATATGTGTGGAATCCAAACTCATAGAAACAGAGACTAGAATGGTGGTTTCCAGGGGCTTGTGGGTAGGGGAAATGGGAGATTTAGTCAAAGAGTACAAGCTTTCAGTTATAAGATAAGCAAGTTCTGGGAAACTAATGTATAGCATGGTGATTATAGCTAATAATACTGTATTATATATTTAAATGCTGCTAGGAGAGTACATCTTAAATGTCCACACCAGAAAAAGAAATGAAATTATATGAGAGGATGCAGGTATTAGCTAACACCATGGTAGTAATTATTACACAATATGTAAAGGTATCAAATCAAACACTTTGCACACCGTACACTTACACAAGATTTTATGTCCATTATATCTCAATAAAGCTGGGGGGAACAAAGAAACCCATTGACAAAGATACTACAGGAGCAAGGGTGTTTCCAAAACTAGCAGATAACAGAAAAATCTTTAAAGTTATCTATACATAGATCATGGGATCAACCATGATTTTTGTATCAAAGTATTGTTAATTGGCTATATTTCAAAAAACTAAAAAATTTAGCTTTAATTTAGTTTGTTCAAATATCAACATATATATATGTGTGTATATATATATATATATATATAAATGCATGATAGTTCATTACAACAAGGATGTATCTTGAGGGCATTATGCTAAATGAAATAAGTCAAAAAGGTAAAGACCCATTGTGTATGATCTCATATGTAAAATCTAAAAAAAAAAATCATAAATATAGAGACCAGATTGGTGGTTGTCAGAGGCAAGGGATAAGAGATGAGAAAAATAGGTGAAGCTTATCAAAGAGTATAAAATTACAGTTATAAGATAAAATAAATCCTGGGGATATAATGTACAGCATGGTTACTATAACTAACTGTACTATATTTTATATTCGAAAGTTGTTAAGACAGTATATCTAGAAAGTTCTCATCACAAGTAAAAATTGTAACTATGTGAGGTGATGGATGTTAACTAAACTTATTGTGGTAATCATTTCATAATATATACATATATCAAATCATTATGTGGCACACCTTACACTAATACAATGTCATATGTCCATTATATCTCCATAAAAAATGCATGGATGAATAAGTTAAGTGATACGATGTGTGCTTTTTTATGAGTAAAACTGTCATTTAAACATTATCAGAACCACATATTGAGGCAATCCAGCATGGCTGACACCAAGATTACTTAAGTAATGCATGCTTCTAAGGACTGTCTTCTAATCATGTGACCCTTCATTGTAACATGATCAAAATCATCTTGTCTTTGAAATGAAAAAAAAATAGTAGAGTCTAACTTTCGTAGTTATTTTTTCACTACCAATTACTACTTATTGGTGACTCATTTACTGCCTTTTGAATAACTTTTAAACATTTTGAGTAGCATCAGACTCACTTTCTTTTTTTCCAAATTGATCTCTAAGGATGAAAGGCTCACTCTTCTTTATATCTGCGTATACAGTCAACTAACATCTCAGTTTCTACATGAGAAAGTTCACATGTCACTAATACTCTATGAAATCTATGAGAAAGCAATTAGAAATTATGATAAGATTATAAATAGATTTTCATTCTAACTAATAAATCAATTAATAGCTGTATTACTTTCCCCCACTGCCAGAATAAGACCGTGTATATATATATATATATATGTATATACATATATGAATGAAAGCTACTTATCTTCCATTCATTCCTATAACTTACTGCAAGAGAAATAAGTTGCTGGATTATAAAAACAAAGCAAATCAGAACTTAAATATATCTGTTTATATTTTTAACAAAAATGAGACCATAAAGATAATTTATTAAGTAATATTTAAATTTTATGCAGTATGAAATGACAATAGAAAAGAACAGATGATTTTTAGTTATATAAATTTTTTCAATATCCATTATCAAATGATGTTATAACTTGCATAACTTCACACTTTAAAATCCTAGAGTTAACATAGTATTTTAATTGCTATCCAATGTAGGAAATTTCTATTAGTCAAAAACAGAGTACAAATAAATAAATAAAAATAAAAAAAATAAATTAAAAAAACCAGAGTGACCATTAGGCAAACAGTTAAGTATCAATGGAAGTTAACTTTTTCAACTATTGTTACTGAAGTAATATCAGAGTGTATATATCACCTCAAGCTTGGAACAGTTTTGCAGACATTCTGTATATTTGGAAATCGCATTTTGTGATGCAGCTAATTTGAAATAGTTAGCTACATTTCCAACATCCATACCAGTACTGAGAACAGCTAATGATAGAAAGACTCCTTGGCAAACCAATTCTCCAATTCTCCTGGAATCTGGACTTTTAAGTAATTTCTAAGAAAACACATTATTTAGCCAGCTATAGATTCTACTATTTCATGGTTACGATTACAATTCATTAATCAATTTATAGATATAAATACACTATCATTCAAAAATAAGAATTTAAACACACTATAATAAATAAATATAATTGAAACAATAGCCATCTACATTCATTTGTCTCCTAGCTATTTGGTGAAGTTACTGAAGCACAGAGCCAAACATCTAATACCATATTTAGTTTTGTTTATTAAAATAATGAAAGTATGTTAATGACAAAGTGCAAAAATACATAATAGAAATTAATGTACTGTGAAGTAAAATTTTGTTTGAAAATCAAGACAAGTTTAGTAAAAGCTTGTCTTTAAATGAACATTGCATAATGTGCATTTAACAACTATTAGATCATTTTTATTGAAGTGTATCTGCAAATTATACACCATGAAAAATGATAGCAATATGCTCAAAACAGTCTAAGTCTAGTGTATGGAATTACATTAATTTTAAACAGTACTCAAGTTATTTTGTATAATCACAAAAAACAGGAGTTTAGAAACATCTGCATGAATTTTACTTATTCTTTTTAGTGTTTACATCAATGTATGATTTAATCTCATTCTAGTATAGTTAATTCTTACACCTAATAATTCTTTAATAAAAGTTCCATTTTGATTCAAATGCAAATAAATCCTGAGTATCGCATATATAGTACAGTTATCATAACATTATATAGTATATGCACATATAGGGAAATTTGAGGGGACACATAATATAAGCAGATTTTATATATGATCTTATTGATAAAGAATATCAAAGATTACTAATTTTAACATATGTGAAATCTTGTCTAATTTATAAATGAATTAAGTCCTCAAAAATACAATATCATATATGTATAGGCTACAATTTAAAATATGTTATATATATCTAAGTGAATAAAGAAAAATACGTAATTTTATCAGCATTAATGATTAAATGACATTATTTAATAAAGACTTTCAAATGAAACAATTATGATTTTATTTATTTGTATTGACATATAGTTGATTTACAATAGTATACTAGCTTCAGGTGAACACACAGTGATTCAATATTTTTATAGATTATATTTCATTTAAAGTTTTTTAAAGTAATGGCTATATTTCCCTATGCTGTACGATATATACTTGTAGCTTATCTATTTTATACATAATTGTTTGAACCTTTCAATAACCTACCCCTATGTTGCTTCTTCCTCCCCTTCACTCTCCAGCCTGGTAACCATTAGTTTCTTCTCTATACCTATGACTCTGCTTCTGTTTTCTTATATTTATTTATTTGTCTTATTTTTTATATTCCACATATAAGTGATAACATACACTATTAGTCTTTCTCTGTCTGATTTATTTCACTAGGCATAATACTCTCTAGGTCCAACCATGTCACTGCAAACAGGAGAATTTCATTATTTTATGGCTGAGTAATATTCCATTGTGTATGTGTGTGTGTGTGTTTGTGTGTGTGTGTATCACATCTTCTTTAATTAATTCATCTGTTGATGGACACAGTTTGTTTCCACATTTTGGCTATTGTAAATAATGCTGCTATGAACATTGGGGTGCATGTGTCTTTTCGAATTAGTGTTTTTGTTTTCTTCAGATATATACTCAGGAATGGAATTGTTGGATCATATTGTACTTAGTTCTATTTTTTCCTTTTCTGAGGAAATTCCATACAGTTTTCCATAGCGGGTTCATCAATTTGTATTCTCACTGACACTACACTAGGGTTCCCTTTGCTTCACATCTTCACCAACATTTGTTAATTGTGGTCTTTTTGTTGATAGCCATTCTGACAAGAATGAGGTGATATCTCATTACGGTTTTGATATGCATTTTTCTGATGATTAGCAGTGTTGCTCATCTTTTCATGTGTCTGTTGGCTCTCTGTATGTCTTCTTTGGATAAATATCTATTCAGGTCTTCTGCCCATCTTTTAATCAGGTTTTATTTTTAATTGACTTGTATGAGCTGTTTATACATTTTGCATACTAACCCCTTGTAGTTTATATCATTTAAAATATTTTCTCTCGGGCTTCCCTGGTGGTGCAGTGGTTGAGAGTCCGCCTGCCGATGCAGGGGACACGGGTTCCTGCCCTGGTCTGGGAAGATCCCACGTACCGCGGAGCGGCTGGGCCCGTGAGCCATGGCCACTGAGCCTGCGCGTCCGGAGCCTGTGCTCTGCAACGGGAAAGGCCACAACAGTGACAGGACCACGTACCAGAAAAAAATATAGATATATTTTTTCTCCCATTCAGTAGGTTGTCTTTTCATTTTGTCCATGCTTTCTTTTGCTGTGCAAAAACTTTTAAGGTTCATTAGGTCTCATTTGTTTATTTTTGCTTTTGTTTCCTTTGCCTTGAGACAGATCCAAAAAAATTGCTAGAATTTATGTCAAAGAGTGTTCTGTTTATGTTTTCCTCCAGAAGCTTCATGGGTTTTGGTCTTACAGTTAAGTCTTTACTCCACTTTGAGTTTATTTTTGTATATAGTGTAAGAAAATGTTATAATTTCATTCTTTTACATGAAGGTGTCCAATTTTCCCAGTATCACTTTTTAAAGAAACTGTCTTTTCTCCATTGTATTTTATTTTATTTTTTTGCTTTTTATCCCTGGTCTTTAGTGATTTTTGTTATTCAAGAAAAAGAGAAATGTTACATAGCATTGTTCATGACCTTTTCACAGGTTATATTGGCTTAGATGAGTCTTGTTCCATTATATATTTTTGCCTCTGTACTTAAGATTTTAATAACAAAAATATATTTTTATTCTCACCACTTTCTTTCCAATTATCTGAAGTGTTAATAATACATCAACATTGTAAAGTCTTTGTTGGTACTAAATTATAAAATATATCCACAATCACTTTGCTTCCATTAAATGTTCAAAATAGAGTAAACAAAAATGCATGTTCCATAGTATTAACGTGACTTCCAATATAAAACTAGACAGTGTAAATACTTCCTAACTCATTCTATAGGATCAGCATTACTATAATGTGAAGACCAGACAAAGATATGGAGAGACAAAAGACAGAATAGTAACACAATATTGAACGAAAACAAAGTTGGAACACTAACCGTACCTGACTTCAAGACATAGTGTAAAGCTAAAGTAATCAAGAGAGTGTGGTATTAGCAAAAAAAAAAAAGACAAATAGATCAATGGAATAGAACATACAGCACAAAAATATGCCCACATAAATATAGTCAGCTGATCTTGACCAAGGAGCAAAGACACTAAAATGAACGAAAGATAGTCTTCTCAACAAACAGTGTTAAAATGCATGGACAACCACATGCAAAAATAGTGAATCTAGACACAAACTTTACACCCTTCACATTTGAAATTAATTTAAAATGGTTCTGAGACCTCATTGAAAAATCCAAAAATATAAGACTTTCAGAAGATAACGTAGGAGAAAATTTAGATGACTTTGGGTTTGGTAATGGCTTTTTGGATTTGAAACTAAAGGTATGACTCATGAAAGGAAGAATTAATAAGCTGAACTTCATTAAAATAAAAAATTTTACTTTGTGAAATATGCTGTCAAGAGAATGAAAAGCCACAAACCAGGAGAAAATATTTTCAAAAAACATATCTAATAATGGACTGTTATCCAAAATATACAAGGAATTCTAAAATTCAACAATAGGAAAACAAATCAATTAAAAAATGGGCTAGAAACCATAGCAGACACCTCACCAAAAAGACATACTGATGGCAAATAAACATATAGAAAGATGCTCCACATCATATATCATCAGGGAAATGCAAATAAAAACAACATATATTTTGTCAATTAATTTATGAAAAAGGAGCCAAAAATATGCAATTGTGAAAGGACAGTCTCTTCAATAAATGGTGTGGGGTAAATTCAACAGCCACATACAAAAGAAAGAAACATGACCACTATCTTACACTGTACACAAAAATTACTCAAAATAGAGACTTGAACATAACCCCTGAAACCATGAAACTCCTAGGAGAAAACATAGGTGGTAAGTTCCTTGACATAGGTCTTGGTTATAATTTTTTTAATTTGACTTCATAAGAGAAAGCAACAAAAGCAAAAGTAAGCAAGTGAAACTACATCAAATTTAAAAGCTTCTGCACAGCAAAGGAAAACATCAACAAAATGAAAAGGCAACTTACTGAATGGGAGAAAATATTTGTATATCATATATATGATAAGGTACTAATATCCAAAATATATAAAGAACTCATACAACTCAATAGCAAAAATACCCCCAAAACTGTGATCTAAAAATGTGATTTTTAAAACATCTGTATAAACATTTTCCAAAGAAGGCATACATATGGCCAAAAGGTATGAGAAAGATACTCAATATATTTAATAATCAGGGAAATGCTGATCAAAACCATAGTGACATATCGCCTCACACCTGTTAGAATGGCTATTATAAAAAAATAAAAAATAAATAAAAATCACATGTTGGTGAGAATTTAGAGCAAAGAAAACACTTGTGGACTGCTGGTGGGAATGTAAATTGGTGCAGCCACTATGGAAAACAGTAGAGTTTCCTTAAAAAATAAAAATAGAACTACCATATGGTCCACCAATACTACTTCTAGGTATTATATGGAAATATGGAAAAACCTGTGTCCATCTCTGGATGAATGGATAAGGAAATTGTAATATATATAAAGTGGAATATTACTCAGCCATATAAAAGAATGAAATCTTGCTATTTTTGACAGTGTGGATGGACTTCAAGGGCTAAGTCCATAACTTTAACTTGTTAATTATGCTAAGTTAAATAAGTCAGGCAGAGAATCTTTCTTATATGTGTGATCTTAAAAAAATCAAAAAACAAACTCATAGCTGCAGAGAAGAGATTGGTGGTTGCCAGAGGTGGGGATGAGGGGTAGAAGAGTTAGATAAAGGGGGTTAAAAACAAAAAAGAAAACACAATACAATTTACACATCACTCCAATATAATGAGAGGTCTTTTTAGTGATGAAAATGTTGTGTAATGACTATATCAATGTGAATATACTGGTTGTAACATTGAACTATATTTGCAATAGTTTACCATTGGGGTAAACTTAGTAAAGGTTTCAATAGGATCTCTCTGTATTATTTCTTTCAACTGCATGTAATTCTATAATTATCTCAGACAAAAATTCAAATAAAAAAGACACTAATAAGAAAACATGTAAGTGTTCCACAGACTATGCCAAACTATTTACAGGATGCTTACCTGAAAAAAGACTCATAAAAGCAAACAAGAAAACATTAGACATTTAACACCTGGTTTATTCTTTTGTTTTTAAATTTGTATTGGAGTACAGTTAATTTACAATGTTGTGTTGGTTTCTGCTGTAAAGCAAAGTGAATCACTTATACATATACATATATCCACTCTTTTTTCTTTAAGATTTTTTTCCCATATGGGCCATTACAGAGTATTGAGTAGAATTCCCTGTGCTACACAGCAGGTTCTTATTAGTTATCTATTTCATATATAGTAGTGTGTATATGTCAGTCCCAATCTCCCAATTTATCCCTCCCCTCACCCCCAGTTCATACTTCAAGTGGTAAACTCATCCATAATCTTCATCACCAATCATAAAATTAGTACATGAATTCACACTGGACATGGAAAAGAAGACTATAACAAAAAGGTTGAATCTTTGAGTAAATATCACAGGTAATTAAAAAATATATATTCCTTAATATTATCTTTAAAATAGGAATCAGTCAGCTTCTACCATTCCATCAGCCCATACTTGAGCTTTCAACACATGTCCACATGAATCCAACTGATTACATTTTTTTGAGGGAGGAAGTTGTTAAAATGTTAACAATTAACCTAATTGAAAAAGGGTATTAGGAGAATGAACAGTTATTTTATTAAATGACTGTAAAATATATATTGTTTTGCAGGACCCAATAAATACCATGCAAAATAAAGAGAAGAAAAGAAAGTAGCAGAGTAGAAAACAAAACCTGTTATTTAAATAAAAAGTTATGAATGAACAGAAAATATATTTTTCCTTTTGCAAAATCAATCAACATTGACAAATTAATCTAATTCCTTTAGCATTATAATTACTATCTACTATTTTATTATTTAAATGTTTTCTTTCATTCTAAGCTTACTTTTATCCTTAGCAAAATAATGCTATAATTTGCAGTGTACTCAATCAAAATGAATATTATTAAAATGATTAATGTCCCATGATCATTTCAGAATATAAAGACAAAATTAGACATGAAATATTTTGTGTGCATTAGTCAATCATCTTTGTATCTCTTCTTTTTTAGTATTATTACCATGATGTAAAGGCCCTATATTAAATTAATTTTGCTTATAACATTCTAAAATCAATGTTTGGTGCAGGATCTTCCATTCTGTCCCCACCTCTGAGGGGGTGAGTCTAGATATCAGGAGGGGGGAAGGACTAAAGCCAGGATGCTCCCTAGTTGGACCTTGCCTATTAACAAGAGTTTATCTGTCCCTTTCTATTCTTCCAAAGGTTGGTGCAAGCATTGGAGATGGGGTTAGGGGTGGGAGATTGCACTGAAAAGACTCAGAATCTCTATTCTGCAACAGACTAAATCATTACTTGTTCTCCTAAAGCTGCAGAATAAACAGTGAAGACAGAGATGTTTCACCTTCCTCTTACTAGCTTTTTGGGACCTTTTCAGGAACACCGGAAATTTGAAGGCCTGACCAGAGAGACAAAGGGGTAAAAGGAGGCAGAAAGGGGCTCCCCTCTTGCACATACGTGGTACCCCTATGTTGGTAAATAGACCTAGATTTTCTTTGACTCTATTTTCCAATTTTCCTGTATCTCTACTAAGGTTAATTTGGGATTTTGTTCTTCCCAGCAGCTTCTTAATATGCTGATCCAAAGATGGCAACCCCAGCAGCTGCCCTTCAATGACTTGTTCATTGTCCTATTATTAGACCTACCATCCTGATTCCAATTACTTGTTTATCTCAGAGTAGGCTTTCAGGGCAAGGACAGCATCTCATTTGAGTCCCCAGGGACTAGAACTGGATGAAAATTGCTGTAAGAACTCAATAAGTATGCATTGGTTAAATTGATAAATAAATGAATTTCTCTTGGCATTCAAGAATAAAGTAGTATAGATCAAGGACTTCTATAGAGAAGATCATTGCTCCAAAGGAAAACAGAGAGTATAAAAATCTAATTGAATTGAGCATTTCATGCAGGCTAGAACCATCAAAAAGTTTTAAACACTGCTGTAAACTCTTAGTGTAGTATCGTATCTAAAAGCTACACCACTGTGTTGTAGTTTTCAACATAACCTTAAGCAGGTTAGTTTAATTAAATCATAAAATGTTTCAACATTTCAAATTTGATTATGACAAAAACATATCTACAATAAGAACTTTCAGATCAGGTGACCAAAACTCTATCGTTCATCACCCCAGAGAGAACACACACACTTCTTACAGAAAGCTACTCTGATCTTTTTAAAAGAGTATTTTTCCAAAATTAAATAGATCCAAATATTATGAGACATAGCTTTCAATAAGGTTGATTGAGCTTCCATAAATTTTATTTGTATGGTACCCAGAACTGTTCATTTAACTTACTGAAAACAACAGTAAGAAGTTAATATGTGTTTGCAGGTGGGTAAGCTGGCTGCCGGGTGTGTCCCATCCATATTCTACACCTTCTGAGAATGCAGGAAATCTCAGTGGTGAAGATGAATTTGTCTTTTGGCTCAGTATTTAGTTATAGAAAGGAGAAGAGAAAGGGGGAAAGAAGGAGTCTTATTTTGACAATAAGAAAAAACAAAGATTTATCATTCATCAGAAAACTGAGTGCTATAGGAGGAGGCCAGTGACTCACATTCTGTTAGACTGAAACAAACAAGACTCTCTTTACAACAGAACACATTAAATCCAGCTAAAAGATGATGCTTTCAAACTCAAACTAACATTATTATATAAACAACCATATTGAACACAGTTTTTTTCTTCTAAGGACAAATACAGTTTTAAATATGATTTTTAAAAAGTAAAAATTTAATAATGAAATTATATACAGAGGCAAGTTTTATATATTTGTTAGACATTTTGAACTTCACTTAAAAATGTACACATGCTCATATATTATAGTTTATTTGTTCTGGCTCTGAATTCTCTGTAACACATATCTTGCAACTGTCTTTTGGTATATTTTGATCTGACTATATCTTTTTCGGCGAAAACATCCATTAGGTAACCAGTACCCTATGTTTAGAAATGAAACCAAGCAGGACCCTGCAGGGCCTCCCCAGGGAAAGACCCCACCCCTACCCAGGAGAAGCACCAGAACGGTGGTCATAGACCCAGCAGGTCCTCCCTGTTTCCCATAGTCTTTGTGAAAAAAGCACAAACTACTGGGCCTGAGGGGAAAAGGAAAGAATCATTAACTGCTTTAAGTTAAACAAAAATTCCTCAGTGATGATTTGTATTGCCCACTGCACTGTCAGAGGCCTGGACTAGACTGGCCAATGATAAAACCTAGTATAGCATTTTATAACCTCTAATAAGTTAATTAACTTCACTTTGGTACAGCATTCTTGTCTCTTGTGAAAGTGACAAAGTAATGAACACGTTAAATCCCACTGAATTGCAAATGAACATTGCTGCCAAGTTGCTACTTGTGGAATATTAATAACTAGTACTTCCTTAACCTAACTGTGCACTGGAATCGCAATGAAGATTAAAAAAGAAATGCAGATTCCCAAACATCCCCACAGGGCTAGTGGATCATAATCTTGAGTTCTAGTTGCCCCTGTCTGTTAACTGCAGCCAGAGTTGATAATGAATGTCTTAAACAGCTAAGGCTGTCAGTGTGTACTGAAAAAACAATCTTAGAACAAAGGTGATAGTTGGTAAAAAGTTTCTTGCTACTAAGAGAAGTAAGAGATTAAATAACAGCAAAAATAAGATGTGTAATCTATATACTGGAAAATAGTTTTGATTGATGAGATATGAGACGGCCTGGCACTTGTGTGAAAAATAAGCCTGGTCAAAGCAGGTTAAGAAAGAGGAATGAGTCAGAGAAATTGGCATAAATATATGGTCCACCTACCAAGAGATCAGAATCCCAACTGCAGCTTTGAGTAAGTCAGACTTGAGAGTTTGGAAGTGTAAATTCAACAGGCTCTTGTGTAAAGCATGTTATTTTGGTATTCACACTTGGATCCAAAATATGGAGGACAAGCCTATATATTTCTGAATGTGCTTTTAGTTTAGCCAGGCTCATTTTTATAACATACTGCATTGAAAAGTCAGCCCACACCTTCATATTCCACAACACGAAATACCCAACTTCTCGCTACCCTTAGGACAGTCTTCTAAGATGTTTAAGTTTTGTTTTCTGAAACTAAAGAGAGGAAGGTAAGTGTTTGGAATATAGAAAAGATCAATAAATAAAAACTTTTTAAAATTGTTGTTATTGTTATTATCATTGTTATTGCAAATCTCCAATATTAGGTTTAATATTTAAAATATGTAAGAAGACTAATTTCTTGCTGGTATTAACACAAAAGCCAACCCTTCTCATACTGAATTAATTAAAACTATTTTCTGGTACATAGATTACATGTCTTATTTTTACTTAATTTAATCTGCTCTTCTTTTCCTCCTGAAAGCCCTGATCAGCTGTAGCAGTCCCTCTTAACTATCTAAATAGACTATCATAATAGTCTCCTTTTCAAATATAAAACAAAAATGATACTATAAATATAATTATAAATATATAAATCTTGACTTTTATCTATTTTCCTTTAATACTGTGGGGTTTTATTTATTTAACTTAAATTTTGGATTTTTCAAACACTTGGATCAAACGCGCCTCATTCAATTAAAAAGACATTCCCAATATTATCTTCCTTTGCTTTACATTCCTTTAAAAACTTTTTTTTTTTCTGAAAGACGATGCAGTTTTGAAGTTATACTAAGTTCTTATGCCTAGCATCAAGACTTTTTTTTTTGCGGTCCACGGGCCTCTTAACTGTTGTGGCCTCTCCCATTGAGGAGCACAGGCTCCGGACGCGCAGGCTCAGCGGCCATGGCTCACGGGCCCAGCCGCTCCGCGGCATGTGGGATCTTCCCGGACCGGGGCACGAACCCGTGTCCCCTGCATCGGCAGGCGGACTCTCAACCACTGCGCCACCAGGGAAGCCCAAGACTTTTTATTATATTCATGTTATTGCCTTCCTTTGAGGTGAAGCTAGTGTTCTTCTAATCCTTATTACCACCTTTACATGATTCCATTAATTAGTGTTTTACTTACCCTATGTTTCTGTTAATATATGTGCTTTCCACTTTGATGAGAGCAAACTTACTTATAATTACAAATCTAACTGAAATTTAATGAAATACAAAGGTCAAGTTTGAAAGTATACACAGTGAAGATAAGATAATGAATTATTCATCTTTGTGCCTGTAATGCTTAGTCTAGATCATATAAAAGTGCTCAGTGTTTATTGTGTAGAAATAGTACATAAGAGATGCAAGACACTGACATCAGTACTAAAATTCATTAAAAATAAACCACATGCACAAACAAAAATACTCTTATTCTTTCAGTACAAAGGATCAGTGAAGTTCTGTCACTTTTTCACACCATAAAATCAGAGAAAGGCAGAAGATAACTTTGTATCATTTCACATCACCAAGTATCAGTGTATTTAGTTGTAAACAGAGGAGTGGAAGTCATATCCTCCCTTCATCAAGAGATATTGATTTTTGTGATATTGAAGGAGATAAAATACACAATATATAGCTTTCTTATTTTTAAATTGCTTTATATGTATGTATCAGTAATTAATATTACTCTGAAAAAGTGAGAAGCACTGCTATGTTAATTGATATCGGAATAAATCTGTCCCCCATCTTCCATACCATTTACCTAACAGGAAGTTAATCTGCTATTTGGGGAGCTCCTTGGATTTTCCCACCCCACTGGTTAGTATAAAGGTCTTCATGGCACAGTTAGAGAAAGCCCCTTTGATCTTCCACCCATAGTGGTTACTGCAGTTCTATTGTTTCTATGTTAAGAATTATCATGGAAGAGCCAGGCACCCTTTTGAAAAGAGTAGTGTTATGGTATGGAGTCCAAACTTCCAGAGTGTACCACAAAGTCATTTCTCACCTCACCTGAATGATTGAAGGAAAGCTAGTACACAAAACAGAACCAACAGTCTCCTTCCTCATGTAAGGAAAACTTTCCCTTCTTTCCCTTTCTAACATATCTGCATTGAAAACTCAGCCCCTACCTTCCTATCCCACACCCCCAAATACCCCACCTTTCACTACCCTTCGGACAATCTTCTAAGATGTTTACGTTTTCTGAAACAAAAGACTGGAAGGTAAATGTTTGGAATATAGAAAAGACTCAATAAATTAAAGCTTTTAAATGTTGTTATTGTTATAATTATTATTGTTATACTAAATCTCTAATATTAGTTCTAGTTTTTAAATTATGTAAAGAGACTAATTTCTCACCAGTATTAAGGTGATGGTGGGTTTGGTTTTCATGTGACTTTACCTTTTATTTAGAAATAGTATCTTTCTATTTTTTTTTTGTAACTCTAAGTCTGTGAGCAAATCACTTAACCAATTCTAAAAAGATGAAAAAAGGTATAAGCAAAATTAGGTTCGCTTAGAAAAGTGTAAGTAAAACGACTTAGAAAAAGTTGTCAGTAAATTTTAGTTCCCTTCTGCCTAGTCTCAATTTCTATACACTTAAATCCTTGCTTACTTAGTACAATTATTGTAAAAAATAAGTGAAAGAAAATGCTCTGTGCTGTTTATAAAATGTAAAATATGATTTAATATATATTCATAAATAGCTTTTGACTTCTTAGAAAGTTGTTCAAGTTTATGTTCACCATACCACATGACTGGACATCTAAACTGATCATGTTTGTGTGATGAACCAAGTGAATGCTTGCAGCCTATGAAGAGAAGATCAGAGTACTGGAACGCTGTAATTCAAATCTGTTAGCTCTGTTGATCTTGTTTTTAAAAAGTCTTAAAACTATGCTACTGTGAAAGCAAAACTAGAAGCTGCCTAGTTTTTAGTCCTAAAAGCAATATCACTTATATTTCATTTTTTGATTCAATTGCTCATTAGAGGAATTGATGTTAATGATATGACTTTTTAGTGTTTATAATCTCTGAGTCTTTTTGCCTGTTGTTATGGGCAACAGCGGGAAACTAATGATGACTAAGACGAGGTTAGCTAAAGATGGGGATTAAAAATTTAGAGATTAAATAATTTTTAAAAACAGCTTATAAATGGATATGCCTCTGTACATATGTGTACACACACACACATATGTATTCCCAAACAAAACAGTCCATATATTTAATTACATCTTCATTGATAAGTATGTTTCAAAGGTATTCATTTCTGCCACACATAATTTTATCAATCCCATTTCATATAGTCTTGTTATTCATCTTTTTAAAAATAATTTTTACTTGCTTATCACTTGGGAATTTTAAAGCAGATTTAAATACTTTATTATACATACATTTGAAGTAAGTGCAGCCTGTTTGAAACACTTATTTAATGGTTCATGGGATGGGAATTTAGCAAAAATATCCATTTAAAATTACTTGTTCAAGCGCAGAGTAACAGTGTTCAGATGTATCCAAGCATCCACAGAGCTCACCACATGCACGGTGATGTGATCATTTAGAAGCTCGCCTGGGCTGTGTGTGTGAGGCATAAGAGCTGCTCAGCGGGCCCAATCTTACACAGAATCGGCACAGTCAGATCCATCAGTAAGCTCTTGTGTCTAACTCTCTGTTACAGCAGCCCTCCTGGTACCCCACATTTAAAGAGAATATCCAATAAAGTCCATATGCGTATTTAAATATTTAGGATGTTATTTTGATGTTTAAAATTCCTATTATAATATTACAAATACTCAGAGTTTATAAAAATCAGAATAGTGCTCTAAAAGCAAATACTGTTTTATCTTTTGAAGCAATAGAATTGTGAAACTTTTGATGATATATGACTGGGGTAATATGTTATGTAGTACCTAGGGCCAGTGTGGTTGATTTTAAGATGCCATCGTGTTCGTACATTTATACTTAAAAAGAGAAGGCTGTTTCTATGCAAGGTAAGTAGTACGCATATAATAATGGCAATGTAATATATCGAAAAGAACAGAAAAATACAAGACAAATATAGCCTTGTAAACAGTAGTATATATATATTTAAAATTTATTCTTTAATGTAAGTAAAATATATTTTTATGAAATTCCACATTTCAGGGATATAACATCTCTAAGCATTTAAGTCATTTGGCTAAAAATAAGGATAGAATAAGGAGCTATCAGTAAAATTCAAAGGGAGATGTGAGTCAGCAAACTCAGAATGCTATACTACAAAATGATTATACAATACAATGCTGTTAATGTATTTTCCATATTTTGGATTAAATTTCCATATATTCTAACATAGGATTTCATCAACAATGTCATCTTTTACAGGACCTAGATCACATCAAACAGTATATAGTTTTTATTCCTGTGAAAAACTCTAGCTACCAAGAAGTTGATCACATAGATTCCACAAAATACTCAGGTTGCTTTAATTTTCCAATACCAGTTAGTTAACGTTATATATTTTAAAAATCTTTTATATTTGTTAGTCTTCTCAGTGTATTAATAGACTGATCTATTAATAAATAAGTTAAGGCTAAATAAGTTCTAATAATATAAGAAGCAGATGTATAGAAACCTGTTAACATGAATTTTCAATCACATTCTGAGAAAATAGGAACTCCCACTGGAAATCCAAATTGTTCACATTTTTAGGGAAAATACACATAGCCTCTACCCAACAATTTCACTGCTAAACACTAAGCCACCAGTATACTTGAAAAAGTACATCAATAAATATGTAAGAGAATATTTATTGTTTATACTATGTGTATTGAGGTAGGGGTGTGGGTTAAAACCAACAAATGTTAATTAATAGAGGACTGATTATTAAATTTTGTTACATACAACAAACTGCTCTGGAAACGTTAAAAATAATGAGGTTGTACAAATTTAGTGCAGGCATGGGAACTATATTATAAAAATAATATCAGTAGCTAAAAATATTTTTCTGGAAGGATAAGCAAGAAAATGCTTTCAATAATATATTTGGGGAGAAGTATTCAATATTAGTGAGGTTAAAAAGCTATGGGGTGACATTCATTTTTATTTCATACCTTAATGGATTGGTTGATTACTCTTACCTTTGGTATGCGTTAAATCTATGCTTATTTTTAATATTCAGAGTGATTATCAGGCATAATAGGTCATTTTAATATTAATTTGTATTATTATTTATTTTTTAAATGAATAAGTACTATTAAACATTTAAAAATCAGATGCCAGCCAGAGCACAATTTTATTTTATTAAAAAAAATCACTGTAAAACTAGTTTGCTTCTTATGGAATCTCTTATTCAGCTCTAGAAGTTTGAAAACTTGAATCTCCTATTTCTTCATCTATTGATATTCAAAAAGTTTACAGAAACGATTCACTTGTTTAATATTTTAGTACTATCTTCTAGGGAAAAATGATTATGAATATTGAAAAAGTCACTATCATGTAGAAGTATAATGATTTTACAGATTAGAACAATAAAAATAACCATTTTCACCCAAAGTGTTGATTATCATTTCAATTCATGAATTTCACCCTCAGCACCTTATATAATTCTGAATTCAGACATTTGCTTTACTAATTAAGTACCTTTTAACATTTAAAAAAAGAAATTGAGGCCACTTTTGCACCTGGTGACACATATTAACATAATTTTGTGAAATTGAACTTTTTGTACAATTGTATTTTTACTACTTTCAGTAATTTCTAAAGTTATCTGTAGCAGCCTACTAAAGTTTTCCTGTTCCAATTTTGGATCAGTAACAACTAATAAAGATTATTTCTTGGTTTTGATATATATGTTCTCATTAAATAAAGAAGTATTAAACTATTTACATACTTCATTAAATAAAACTGAATTAGCTATAGATATTTATGCAAACTTCTGACAGTTGCTCCAAAAGCAAACAAGAGCGAGGCATGTCCTCGTATCATGACACTTGTTTCTCTACAAATTTAGGAGAAATGGAAACATCTTATTTTCTACTCTGAATTCCTTTCAGTGCAGAAGAGGGAGAATGCAAGGTCTCTGCAATGCCCACCCAATCGACAGTGCTTGGGCCCATGTTTGGGAGCTGGGCGAGGGGAACACAAATATTCGTGTTGATGGGAGGGATTTACATAGGAAACAATCCTGGCTCTGCTGGATGTCAGCTCTGCTGTCCTGAGGGATGTTTAGATACCCCTCCGCCCCCATACAAATCCTCTTCCCTTTCAGGGGTCTGAAGCATCCCTGGGCAGGGCTAGCATTTGAGCCTCTTTCTTAGCTTGAACTTACTATCTTGGGCTTGGGACCTTAGGATGCAGCAATAAATGTCTGGGGCAAACACAGCCCTTCCTTTAGGGATCTCCTTTTGGAATCTAAGGAGAGGAACAGTGTAATTGAGAGTGGGGTCTGACACTCCTATCTATAACACTACAAGAAGTGGGAGCAAAGAGGTGTGTCAAATCTCCAAGAGGGCACTTAGGTTCCTGTTACTGGAGGAATGGGAAGGGAGTTGATTTCTCCAAAAGGCACCTGCACACAGGCTCTACCCTTCCTCCCTTGTCTGAGTCTGCCCTATCAATGAGCTTGGATGGACCATTCACATTGGAGAAATGAGGCATAGACTACCTTTGAAGAGAAGAGAGAGGTGGCTAGAGTTCCTGCCACTTCCCCAGTTCTCTTGAGATCCTCCTGAGTCCAGGAGAAACAGCAGCTCCTCGATCACTGAAGAGTTTTGGAGAGGAGGAGAGACAGTACAGCTCACCTTTGATTGTCCTGGCACTTCCTAGGAAGTTGTCTCAAGAAGAAATAGAGATAATCATTTTTTTAAATGTTAAATGATAAGCACCTACTAATATTACTGAAGCAGGTTTGTTTGGCAGCAAGCCAAACGCTGAGATGCCGAGGTTTGTAACAGAGAAAGGGTTTATTCAGGAGGTAGCCAAGAGAAGAGATGGAAGAACAAATCTCAAATCCACCTCCCCAAAGACTAGGAGCTTGGGATATTTATGGGTGCATATAGGGCGGTCAGAGGTGCAGGGGAAGGTGATTGAAGGCAGGCAAAAGGCCAGGGGATCGTTTCTCTTCTCAGGCTTATCTGAGTCACATGCTTCTTCATGGGACTCAGGTTCAGAAAATGGCAGTGTTAGCATGATCCGAGGGTGGAGTTTTTGGCTGTCTGATGTCAAAATGTCATCCATCCATCCATCCACCCGGCACTCAGGCAGGCCCAGTGGAATGTTTGGTGGTCTTGACCAGTTTCAGCTGGGCAAGAACTAGCTCCAAGTTCCTGAAAACAACTTAGGCAACCATTACTACAGCAACCCATACCTCAGAAGTGTTATATTTATAGGGGGGCAATTGAAGGAATCTTGTGATATATTGTCTAAGCCACATGAAGCTTGGTTGGTATGCAGTTTGCAAGAACAATTAACTCAAGCTTGACCTTGGTCAGTGAAGGTAGGTTACAAAAATATATGTACCCCAGTGTTCATAGCAGCATTATTTACAATAACCAAGATATGGAAGCCACCTAAATGTCCATCAACAGATGAATGTTATGGGATACATATAAGTAAAATGGAATACTACTCAGCTATAAAAAGAATAAAATTTTGCCATTTGCAACAACATGGATGGACTTGAAAGGTCTTACGCTTAATAAAATAAGTCAGAGGAGAAAGACAAATACTGTATGATATCACTTATATGTGGAATCTAAAAAATACAACAAACTAGTGAACATAACAAAAAAAGAAGAAGACTCACAGATATAGAGAACAATTAGTGGTTACTAGAGGGGAGAGGTAAGGAGGGAAGAAGCCATATAAGGGTAGGGGATTAAGAGGTACAAACTATTATTGTACAACACAAGGAATATAGCCAATATTTTATAAAAAATATAAATGGAGTATAACCTTCGAAAATTGTGGATCACTATGTTGTACACCTGTAACTTGTATAATATTGCACACTAACTATACTTCAATAAATAAAATCAATTATAAACTTTAAAAGTGCAGACAATTAAAAAATATGTAGACCATGCAAATCCCAGGGTTAAAATTGAATTAAAAGAGAAAGAGAAGGGGCTTCCCTGGTGGCGCAGTGGTTGGGGGGTCCGCCTGCCGATGCAGGGGACACGGGTTCGTGCCCCGGTCTGGGAAGATCCCATATGCCGCGGAGCGGCTGGGCCCGTGAGCCATGGCCGCTGAGCCTGTGCGTCCGGAGCCTGTGCTCTGCAACGGGAGAGGCCACAACAGTGAGAGGGCCGCGTACCGCAAAAAAAAAAAAAAAAAAAAAAAAAAAAAGATGTTCAGGAGTTTAAGAACCAATTATTTTCATTTCTGATTTTAGTGAATGGTTTTGGACTCAGATCGCAAAATGATAGATAATGCATCTTAATATCCTTTCTTTGGAAATTATTTAGATACACAAAACCCCTAAGCAATCCTCCTATGCATTTTGAATTTCATAAAATACAGAAGAATACTTTCAAATCCAAATACTACATATCTAATACAAATTTGATGGGGATGGAGAGGAGTAATTCTTAAGAAGTATTCTGCGGCTTCCCTGGTGGCGCGGTGGTTGAGAGTCCGCCTGCCGATGCAGGGGACGCGGGTTCGTGCCCCTGTCCGGGAAGATCCCACATGCCGCGGAGCGGCTGGGCCCGTGAGCCATGGTCGCTGAGCCTGCGCATCCGGAGCCTGCACGTACGGAGCCTGTGCTCTGCAATGGGAGAGGCCACAACAGTGAGAGGCCTGTGTACCTCAAAAAAAAAAAAAAAAAGTATTCTGTCACAATTTGATGAAAAAGGATATCATTCAAATGGAGAAGATGATGAGATAACACTAGTGCCCTAAAAGTAACCAAAGCTCCAGAAGACTCTCAAGCTGGAAGGGAAGAAAATAAAGTTGTGCCATTTGTTTTTTAATCACTACCAAGTTTAATGTTGTCAAACTTAGTATTCATTAATAAGTCATTACATATGGAAACAATAAGTAGATTAGATTCTCCTCATGTCACAAATGTTCCCAATATAAATGATAATTATTGAAAAATCATAGCTAATTGCAAATTAATTACTTGTAACCAAAGCTTTTCAAGGGCAAAATTAGAAAACTTCTTCCTATTTTTTTAATCTCAGGTTTTTTTGGGGGAGGGGTTAATTGAGGTGTTAATTTAGAATGTTCTGTTAGTTTCAAGTGTACAGCAAAGTGATTCGGTTGTGTGTGTGTGTGTGTGTGTATATATATATATATATATATATTCTTTTTCAGATTCTTTTCCATTATAGGTTATTACAAGAATTTGAGTATAGTTCCCTTTGCTATACAGTAGGTCCTTATTAGTTACCTATTTTATATATAGTAGTGTGTGTATGTTAATCCCAAACTCCTCCTAGGGTAATTTAGCAGTTTGGGAAATTGTGCTATTTTTTAATTAAACAATTTACATTATTAAAAATGTTACCATTATTTAAATTCATGGAACTTGAATGTATGAATATAAAAGAAACAATTGTTTAATTATGTCTTTTCAATGTAAAGACAATTATGTCTTTACAATGTAGTAGTAAATTAATTTAAAGCAGCTTTCTGTGAATAAATATAGTATAAACATACTAATTTGAACATAAATTTGTTCTTCTTACCTATAACAGGTTTAGGTAAGTTGGAAAGATGTATTTAAAATATATGCTGTTGTTTTCCCTGTTTTCCTTTTAGTTTTAAATCAAGAGTGGCTGTGCTGCAATTTCCCCCACCCCCCACATAATGCTCTAAATCTCAGGTTGTGGAGTTCACTTTTCTCATTTAAAGGCGTGAATATAACTGCTATAAATGGCTCAGCCATCTCTAGAATAACACAACTGTCTGAATTCTATCTATGGTGGTAAGTAGCTGTCTTTCTGAATCAGCTTTTATTACTGACTGTGGTGACCTCAACTTGGTATTGATTTGGCCACCATTAGATGAAGAAGATTTCTATTATCTGCTGTCTCACCCATTACCATCAGTTTTCAAAATATTTTCTACAATATCAGAGGCAAATAATTTTATTCTCTGAAGAATCATAAAACTTGACAGAAAGAATTTCAGAACACGATATGGTGAGAAATGTATTCTTAGTTTGTAGTTACATTTTAAAAAGACTAAGTACTTATCTAGGTTGACATCCTCTTATAGCAGAATAATTACTGTATAAACTATACTGAAAAATTTGTTTTATAAAAGGTATTTAACAAGAAGTATATGTAATTATTAAAAATAATCTCCACTGATATTATTTTAGCTTCATCTAAGTGTATTATAAAATATTACTGGTTACTATTATTATTAACTTATATACTATGAAAATCACCCTTTTGATATACAGTTATTTATATTTTATACATGCAAGGTTTCTAATAACCACAACCACAGGCAATTAACACATATTTCAAACACCCCAAAGAATTCTGTATGCTGTACCTACATTTTTGCCTTTTCTAGAATGTCAAATAAATAGAATCATAGAGGATGTCACCTTTTTAGTCTGGATTCTTCCACTTAGCATATTGCCTTTGAGAATTTTTCACGTTGTGGTTGGGGAATACTTCACTGAGTGTTGTAACACAGTTTGTTTATCCATTTATTTATTAATGGACATTGAGATTATTTCCAGGTTTTGGTAACTATCAATAACGCCGCTTTAAAACATTTATGTTTAGGTTTTTATATGAACACAGTTTTCATTTCCTTAGCATAAATACCTAGAATAAATGCAAATCCCAGGTGATTCAGTAAGTATTTTTAAGTTTAAAAGAAACTACAACACTATATTTCAGGGAAACCCTATCAGTTTGCACTGTCACCATCAATGTCTGAGTGCTTCTCTTGTTCTGCATCCTTGTTTTTTAAAAATATTTAGCCATTCTAATAGGTGCATAATGGTATATTGTTTTGTGTTTATTAATTTGCATTTCCTTAATGATTAAATGGCTAATAATGATAAGCATTTTTTTATTTGCTTATTTACATCTTATTTATCTTCTTTGGTGAAGGGCCTGTTCAAATCTTTTGCCCATTTTTACACTGGTTGCTGGTTTTCTTGTTATTGTGTTTTGAGAGTTATTTGATATTTATTTTGCAAATATTTCACCCCAGTCTATATAGCCTGCCTTTTTATCCTCTTAACAGTGGCCTTCACAGAGAGAGGTTTTGATTTTGATGAAGTCTTATTTACTGACTTTTCTTGTATAGATTGTGCTTTGGATGTCAAATCTATGAAATCTGCCTAATCAACAGTTATAAAGATATTTTCCAATGCTTTCTTCTAAGAGATTTGTAACTGTATGTTTTATCTTAAGGCCAATAATGTATTTTGAGTTAATTTTTATACAAGTTGTAAGTTGTAGGTTTGTTTTGTTTTGTTTTCTTCTTGCCTACGGCTGCCAAGTTCTTACAGGTTCATTTGTTGACAAGTACTCTGTCAATTGAATCACCATCGTACATTGGTCAATAAATCAATTACAAATATATGTGTTTATTTATTTCTGAATCTTCTATTCTGTTCTATTTGTTCAGCCTTACCTTTCATCAATATCATACTGTCTGGACTGCTATAGAATTATATTATTTCTTAAAGCCTGAAAAAGCGAGTTCACCAACTTTTTTTTTTTTTCAAAATTGTTCGGATATTCAAGTTCCTTTAACTTTCCATAAAAGTTTTAGAATCAACTTGTCAATATTTACAAAATATCCTGTTGGGATTTTTCATGAGGATTGCATTAAATTATAAATCTATTTGAAGAAAAGTAAATTCCTTAACTATACTGAGTCTCCTAAATAGGAACACAACATGTCGTCCTATTTACTCATGTCTTCTTTGATCTCTTTCATAGACATTTGTTAGTTTTCAGCATACAGATTGTGCACATCTTGTATAAGATTTATACCTAAGCATTTCACATTTGTGGGAGCTATTGTAGATGATATTGCTTCTTAAAATTTTAGCTGATGTTTATTCCTATTATATTAGAAATTTAAGTTTTATATATTTGATCTTATATCTTCTAAACTTGCTAATGTCACATTATTTCTATGAGCTATTTTGTAGATGCCTTGGGATTTTCTATATACACAATTATGTCATCTGTGAACGAAGATAGATTAATTTCTCCCTCTCTAATCTGAATACATTTTATCTCATTTTCTTGTCCTAGTGAAATTGCTAAGACTTCCAAGAAAATATTCAACAGGAGTGGTGAGAGAATAAAACTACAAACAAAACCAATACCCCTCCTGAACACAGGCACAAATCCTCAATAAAGTATTAGCAAATCAGATCCATCACACACACACACACATACACACACACACACACACATACACACCATGACCAAGTAGGTTTTTCCAGGAATGCAATATTTGAACAATATAAAAAAATAAAATAATGTAATTCACCATGCTAACAGATATAACAAGACTAAACACATAATACTGTCTATAGATACAGATTTATTGGCTAATTTCCCATTTTAGAGAGAGAATATTGGGTCATTCTCATTAAGTATGTTGTTAGCTCTTTGCCTTTTAGACATAATCTTTATCAAATTAAGGAAGCTCTTTTGTTTTCGTAGGTTATTTTTTATCATTAATGGATGTTGACTTAAAAAGAAATTGCTTGCTCATGATATATATAGATATAAATATAGATACAGATACAGAGACAGATATAGATGTAGATCCAGGTATAGATTGCTGGATTCAGTTTGCTAATTTTTTTTGAAGAACTTTGTGTCTATATTCAGGATAAATATTGTTCCATACTTTTGTTTTATCCTAATATATTTATTGTAATACATGAGTTTGCTTCTTAAAAGAAGTTTTGCTCTTCCATTTTCTGCAAGAATATTTGAAGAGTGAGTGTTACTTCTCCCTTAAGTGTTTGGTAGATTTCAACAGTGCAGCCCTGTAGAAGTGGTGTTTTCTTTTTGGAAGTTCTTTAACTGTAAATGTAATATTTTAAAATACATATATGGCTATTCAGGTTAAATAACTTTTCCTGTATGAGCTTGGTAATTTCTGTCTTTGAGAAATGAGTTCATTTTATCTGTTTTTTCTATTATGTGCATACAACTGTTTGTAGTACTTCCTCACCCTTTAATATCTGTGGAGGCAGTGGTGATATGTCCTCTTTCTTCCTGATGTTGGTAATTTATGCCTTCTCTTTTTAAAAACATTTTCATTAAGAAATAAAGGAACTATATCCATTTATACCATGATATTTGTTACAATTTTCTTTCCTAAAATTACAAGTATCTCTTATGACATTAATACTTCAAAAATTATCAACAAAATGAGATATGTCAATATTGAAACATGAAATATGTAGAGATACATTGCTGATATATGAAAGTTGTCAGTTTTATTGGTGTATATAGAATTCTCTTGTACTCCAAGTAATATAAAAGTGTACTGTGTTCTAACTGAAAAGAAATCATTCTACTGTCACTTCTCTCTCTAACCTAAATATCTACTAAATTCTGCAATAGTAAGTTGTACATTATATTAATAGTAACTCCAGTTGTCTGCAGAGTATTATGTAACGATTTTGTTTATTTCTTATGTTTGTATCTTTTAGTGGGCTTTTAAAGATATAACGTGCTAATTTAATTAGCATTTTAAGATTAATTCGAGTGCTTTTAAAATTCACTGAATTTAATGTTATACTTGTTTAATATAATTAAATATTACCAATATTTGCTGATCTCTACAGAAAAGTCTTCCAAAATACTCCTGGAAGGAGGACAATATTTTTTAATTGAGATATAATTGACATGGAATGTTATATTATTTTCAGGTGTACAACATAATGATTTGATATTTATATGTATTGCAAAATGATCACAGCAATAAGTTTAGTTAACATCCATCACCATACATAGCTACAACCTTTTTTCTCTGTATGACAATTTTTAAGACCTACTCTCCTAGCAAAATTCAAATATACAATACAGTATTAACTATAGTCACCTTGTTGTATGTTATATCCCTATGACATTTATTTCATAACTGGAAGTTTGTACTTTTTGACCATCTTCACCCATTTCACCCACCCCTTATTCTCTTCCTCTGAAAATGACCAATCTGTTCTCTGTATGTATTGGACAATTTTATCATCAAATAAATTTATGAAATACTCTGCTATATTCAGAGCAGCATAGTATAGGTATACAGGACAGGTTGTCCAATGCAAAATGTTCCCATTTAAAAGAGACAATTCATATATACACTACTAAATTTAAAATTAGATAGCTAGTGGGAAGCAGCCGCATAGCACAGGGAGATCAGCTCGGTGCTTTGAGACCACCTAGAGGGGTGGGATGGGGCGGGTGGGAGGGAGACGCAAGAGGGAGGAGATATGGGGATATGTAGATGTATAGGTAATTCACTTTGTTATACAGAAGAAACTAACACACCATTGTAAAGCAATTATACTCCAATAAAGATGTTAAAAAAAAAAGAAGCAATTCACGTCATAGATACATAATGATAGATTAAAGGGCAGGGGCAGGTGAGAGATTCCTTGGAGAGATCTTAGCGCAGCAGAGGAGAGACTCCCCCTTCACATAAATGCACACGTTCTCACAAGGCCATGAACTCACCTAATAATACATGAAAGCACTTTTTCAATGGAACAGACAAATACGTCTATCCTGACAATGCATCAGGTGTACTATGTCCCAAGGTCATTTTCTTTTCCAATCTACTTCTTGATTCTTATCCTTGGCTAACATCAAATCCAATAATTTTCCTTCAATTTAGGGTGGGGAAGATTTAGATTGTTTCTACTACTAATGGCGTAAATGACAGACCAAATTTCTGACATCTGGGAGCGGTTAGAGCTCTGGTGCAAGCATTTGCAGAGCCACAGCCTCTGCAACCAGGGGTCGGAAATGTCCCTCCTGCAAGATCAAGCTGCCAGGGCACTTCTTTCTAACTTGCATATAAATGCTATAGGGACTATCCCTTTCTTGGAGATTCATAATGCATATATAAAAGTCAAGTTTAAAAATCGTAGCAGGAAAAAAAAGATAAAGTATGTTTGGACTCAATATTTAACACACACATGCCCAGCCTGATTATCTATCCTTTTATTGAAAATTGATGATGCTTGTTAAAACAACCTAAAAATTACCAGAGTTTTGAAAAAATCAATTTTGATTTGACTCAATGTTAACAAGCTCACTTAATTTTGTTTCCTTAAAATTTTGTCCCATGTGACATTCGTGAATGTACCTTAAGAATAGGACTTTTGTCTTATTTTTTTTCCTTCCTTTTCTTTTTTTACCCCTGACTCTAAGCATGGGAACTGGCATATTTTAGGTGCTTAAATAAATGATTGTTGAATAAATAAAATAAAGTTTTAAAAATTTTTAATTATCCTATCATGGTGTATTTTTCTTAAAAATAAAACCAAAAAGGCACTGTTATTTAAAAGAAATTCTGTTTAAAATAAGAACTAGAGAACTTAATACAGTCACCACTGTGACCACCTGTCAGTAGGAGGCTGCTGGAATAACACTAACCTGCTAAACACTGAGAGCTTCAACATAGTCTTTTAAAGTCGCTATCTGAGTGACTTATTTTGGAGTTTTATTATGCTCTCGAACATTCCACCAGTTTGTCATTTTGAAGAAAAGGTCATTATCCCTAAACACTAACATTTTCCCTCCAGTTATAACTAATTATATAGGTGACTTTAGCCTCAGTTTGTTCATCCACAAAATAAGTGATTTGGACTAAATTATTTTTACGGTTCTTTACAATTCTAAGCATGTAAAAGGTTTGATACTTTTTATTTACAGTACCTGGCAAGTAGATTTCATTCAATGAATAACCTATTATAAGACCTAAATATTAAAACAATTAGTGCAATGACTGCTGAATAATGAGTTATTGTTATTGACAAAATTAATATGATACAGTAGAAAGAAAATAATCTTAAGAATTAACTAAATATGATCTTGAATCCCCTGTTTGTTTCTTACTAGCTATGAGATCTTAGATAAGTTTATTAAGAATTTTGAGAATTTATATACTCCATTATGGAGACAATGAGACATAAACTGTGTTGCCTATAGTTATAATAAAACAGTGTTAGCTTTCCTACATTATCCTTACCTGCTAATTTGTGCAATTATTTTACTGTGCATGAGAATAGATCCCAGTAACTATTTTAATGTGACATAAGCCCATGCTTTCCAGCTATGATAGTTTCCCATTGGTAGTATCTAATGATGCCCAGTTTCTCTTAAGATTTATCCATATAGTTCTTGGCCTCCTAGGAGCCAGGTGATTTACTTTTGCCCTCACCAGCGTGAATACTAGGCTGTTTATGGCCGTCCTCCTTTCAATCTCTGTATTTAAACCATGCACAGAACTTTCAGAAAGTAGCTCAAGCTCTCCAGAGAAACACCTAGAAGCATTTCTTAGCTACACCACATTTTGTCATATTTAGCTTGTCCACAGTTCATTTTTGCTTACTCTGAGACAAAACAAAATGCCAATACTCCCTGAGATCAGGTTAAAACCTCGAACATTCAGGGGTTTTCTTTCCTGTCTGTAAAATGTGTCCCAGAGGCAATTTCCCAACTCAAGTAGGCAGAGGACTTGAAAGCATTTCCAGAGATCTTTCAGTTCCCTAAATAAAACCCATAAACCATGAGGAAAAGCAGAGTCCAGCCAGACCAGACATGGGCATCCCATAGGTCTTCCATGCAGGTATTCAGACTAATCTGTAATAATTGCACACGTATTTAAGGTTATTGCACAGATTACATTTAATATACCTGTGTTCACCATCTGCTATATCTCTTGGGGAAGTGACATTGAACGTTTGGGAATTCTGTTTTATAAGCAATAATGTTTTAAGCTCATAAAGTACGAATGAAATAAGCCCTTTTAATTTTAATCACACATGAGACATTTATACTATACCAGTTCTGGAAGAATTATGCGTCTATTGCTTAGGGGTGACAAATTATAGAGGCAAGGAATATACACAGGTATGCACACCCCAGATGTACCACCTTTCAATAAATTATTTCATTTTTACTGATTTTGTTAAAGAACAAAGGTTTTTTTGTGTTTTTTTTTTTTTGGTTTTTTTAATGTAGCATCAATTCAGGCAGACGAAAGATAGAAATTCCATCCTCCCAAGCAGGTGTCAAAAACATTTAAACAGCTGTCAGACCAGTTCAAACTGTCATCAGAAGTGACCTTAAACCAAGTTTAGTTTTTAAATATTATTTTAAAAAAAGAAGTGAAAAAACAACACAGTGCCGTTATGCAGATGTCTGAAATATTAAATGAAAGAATGAACATCTGTTCAGTTCCTCTTCAAACTTTAATGGTTTGGAGAGAAATTCTGTTGTCTCAGATCTTTAAGAACATCTGAGGCCCATACAGCTTCAACACCTGTGAAAGAGGCTCTCTGAAAACGTACATTCTAACTTCAAAGTCTTTTACTACCGTTCTTTGCCAAACATATGCCAACAAACAGAACTTATTATTATTTATGATATTTAAGGCCCTCTTGTAGTGTATATTTTAGAGTGAGAATAAAATCCTTTGGGCTTTACTATACTTTTATGCACAGAAAACATGTATTTTATTTTTATTAGAAATACTAAAACAGAGTAATTTGATAGCTGAGCTATCAACTGAGCTATCATTTTTAGCTTATCTGAATACTGGATACTTAAATTATCTGGTTTTAGAGGTAGTTATACATATGGTGCAATAATTTTAAATTCAGTCCTCTTGAATATGATTATTTCATTCAGTGTTTATGAGAAAATCATTCCTTCCATAATTGAAAAAAATTCTGCACAGAAGTATCAGGTTTATGTTAATGTATTATTTGAATAAAAACTATCTTGCTGATATAAATAAAATAATTCTAGACATACATTTGCCTAGTTAATGTGAAGGTGTATTTTCTGCTAATGTCTTTTACACACATATGCCTGTATGTGAGTGAGTATGTATACATATGTGTCTGGGTATGTATAACAGATTTTCTATATGCTAGATGGTGTTACAATCTTCCAAATTTACTAAATCAAAATCTGAAATCATCTCTGTCAAAGAGATCCAATATAGATCAACTTGTGTATGTTACATGGAGAAATTTCTGTTGCCAGATGCTTCTTCTTCTAACCTGAAAGCATCTTTAACTTCCCCACTGATCTTTTGCACCTTTGAAGAGAAACCAAATTTAGGATTTAAAATCCTAATGGCTGTTTAAAGCCATAATTATTTTAAGTTAAATTGGAATTTAGACACTTGCACTCCATTACATATGAGAGTTCCGAAAAGAGCCTGTAATAAACATTTCACCTGAAGAGTAGAAATAAGATTTTAAATGTCTACCAATTGAAAAATTCTAGTGAAAACAGGGAAGAATTTATAAGGAAACTATACTTTTTACTCTAATGCCTGACACATGAGGGATATTTCCTTACATTTATGTTAGACCCCAAAATTCATTTTCTTTATGCTCCTAGAGATGCAAATCAGTGGTTCTTAACTCTGGCTTTACATTAAAAACACTAGGAAACATTTAAGAAATCCAGATATCCAGGCTATATTCCAGATGAATTAAAATAGAATTTCTAGGTTGACACTCAGGAACCAGTAATTTTTAAAGCTTCAAACATGATTATAATAAATATCCAATTTTGGGAACCATCTGTTAAAAATGTAAACAAATAATCATGTATCAAGTATAACCAAATAACCATGTGTTTTGCATTAATTTCTCTCTATTTTAGAACATATAAAGAGCATGTTTTAATGGATAAGTGTCTATTGAATTTTATTTCCTTCTCATCTATTTTTAGCTGATATTTTATAATTATACTTGTATAAAATTTGCTGAAGTCTTAACTAGTATTTTCCATCTATCAGCTACTAAAGTCTCTTCACAAAACCCTTACTACAAAATATCAGTAGTGAGATCTAAAATTAAGTCTAAATATTAAAAAATTGGAGAAACTTTGAAAAAATTTAATCTACTCTCATTACCAAAAGCTATTTAAATTCATATTTGTATGGCATATAAACAGGTATGTTTATAATGGCAATGGCAACATGTAACTCTTTCAAACACATTATTATATATCCATTCAATAACATTACTAAATAACTTATACATTATTTTGTTTTGGTAAAAAAAATAGAATATTTAGAAATATTTAGAAATGTACATGGTGATGTATAGAAATATTTTGAGAGTATATAATTACACAAAATCTTAATAATCAGTATGCACAAGAGGTTGGATTTTGGATAGTATTTTTTATTCTTTATAATTTTCTACCATAAATATATATTTACTTTAAGATTATATTTTAAAATAGTTTTTGCATTTCACAAAATTTCAAAAATTGGATATTTCAAATTCTCAAAATTAATTACCTCAAAATTAATTATAGCACTCTTAAATCTTCACTACCAGTTAATTCCACCTACTTCAACCTAATTTTTCTCATTACATGCAGACTTTCCAAAGGCAGATTGGTTTGAAAAGAGTAATAGTGGATAATTATTGTCCCATTTCACCCTTTTCTGATTACTCCATTTGGCTAAACCCAAACTTCAGAGGAAGTTTGTTGTTTTTTGTTATATTCTCTACACTTTGTTACATGACCTTGGGCAGATTGCAAAAAACATGAAAAGATTAAATTGTTCAAAAGAATATAAAGGTCCTTGAATAAAGTGTTGACATATTTGCAATAGTACTTTATTTTAGCCTGTTGGAAAAGTTTAAGATTTTACATTTCTGATCTTACTATCTGAGCCACTGCATCTCATACCAAATTATTTTAAACCTCTGTTGCTTTTTTTTTCCTAGAAGATGTGTTACTATGAAATTCCCCGATTACTTTCCTAGTCATATTTTAAACCACTTTTAAAAAGTCAATATAAAAAGCTTCATTTTATTCTTAGTTTAACAAGAAGTTATATCTTATTCATGATGTTACAGATATTTAGAAGGCTTTAGTAATATATTTTAAATATCAAAGTATATAGTAATTCTCAGTAAATTTTCTAATTAATTGAGGAATTTGTTAAGAAGTATGCTTCTCATAACCGAGAACATTTCATTAACATTAAATATGATATGTTATATATATATAATAATAAATGTATATAATATAATGTGTATATATATATGTTCAGTAACACTCTCTTACCATCTCAGAGACAACCAACCAACTAACCAAGCAAAAATGAAGCAAAATACAGTCACCTAATTGTGACTTAATACCTATTTTTAAAAATCCTTCTTATTTTAAATCATTTACTATAGAGTAGGTATGGTTGCTTGAGTTGTATATTTGCAGTTAAACTGCTTAATGAGTCTATATGGAACAGCTAAATATTTAGAAGTGCTAAGTAATATTTAATAGCTGATATTTACAACTTCCATTATTTTTTTATACAAGTAACTGAGTTACTAATGATTGAATAATAATTATTCTCCTTCTTACATAGATTTATTAATACCTTACAAATTAAACAGCTTTGTAATTTCAAAAAGTTGTTGATGACTGGAAAAATATCTTAAAAGTAATTTGTGCTTTTGTTCTTCATAATTAAAATTTGCATACTCAAATAAAGCCAAAATTAAAACTGTGTAATTGGTTATTTTTTGACATCTGTATTGGAGTATAAATGCTTTACAATGGTGTGTTAGCTTCTGCTTTATAACAAAGTGAATCAGCTTTATGTATATATATATCCCCATATCCCCTCCCTTTTGCATCTCCCTCCCACCCTCCCTATTCCACCCCTCAAGATGGACACAAAGCACCAAACTGATCTCACTGTGCTATGTTACTGCTTCCCACTAGGTATTTATTTTACATTTGGTAGTGTACATAAGTCCATGCCACTCTCTCACTTTGTCCCAGCTTACCCTTCCCCCTCCCCATATCCTCAAGTCCATTCTCTAGTAGGTCTGTGTCTCTGTTCCCGTCTTGCCCCTAGGTTCTTCATGACAATTTTTTTTTTTTAGATTCCATATATATATGTTAGCATACGGTATTTGTTTTTCTCTTTCTGACTTACTTCACTCTGTATGACAGTCTCTAAGTCCATTCAGCTCACTACAAATAACTCAATTTCGTTTCCTTTTATGGCTGAGTAATATTCAATTGTATATATGTGCCACATCTTCTTTATCCATTCATCTGTTGTTGGACACTTAGGTTGCTTCCATGTCCTGGCTATTGTAAAGAAAGCTGCAATGAACACTGTGGGACATGACTCTTTTTGAATTATGGTTTTCTCAGGGTATACGCCCAGTAGTGGGATTTCCTGGTCATATGGTATTTCTATTTTTAGTTTTTTAAGGAAACTCCATATTGTTCTCCATAGTGGCTGTATCAGTTTACGTTCCCACCAACAGTGCAAGAGGGTTCCCTTTTCTCCACACCCTCTTCAGCATTTATTGTTTGTAGATTTTTTGATGATGGCCATTCTGACTGGTGTGAGATAATATCTCATTGTAGTTTTGATTTGCATTTCTCTAATGATTAATGATGTTGAGCAGCCTTTCATGTGTTTGTTGGCCATCTGTATATCTTCTTTGGAGAAATGTCTATGTAGCTCTTCTTCCCATTTTTGGATTGGGTTGTTTGTTTTTTTGGTATTGAGTTACATGAGCTGCTTGTAAATTTTGGAGAATAATTCTTTGTCAGTTGCTTTGTTTACAAATATTCTTCCATTCTGATGGTTGCCTTTTCATCTTGTTTATGGTTTCCATTGCTGTGCAAGAGCTTTAAACTTTCATTAGGTCCCATTTGTTTATTTTTGTTTTTATTTCCATTTCTCTAGGAGATGGGTCACAAAGGATCTTGCTGTGATTTACGTCAAAGAGTGTTCTTCCTATGTTTTCCTCTAAGAGTTTTATAGTGTCTGGCCTTACATTTAGGTCTTTAACCCATTTTGAGTTTATTTTTGTGTATGGTGTTACAGAGTGTTCTTATTTCATTCTTTTACATGTAGCTGTCCAGTTTTCCCAGCACCACTTATTGAAGAGGCTGTCTTTTCTGCATTGTATATTCTTGTCTCCTTTATCAAAAATAAGGTGACCATATGTGCATGGGTTTATTTCTGGGCTTTCTATCCTGTTCCATTGATCTATATTTCTGTTTTTATGCCAGTACCATACTGTCTTGATTACTGTAAGTTTGTAGTATAGTCTGAAGACAGACAGCCTGACTCCTACAGCTCCATTTTTCTGTATCAAGATTACTTTGGCTATTCAGGGTCTTTTGTGTTTCCATACAAATTGTGAAATTTTTTGTTTTAGTTCTGTGAAAAATGCCATTGGTAGTTTGATAAGGATTGCACTGAATCTGTAGATTGCTTTGGGTAGTATAGTCATTACCACAATGTTGATTCTTCCAATCCAAGAACATGGTAAATCTCTCCATCTATTTGTATCATCTTTCACTTCTTTCATCAGTGTCTTATAGTTTTAAGCATACAGGTCTTTTGTCTCATTAGGTAGCTTTATTCCTAGGTATTTTATTCTTTTTGTTGCAATGGTAAATGGGAGTGTTTCCTTAATTTCTCTTTCAGATTTTTCATCATTAGTGTATAGTAATGCAAGAGATTTCTGTGCATTAATTTTGTATCCTGCTACTTTACCAAATTCATTGATTAGCTCTAGTAGTTTTCTGGTAGCATCTTTAGGATTCTCTATGTATAGTGTCCTGTCATCTGCAAAGAGTGACAGTTTTACTTCTTCTTTTCCAATTTGGATTCTTCTTATTTCTTTTTCTTCTTTGATGGCTGTGGCTAAAACTTCCAAAACTATGTTGAATAAGAGTGGCAAGAGTGGGCTACCTTGTGTTTTTCCTGATCTTAGTGGAAATAGTTCCAGTTTTTCACCATTGAGAACAATGTTGGCTGCGGGTTTGTCATATAGGTCCTCTATTATGTTGAGCTAAGTTCCCTCTATGCCTACTTTCTGTAGGTTTTTTATCATAAATATGTGTTAGATTTTGTCCAAAGCATTTTCTGCATCTACTGAGATGATCCTATGATTTTTCTTCTTCAATTTGTTAACAGGGTTTATCACATTGATTTGTGTCTATTGAAGAATCCTTGCATTCCTGGGATAAACCCCATTTGATCATGGTGTATGATCCTTTTAATGTGCAGTTGGATTCTCTTTGCTAGTATTTTTTGAGGATTTTTGCATCTATGTTCATCAGTGATACTGGCCTCTTGTTTTCTTTTCTGGGACATCTTTGTCTGGTTTTGGTATCAGGGTGATGGTGGCCTCGTAAAATGAGATTGGGAGTGTTCCTCCCTCTACTGTGTTTTGGAAGAGCTTGAGAAGGATAGGTGTTAGCTCTTCTCTAAATGTTTGATAGAATTCGCCTGTGAAGCCATCTGGTCCAGGGCTTTTGTTTGTTGGAAGATTTTTAATCACAGTCTCAACTTCAGTGTTTGTAACTGGTCTGTTCATCTTTTCTATTTCTTCCTGTTTCAGTCTTGGATGGTTGTGCTTTTCTAAGAATTTGTCCATTTCTTCCAGGTTGTCTATTTTATTGGCATAAAGTTGCTTGGAGTAATCTCTCATAATCCTTTGTATTTCTGAAGTGTCAGTTGTTACTTCTCCTTTTTCATTTCGAATTCTATTGATTTGAGTCTTCTCCCTTTTTTTCTTGATGCATCTGGCTAATGGTTTATCAATTTTGTTTATCTTCTCAAAGAACCAGCTTTTAGTTTATTGATCTTTGCTATTGTTTCCTTCATTTCTTTTTCATTTCTTTCTGATCTGATCTTTATGATTTCTTTCCTTCTGCTAACTTTGGGTTTTTTTTGTTCTTCTTTCTCTAATTGCTTTAGGTGTAAGGTTAGGTTGTTTATTTGAGATGTTTCTTGCTTCTTGAGGTAGGATTGTATTGCTATATACTTCCCTATTAGAACTGCTATGTCTGCATCCCATAGATTTGGGTCATCGTGTTTTCATTGTCATTTGATTCTAATTATTTTTTGATTTCTCCTTTGATTTCTTCAGTAATCTGTTATTTAGTAGTGTATTGTTTAGCCTCCATGTCTTTGAGTTTTTTACAGATTTTTTTCCAGTAATTGATATCTAGTCTCATAGCGTTGTGGTCAGAATAGACACTTGATACGATTTCAATATTCTTAAATTTACCTAGGCTTGATTTGTGACCCAAGATATGATCTATCCTGGAGAATGTTCCATGAGCACTTGAGAAGAAAGTGTATTCTATTGTTTTTGGATGGAGTGTCCTATAAATATCAATTAAGTCCATCTTATTTAATGTATCATTTAAAGCCTGTGTTTCCTTATTTATTTTCATTTTGGACAATCTGTCCATTGGTGAAAGTGGGGTGTTAAAATCCCCTACTATGATTGTGTTACTGTTGATTTCCCCTTTTATGACTATTAGCATTTGCCTTATGTATTGAAGTGCTCCTATTTGGGGTGCATAAATATTTACAATTGTTATATCTTCTTGGATTGATCTCTTGCTCATTATATAGTGTCCTTTTTTTTTAAATTAATTAATTTATTTATTTTTGGCTGTGTTGGGTCTTCATTGCTGTGTGTGGGCTTTCTCTAGTTGCGGCGAGCAGGGGCTGCTCTTTGTTGCGGTGCACGGGCTTCTAATTGCGGTGGCTTCTCTTGTTGCGGGGCACAGGCTCTAGGGCACATGCGGGCTTCAGAAGTTGTGGTGCGGGGGCTTAGTTGCTCCGCGGCATGTGGGATCTTCCCGGACCAGGGCTCGAACCCATGTGCCCTGCGTTGGCAGGCGGACTCTTAACCATTGTGCCACAAGGGAAGCTCCATAGTGTCCTTCTTTGTCTCTTGTAATAGTCTTTATTTTAAAGTCTATTTTGTCTGATATGAGAATTGATACTCCAGCTTTCTCTTGATTTCCATTTGCATGGAATATCTTTTTCCATCCCCTCACTTTCAGTCTGTATGTGTCCCTAGGTCTGAAGTGGGTCTCTTGTAGACAGCATATATACGGGTCTTGTTTTTGCATCCATCCAGACAGTCTATGTCTTTTGGTTGGAGTATTTAATTCATTTACATTTAACGTAGTTATTGAAATATATGTTCCTATTACCATTTTCTTAATTGTTTTGGGTTTGTTATTGTAGGTCTTTTCCTTCTCTTCTGTTTCCTGCCTAGAGAAGTTTTTTTGCCATTTGATGTAACGCTCCTTTGGTGGTGCTGAATTCTCTTAGTTTTTGCTTGTTAGTAAAGTTTTTAATTTCTCTGTCTAATCTGAATGAGATCCTTGCTGGGTAGGGTAGTCTTGTTGGTTGTAGGTTTTTCCCTTTCATCACTTTAAATATGTCTTGCCACTCCCTTCTGGCTTACAGAGTTTCTGCTGAAAGTTCAGCCATTAACCTTATGGGGATTCCCTTGTATGTTGTTTGTTGTTTTTCCCTTGCTGCTTTTAATACTTTTTCTCTGTATTTAATTTTTGATAGTTTGATTAAAATGTGTCTTGGAATGTTTCTCTTTGGATTTAACCTGTATGGGACTCTCTGTGCTTGCTGGACTTATATCCTTTCCCATATTAGGGAAATTTTTCCACTATAATCTCTTCAAATATTTTCTCAGTCCCCTTCTTTTTCTCTTCTTCTTTTGGGACCCTTATAATTCGAATGTTGGTGCGTTTAATGTGGTCCCAGAGCTCTCTGAGAGTGTCTTCAATTCTTTTCATTCTTTTTTCTTCATTCTGCTCTGCAGTAGTTATTTTCACTATTTTATCCTCCAGGTCACTTATCCATTCTTCTGCCTCAGTTATTCTGCTATTGATTCCGTCTAGAGAATTTTTAATTTCATTTATTGTGTTGTTCATCATTGTTTCTTCGCTCTTTAGTTCTTCTAGGTCCTTTTTAAACATTTCTTGTATTTTCTCCATTCTATTTCCAAGATTTTGGACCATCTTTATTATCATTACTCTGAATTCTTTTTCAGGTAGACTGCCTATTTCCTCCTCATTTGTTTGGTCTGGTGGGTTTTTACCTTGCTCCTTCATCTGTTGTGTATTCCTTTGTCTTTTCATTTTGCTTAACTTATTGTGTTTGGGGTCTCCTTTTTGCAGACTGCAGGTTCATGTTTCCCATTGTTTTTGCTGTCTACCCCCAGTGGGTAAGGTTTGTTCAGTGGGTTGTGTAGGCTTTCTGGTGGAGGGGCCTGGTGCCTGTGTTCTGGTGGATGACGCTGGATCTTGTCTTTCTGGTGGGCAGGACCATGTCCGGTGGTGTGTTTTGGTGTGTCTGTGACCTTATTATGATTTTAGGCAGTCTCTCTGCTAATGGGTGGGGTGATGTTCCTGTCTTGCTGGTTGTTTGGATAGGGTGTCCAGCACTTTAGCTTGCTGGTCATTGAGTGGAGCTGGGTCTTAGCATTGAAATGGATATCTCTGACAGAGCTCCTGCTGTTTGCTATTACTTGAAACCAGGAGGTCTCTTGTGGACCAGTGTTCTGAACTTGGATCTCCCACCTCAGAGGCTCATACCTGACACCCGGCCAGAGCACCAGTACCCTGTCAGCCATGTGGCTCAGAGGAAAAGTGAGGGAAAAAAAAGAAACAAAGAAAAAAATAAAATTAAATAAAATATTAAAATAAAAAATAAAAAAATATTTAAAAAATTAAAAAGTAATAAAAGAAAAGAGAAAGAAAGAAAGAAGAGAGAAACCAAACTAAAAAGCAAATCTACCAATGATAACAAGCGCTAAAAAAAATTGGGTAGACAGAACCCTAGAACAAATGGTAAAAGCAAAGCTATACAGACAAAATCACACAAAGAAGCATACACATACAGACTCACAAAAAGAGAAAAAGGAAAAAAAAAATATATATATATGTTAAAAAAAAGGAAGAGAGCGACCAAATAAACAAATCTACCAATGATAATAAGCTCTAAATACTAAACTAAGATAAACATAAAATGAGGAATAAATTAGATACAGAAAGCAAACCCCAGGTCTACAGTTGCTTGCAACGTCCACCCCCTGAATTTTGGGATTATTTGCTGTCTATTCAGGTATTCCACAGATGCAGGGTATATCCAGTTGATTGTGGGGATTTAATCCACTGCTCCTGAGGCTGCTGGGAGAAATTTCCTCTCTTCTTTGTTCACACAGCTCCTGGGGTTCAGCTTTGGATTAAGCCCTGCCTCTTCATGTAGGTCGCCTGAGGGCATCTGTTCTTGGCTCAGACAGGATGGGGTTAAAGTAGCAGCTGATTTGGGGGTTCTGACTCACTCAGGCTGGGGAGAGGGAGGGGTATGGAATGTGGGGCAAGCCTGCGGCGGCAGAGGCCGGCATGACGTTGCAACAGCCTGAGGTGCACCGTGTGTTCTCCTGGGGAATTTGTCCCTGGATCACGGGACCCTGGCAGTGGCAGGCTGCACAGGCTCCTGGGAGGGGAGGTGTGGAGAGTGACCTGTGCTTGCACACAGGCTTCTTGTTGGCTGCAGCAGCAGCCTTAGTGTCTCATGCCCGTCTCTAGGGTCCACCCCGATAGCCATGGCTCACACCCGTCTCTGGAGCTTGTTTAGGTGGTGCTCTGATTCCCTCCCCTTGCGCACCCTGAAACAATGGTCTCTTGCCTCTTAGGCAGGTCCAGACTTTTTCCCAGACTCCCTCCCGGCTAGCTGTGGCACACTAACCCCTTCAGGCTGTGTTCACACCACCAACCCCCATCCTCTCCCTGGGATCTGACCTCCAAAGCCCGAGCCTCAGCTCCCAGCCCCTGCCCACCCCAGCAGGTGAGCAGACAGGCCTCTCGGGCTGGTGAGTGCTGGTTGGCACCAATCCTCTGTACAGGAATCTCCCTGCTTTGCCCTCCGCACCCCTGTAGCTGCACTCTCCTCGGTGGCTCCGAAGCTTCCCCCCACACACACCCCCCATCTCTACCAGTGAAGGGCCTTCCTAGTGTGTGGAGACTTTTCCTCCTTCACAGCTCCCTCCCAGAGGTGCAGTGCCCATCCCTATTCTTTTGTCTCTGTTTTTTCTTTTTTCTTTTGCCCTATCCAGGTACATGGGGGGTTTCTTGCCTTTTGGGAGGTCTGAGGTCTTCTCCCAGTGTTCAGTAGGTGTTCTGTAAGAGTTGTTCCACATGTAGATGTATTTCTGATGTATTTGTGGGGTGGAAGGTGGTCCATCAAGATTACTGCTCCATCATCTTGAAGGTCTCTCAATCGTGCAATTCCTTATTAAGGAGATACAAAACTCTAAGTTATATCAGAAAACATCACAAACTCTGTTTTGAACTGGAACTCCCCCAAATTCAAAGTATTTTGGTTAATATTTTTACATGTTTCTCAGAAAAAGAAAACAATCCTATCAGCTAGTAGTCTAATAGGCCATTAAATTTCATTGTCATTTGTAAATATTTCTTCATGATTTCTTCATTGTGTTGCTTTCCCTTTAAAATTATATTTAAATTCACTCTGTCTTACATGGAGAAAGAAAATGTTGACAATTCATTTCATATAGTAACAACCATTGTTCCAATACTTACAAACTTTTTGAAAATTGTTCCACAGATTTTTTAGAGCTACATCATTTTTTACAATTCAGACCCTCTCTAAAAATAATTATCCTTCAGTTAAATGGTAAAGATTAAAGACGAATAGCATGAAAGAAAAAGAAGCTAAATATTTTACCTTAATTATACTATATTTTAGTCTACCTTTAATTTAATCTTAATACGATTAATAGAGAAAGAAAAATCAGCAAGATACTTACAGATTTAAATCCTCAAGCATTTTGCAGTTCATTTGTTGAATGTGGCAACTTGAAAGATAGTATCTTGTTTTTGGAGTAGTAGAAATAACCTCTTCCTCCTTGTGCTATAAAATTTGAAATAGCACATCAGTTTGTTCCTTTCATTCTCTTAATGGAATGTGGATTACAGGCATATCTAACTTAACAATTATCTAAAAATTATCTAAAAATTTCAAAATATCCAAATACTAAAATAATACACACAGAGACACACACAGATGCATATACTCACAGATATACCTGTATGTATATACATAAATGTATTTCGATATTTATATATAAATTTAGCCAAACATATATATAAATACACATATATATCCTATAAATCTATTATATATCCCTCTTTACAAACATAAGTTTGTTTACATGCACGTGTATATAAGTACCCACCCAGTCACATGCATAAGTATATGTATTTGATTCCTCAGTTTGGTGCCTTCCAGATGGACATCTTTGAATAAATAAGATCATGTGATTATAGATATACATTTAAAACAATATATGAAAGAAAAAAATTCCTTCTTCTTGGCTAGAAACAACACAAACATATAAAGTGGATTCCAAAAGTGAAAACACTAATTCTCTGTTAATTTCTGTGATGATACATATATTTAATCTTTGATCTTACAGTAAACTAGCTTTTCTTTCATGTTTTTCACTAGTTAAGTACTATTTGCTGAAATACTTAGGTAGTAAAAAATGTGATAGCTCATTAGCAGATGATTTACTGTCTGCACATAGAGCCCAGTGTGGATTCATTCTTGACACCTGGGACTGAATGCCATTTGGAACACATTTCTACAGGACACCTTGGAGGAAATGTTTTTTTGTAAATTCAATGTATGTACTGTTTAAGGGAAATTATTAATGGGGATCACAGAACGGCAGTACAAACATATCTGATAATTGCTTACAATGTATTTGCAAATACTATTTTATTGAAACCAGTAGTATTTGGCTCTATGTGTTGTCAGTTATTCTTTGCACTTCATAATTTCTTGGCAGAGTTTCAGGTCTGAGTGGAAACCAATTTAGAAATCTGTCACATCAAATTGGGGAGAATTATCTAAACATAATCTAGTTAGAGCAAAAAGATGCAACAATTAAAATATGTGGCAGCATAGCTCTCATTTAAGAAGAAAATGATTTGCCTTCAATGGACGTTTGCTATAAGCCAAGCCTTGCCCTGATGACAACAGTGTTTTATATAAGGAAGCAGCATTTGATACCAATATTTGAAGGGAATGAAAATGGAAAACTAGGAGAATAAAATCTGTAGAAATAAAAGTATACAAAGCATACACATTAGGCACAACTGGAGATGGTCAATTAGTGATAAGTTATTGAAAGAAATGTGTCTAATTCAATGAAAAAAGTAGGAATTTAATTCTTCTTTAACTTTTTTGTTTAAATTCCTGTGTTGGTTAGTATGTAGAATGTTATGTTCTATAGTGTATGAGGGCTTTGCAGCTCATTTTTCTCATCAGTAAAAGGGAGATAAAATTCCTCCAACTTTATACTGTTTGTATACAAATTAAATGAGGAAAAACATAAAACTTAGCAACAACAACTGATATTTAATGTTCACAATACGCCAAACATTCTATTTTAAATACATTATGGGTGAGAGCTCATTTACTCATCACAAAAAATGTTAAGAGGTAGATTGTCTTCTTATTCTTCTGTTAATAATGAGTAATTGAGGTACAGAGAGGTTAAATAACACGTTCAATATCACACAGCAGGTAAATGATGGATCACAGACAATACCTAGGATAGAACGTCTGGCCTCCTAACCACCATACTGCTTATTACAATACATCATTGTTTTCTCAATATTAGTATTTAGAGGACCTCAGATGAGATTAAGAACTGTATGAAAATGCCTGCTATATAAAAGAATACAACACCAGAATTTGTGGCTTTATTGAAAATACCAACATTTCCTTTGATTTGTTATTTTTCTTTAGCATTGTTAGCCACTTTAAAATCATGTAAAATAAAGTAGACACATCTATGTTATCTGTGACTTTGTTCCAGACAAGATTAGTAAGCCTTATGCCATACCTGTTTGATTAAAATGCAATACAGAAAACAAAATTATACAATGAGAGTTTAGGATTTTGTTTCTTTTAAAAGAAAGGCCATTATTACTATAGTGAAATATAAACTTTTAAAAATAATTTTAAAATTAAGTTCTTTAGAGATTAAAAATAACAGTTTTTATAGTATAGTTTGATATCTTGAGAAATGAAATTATAATCAATCAGCAACAGTGGAAAGAGGGATAAATTAAATTTTAGGCTTGTAGGTAAAATACTATTCTAACCTAAAAATAAAACAAAACAAATAAGTCTTATTAGGAAAAATATATTAACTTTAATTTCTCTTTTGCCTAGTTAATTGGATAAAAATGTGGCTATCGTCAAAAGACAGCTTTCTACAGATTTTGTAATCTCACAGTTGAAAATCAGGAATCATAGATAATAGTAATAAAAGTAAACTATTTTGTCTCCCACTGTTCTTCCTCTGAATGAATGGAAACTATCAACCCCATGATCCTCTGTTAACTAATAATCCATAATCTTATGGTCTCTTAAATTGCAAACATGATTACTAATCTACACTTAGAATATCTAGGTTTTGTAATGTCCAAGCTTCTAATTTCTTTCAAAGTTACATATATCTTCTTCTCCCCTGCTACCACGAGGTCCAGAGAAATGTCTGAACCTCTTGAAGGGGAATGTGGTCAGTTTCTTGGCCTACTTTGCTACTGTCAGCTTGTTATTCATTTTTTGATAGAACTTTGATGCATGATCTCTTCAAAGTTTTACACGGAGTCACAGCACAACAGCAGCTTTCTTCAAAGAAATCTACTCAATGTTTTCTCATCTCAATCTGTACTCCCCATTGTTTTAGACACGATGTGAGTGAGGCATTTAAATGTGTAAACCTGATCCTTGGCCATTTACTTTTTGCAAAATGGTCTTTCTCACAATATACTTTTGTATCTGATTTCTATTTTAAGGCATCTGCCAAAAAGTTCATGTTAACTCTCTTTTGTGTTATAATTCATCTGGAGGGGAAAGAAGAAGAAACATAAATAACTAGCATTAGTCAAATTTTCCAATGGCTAACATGCGAGTTGACATGCTCTCCTTACTAGATACTATTCCTTTGCCACTAGTGTTCTTAGTATTAAATATAGTTAAGCAGTATTTACTTTAAAAGTGCATTTGTTTTTAGAAATATGGGGGTTCTGTCATATAGGGACATATTTGAACCATCATTGCATTTCCTGACAACTATTGATTTAGGAATTAGGTTTTCCCAGATATGGTAGAGTTGCTCTTTAAAATATTTAAACAGTATACAACAAATTCAATTCTTCAATCAGAGCACAGATAAGAGCCAGATTGGTTATTGGCTCTTTCCAAACTGGCAAGACCGGAAAAGCAAAATGCATGGCAATTATGGCATGATACCCCTTTATGTAGAGATGCTGTCCTTCTCTGCCCCACTAATCCTTTATCTTTTTAACGAGTAGTGACTGTGCTCTGTGTCAGTCACTATCTATGGACATCCATCTCCACAAATACTTGAAGCAAGTGAATGTATCCTTGACATTTGTAGCTAATAGTTTTCTTAAATGGGTATTTTTTTTTTTTTACTCAAAACCCAGGCAATCTCCCACTTGCAATATATGTAGCAAAAATGTTGACATGTGAGAATAATCTCAAAGCCTATTTCAAAATAAACACTTTTGAATTAGTTGTCAGTATCCCAATAATTAAGAAGTTACAGAATCTTTTTTTAAAAAAACAGAAAATTAGGCACTCCTGGACTTAGTACTAAACTGCAAGAGAAAAATAGACTGGATTTAGGGACAGGGTGGCAGGATTATTCTGGTCAGAGGAACAGAGGACAAAGACACCTTTGTATACTAATGGCAAATATCCACTAGAAATATGATGTAGAAAAGAGAAAAGAAGCTGACCTGAGTATTATCTTGCATAGAAAAATAGAAGAGGAGATATATTAAATTTGAGAAAAAGGTTGGCCTTAGCAGAAGTATAGACAGTCTCTGCACTGTTTGTCTTGTAAGAGTCAGGAAAGCAGAGTAGAGGGATTCATATGCTGAAAGATGGGTGAGTGTGGTTGTGAGAGCTTGTAGAAGTTTCTATTTTCTCCTTGAAATGAGGAAAAAAGGACTCAGCTAAGAGTTAGGAAGGGTGACGAGCTGTTGAGTTGTTACACAGAAAAAAAGAGAGTAATTTAACTGGAGAAATACAATATAATTCCTGGACAGGATTAAGGATCCCTTTGCATTTTATAATCATAAATGAGACCAATCAATATGGTTGCTGAACCATGTGATACAGCTATTTCATCTCTGTGAACCAGCGTTCACTAATAAAATTGTCCTTTAACATTTACTCACTACCATTTATCTTTGATATAATTAGAGTATCTAAAAAATAAATTCTCATTGATTACATGCCACTACTGATTACAGCAATTGATATTAGCCAAATCTAATTAATGGGCTAATATCTTGCATGATGTGTAACTGTAGTTTGTGTGACTTTCACAGATCAGATTGGTAAGTTCCCATGAAACCTGACTCTTTGGAAGTGGTTCCATGTGTGATTGAGACCTCTCTACTGAAAAACTGCAAAAATGATAGAATTTCCACAGGTGACTTCCAAATTATCTAACTAACTTCTGAACACTGACGTTAGACAATGCTGCAAGGAGTCCCAGGAGCAGCATGCTTTAATCACACCCAGGGCTCTTAAAAAGTGTTTTCATGTATGTATAGAATGAAACAGTGATCCTGTGGAGGAAGATCTAACATTTCCTGTGCAGATTAAAAAAAGAGAGAGAGAGAGAAATAAAGCTCTTGTTAAAAAAAGAATGTTAAGCTCCTAACAATAATACAGATTTGTTTTAAAAATTAGATATTTTTTGGCTAAGCTCATTTTTTTCTTCAGTGTGAGTAAAAATTGAGTGATTATTTCCTTTTTTCCTCTTCTTTTGAGGATAGATGCATTGGTCTCTTTTGGAAAATATTCCCTACCCTTGACTTTTTCTGATCTGTAAAAATGAAATTTACAACTTGTCAATGCACGGCCAAAATATATCCCTTGATAATTATGCTATTTTCCTTTTTAATTTTTTTTTTTTTTCGGTACGCGGGCCTCTCACTGTTGTGGCCTCTCCCATTGCGGAGCACAGGCTCCGGACGCGCAGGCTCAGCGGCCATGGCTCACAGGCCCAGCCACTCCGCGGCATGTGGGATCTTCCCGGACCGGGGCACGAACCCGTGTCCCCTGCATCGGCAGGCGGACTCTCAACCACTGCGCCACCAGGCAAGCCCTAATTTTTATTTTTTAAATAAGCACAGTGTTCTTTGTGAATTTTGATAAAGTAATTTAATCATTTAAGTTTTTAATGTAAATATTTATAATTTATTCAAAAAAGATTTATTGTACGTATATTTAATGTGTGTTGTATTAGTTGTGGTAGGAAGAGCATATGAAAACAAATAGACCATTTTGAACGGAAATTCATAGGGTAACTATGAGTTGAAAAAGTAATGTGTCATAAGGGGTTAACAGAAGAAGAGTTATGAGGGCTCAGGAGAGAATAGTGTTACTTTCATATTTTTAGGGTAGGCTTTTTAGATGAGTCAGTATTTGATCCATGCTTTGAACTGTGCAGAGGATTTGGGAAGGCTTTGAAGGTTACTGTGAGAGCACACACATAATCTTGAGTCATCTGTGAGGGACACAAGTTTATTTTGATTGGATGAAGTAAGGAATAAAGCTAGAAAGATATTTGGTTGAGAGTATGAAACACCTAGATAAAGTTTTCACACTATTTAAAATAAAAGTCATCAAATGCGTATTGGAAAGAAAACAGAATTCAAGCTGTGTTGTATAGAGATTATTTTGCATCTGGGTGTTAGAGTCACTGGGAAAGTTTGAAGGCTGGGAAAACGGTGAAGTGATATCACAACAGTCTGAGGGTGCTTGTTATTTTGAATAGATATAGAATCAAGAAGAAGGAATAGGCCGAATACCACTGGAGAGGTAGACTAGGGATAAGCATGGGGAACAAAAGAAATGGAGTTATTTTAAAAACTTCAATCTTGGATGATTGGGAGGATATTAACGCCATCAAAAAAGAAACATGAGCAGAAAGAGCAGTTTCAGAAAAGAAAATGAGTTCAATTTTGTATGAATTTGAGGCCTCCAAGTGGAAACTTTGAGTATACAGTAGTCCCCTCTTATCCACAGTTTCAATTTCCACCCTTTCAGTTACCTGTGGTCAACTATGGTCTGAAAATATTAAATGGAAAATTCCAGAAATAAAAAATTCCTAAGTTTTAAATTGCATACCATTCTAAGTGGCATGATGAAATCTCATGCCTCTGCACTCTGACCCCCCCAGATGTGACTCATCCCTTTGTCCTTTGTATTCTGCCCATTAGTCACTTAGTAGCCATCTGGGTTATCAGACCAACAGTTGTCCTATCACAGTGCTTGTGTTAAAATAAGTAATCTTTATTTTCTTATTAATGGCCCCAAAGCACAAGGGTAGTGATGCTGGCAATTTGGATATTCTTTTACCCTGCCCAATTTATAAATTAAACTTTATCATAGGTATGTATGTATAAGAAAAACCATAGTATAAATGGGATGTGGTACTATCCAAGGTTTCAGGGATCACTGGGGTATTTGGAATGCAGTAAGGGGAGACTACGGTGCCTCTGTAAAATGACTCCTTTGAGGATAAGAAGCTATAGTTGTAGTTATGGATATAGGGTTCATGCACGCATAGATAGAATTGAAGTTGAATAACACAGTCAAGGGGAAAAGTGCAAAGTAGCAAAGAAAAGAGAGAACAATTCTGTAGGGGAAACTCAACCTTGAGTATGGAAAAAACAAAACTTAAAACAAAAATAAAAATGTGGATGGAGGTGTTTAAATTCAAAAACCCACATATTTTCCTGAGAATCTTAGACAAGCACGAAGCTTAAATTACATATATTTTATTTGTTTGAAAGGTGCAAAATAGCAAAGAAAAGAGAGAGAACAATTCTGTAGGGGAAACTCAACCCTGAGCATGGAAAAAACAAAACTTAAAACAAAAATAAAAATGTGGGTGGAGGTGTTTAAATTCAAAAACCCACATATTTTCCTGAGAATCTTAGACAAGCACGAAGCTTAAATTACATATATTTTATTTATTTTTAAATTGCAACTTGCAAAGTCTATATTTTTGTCAGAAGTCAGTTTACAAGAACAACACCATCTTTTTATTAAGTTCAATTTCAAGGCTGTTACAGAAATTAAAAATTTTACTTATCACTTTCCCAAAAAACAAGAAAATATTTTCATTACAAGTACATATGCTACAACACAAATATTGTGGTGCTATAGTTATGTATAATTCACAAATAATTGGTGGCTATAAAGTAATCTATAAATAATGATTGCTCAAAATATTTATCAAATTAATTAATAAATAAAGAAATATAAGCATGTTTAGAATTTAACCAAAAGTCAAGTGTTGAAATTAAACACAAAATGAGAGATAGTAATATAATTTTCACTCACTAAAACTTTGATCATATTACCATAAAATTGAATTTAACCGAAGGTACTATAATTTCTATTGAGAAAATGTTCAATGATAATACTATTTTAATAAAAAATTCTCCCTATCATTAGGGATTATAACTTAAAAAAAGATTGTCAAGTTTCTGTTTTAGTAATAAAACGTCAGCTTCAAACATATGAAGAAAAATGGAACTAGGTGATACTTGGTTTGCTTTTAAACTATAGGGTTTACAAAACCTTTATTGAGCACTGTAGCTAAAAATGCCATTTCACATTTAACAGCCGTGATGGAAGTCCTTTACGATATTTATTCCACCAAGGACACCCTCAGGTTATATTTCTTCTCCTGTCAAAAAATATTTACTTTTATCATGAGCTTGTCATTCTACTGTATTAAAATTGAACAAGTGAATGGTTTAGAAATCATGACATCTCTTGTAACTATAATGGTCCTAGATATCTTATAATTTTTTTGTTATTAAAATATTTTAAAACCAAATATTGATTCCAAAATATTATGAAACAAGAGAAGTGAAAGAAGGGAAACCTGAATTTGGAGGTATTAAGTTTTCTCTTGCTCATGGACAAGACATTTCATCCTGACACCAGTCAGTTTTACAACCTAGTTTACACAAGTCATTTAACTGTCTCTTTGAAAGTGTTAGAATTAACACGGTTACAGAAGAATATTTATTTTATGAACTGTAAATACAAGAAGACAAATTTTTTGGAATGGAAATAGCTACTTAAAGGATGACTTGAGACTCCAGAAAGGTAACAACTCTTATCTGTGTGCTCTTGATCTAGGTGAAGTCTATTTTTCAACACATAGATAATTAGGGGAAAACATGGCAGCAATGAGAAAAGGAGGGGTAGCTTAACCAACCAGAGGTGCCAAATGATCCCCATAACAAAAACATTTGACAAATACTGCCCTGTGTACCTATTCATCCTGGCATGACTCTGAAGAACAAGTCATATGCCTGGTGTTTTAAACTTTGGTAAATTTATATGGCATAACATAAAGCAGAAAATTTGAAGGTACAAATTGCTAATAGGGTCTTTTGCAAAGAAGAGAAATTTCAACTTGAAGACATTCAATGTTACAGTTGCCAACATTTTTTTTTAAATCCAAGTCATAGATAAATATAGTTTTAGGAAGACCAACATGGTGAATTTTTAAACTTATGCTTAATATTCTCTAATCTTTGAAAAAGAGTTTTGAAAAAAAGAATTTATAACTATGGTGAAATTAAAAGTTAAGGAATTCCTGTTCGATCTATGTGCATTTTAGGGTAGTTTATTTCATCTTTTTTTATATTTTCATACTACACGCTTTTCCCTAGGTACAACCATATTCCATGGTTAATCTGGTGGCTCACAAAAAATATAAATTTCTTTTTCTTGACATTTTCATTGAGTGGTAGTCTTTTATATTCTAGAGTATTTGTAACATGAATATCCACCAGGCTTGTTCAATTTAACATGCTCAAAACAAGTATTTATTGTCATTGCTCTTTTATGTGAGGTCATTCATCCAGTCATATAAACATACAACACACAAGACCTTTCCTTCTTCTCCACCTCACGTTCAACATGTCAATAAATTGCATTGATTTAACCGCCCAAAGTCCTCTTTAATAGACATCAATCCCCTCCAAGTTAATTTTTAATGCCTTAGATCAGGATCTCTTTGTTTCTCATTAAAGAAAATCACTACAAAAATTATCAAAACGTGGGTAAATAGAAAATGATAAATATTTCATAAAAGTGATAGAATGCATCACAACATTTTGGCAAAGAGTTCAATTTAACTGTTTTGCAAATTAAAATACCTTTGAGTAGTTGCTTTGCATATGGTTATTTAGAAAAGAATAAAGTGAAAATATCTTATAGTGATGTTGATACACTTAGACAACATTGGTGCATCAAATGTTTCAATTTACTTAAAATTTTGTGCAGCAACAAAGTTGAAGAACCATAAAAATTCAGAACGTTTAATCTAATGAGCTCTACTTCTTACTCTCAATAATATATTCCTAGGAAATGTTCAAGAGAGTCACTTACCAGTCTTTACAAAGTGAAACAATAAGAGATAAACCATAGGTAAAATTAAATTTTCAAGAATAAAAGAGTAGCATAATTCTTCTAGCTGTGCTTACAAATAAGAGATGTGAATGTTTACCTATAGATGAAGCACAGGAAAAAAAAAACGAGCATAATGGAAAACAGATCCTTTGGGAGCAGTTAATTCAAGATGCTAAGTCCAAGGTTAATTAAACTAATTAAATTTATTTCGCCTTCTGAAACAAAATGCATACAATCACACACTTTTTTTTATTTTGCAAATTTTACTTTTGTATGAGCTAAATACTTATTTTTAAGAAATAATTATCAGTTAAATGCCTTTTCAACAAACACAACTTTTTCACATATATTTTGAACATTCATCACTGAAAGAAATTTAACAATATTAAAGTTACAGGAAAAGGAGGTTATATTGATACTATATAAATTTTCTTTACTATTTAACCTAACAATTCAATTTATAGGAAAAAGAGAGTCTCTGCCTCCAGAGTTGTTTCTAATTGCAAAACATTGTAAAGTATATGTTGCATGATAGAATACTCATTAAAATAGATACTACTACATCTATATAATAAAATAGCAAATACTTATCTAAAATTATTTAGTATAAGACTATCAACTAACATTGAAATGTCATCATATTTTCTTAGGTAAAAATTAGGTATGTAACATTCAATTATAATCAAATTTTTGTTGAGAAGGAACATGGGATATTTGAACATGGTTGTCTGCATGAGGCTTCCCATTTTGCTACATAACCGTATTAATAGTAAAAACTGACCAGTTCTCTGAGTTGGAGGACTTTGATATCCACAAGATCAGCTAAATAATTTGCAGAGCTTCTTTTTCAAAAATTATTAAGAATTTCAAGACAAAGAGCATGAAACCAAGCAAGGGTCCCTTCTGAGGGCAGGGCCCTGTGTAACTGCACAGGTCACATGCCCATAAAGCTGGCCCTGGCTGCCCTACATGTCTGATCTATTTACTTTCATATTGTTGGTGTTTTATGACTGTGTTTTTTTAATTTAGAGAAAAAATTAAAGACATAATTTGCACTATTTTAACAAATACTGAGCATCTTATGTTGTATCAATCCTGAATCGGAAAGCATATTCATAAATAAGAATTATGGTATTGAATATTAAATGTTATTATTTACAATACTAAGAGTACTCTTTCAAATGTAACCACAAATATTCAGTGGAAGAGAAGCTGAGATAAAGGTCTAATAATTAATGCTAACAGTACCTAGCAGAGCCTTCTCTCAAGGTCTTGGTCTTCTCTTGTCCCTCAGCCCCATTCATATTGATGATACCTAGATTTAACCCTGGGTATACATTCTTCTTATTCCATCTTCCCTTTTATATATATATATATATATATATATATATATATATATATATATATTCAGAATTTTTACTGTTAACACGGTTATGTAGTAAAATGGGCAACCTCATGCAAACAACCATGTTCAAAAATCCTATGTTTCTTCTCAACAAAAACTTTAGATATATATATACATATATATGAAATTTGTTTCATTTCCATATAAGTGTTAGAAGATGGTTGAAGAAAAAGTACAAGAAAAAAAACCCTTCTGAAGATTCAATTTGACTTGCCATCAATTTAAAGATTAATTTTGGGAAGAAATGACATATTAAGCATATTGAATCATCTAATACATGTGTACATATATACATTTAGGAATTTACTATCTTTTAATGAATTTGCCTGTTTATCTTTATAATATGCCCCTCTTCATTTATGATGCTATTTACTGAATTGAAGGCTACATTACCTGATATTAATAGGGCCATTCCATTTTCTCAGGTTAATTTTCATTCCCTATTTTTTCTGATGAGAAACAAGTCACATTACTACTAGCTTGTATGTGATGCATTTTTTTTTTTCTTGATTGACTCATTTCATTAGCTTGACCACATGTGTGGAGCTGTAGTTTTCATTCATCTATCCTGCCTGGGGTTTGCTTAAATGCTTGATTTGTAGATTTCAGTTGTTCAATGAACTGAGACAATTGTCAGCCATTATTTCTTCAAATACTTTATTTCTGTCTCATTCTCTCCCCTTTTTGTCTGAGGCTCAAATCATATGTCTGTTTAACTACTTGAAATCGTCTTAGAGGTTGATGAGGCTATATTCTTACTTTTCATCTTTGTTCTTCAGATTAGTTGCTATCTATATTTTGTCTTTAAATATACTAAGACTTTTCTGTAGTAGTAAATATGCTGATACATTTATCAAATGAATTTTATTATTCCACATATTTTATATACTTTTTTTACTCTCTCCCTTTTGTTCACTGATTATGTCTATCTTTTCAATTAAGTCCTTGATTATATTTTTAACAGCTATTTTTAGTCTTTTCCTACTAACTCAAGATCAGCATAGTTTAGTGGTCTCTATGACAGATTTTTCTCTTTATTATAGCCCACACTTCTTGCTTCTCTGTAAGTCTAATGCTTTTTAAAAATATGCTAGACATTGTAGATGATAGTTCACAGGGAGTCTGGATTATGTTATCTTTTATAAAATTATGTTAACCTTTGTTTTGGCAAGCAGCTAAATTACTGGCAGATTGCTTTGATACTTTTTCTTGGTTTATTATTTATAAGGGCTATTTTGGATTTTTTCCTAATCATGCTTCTTTCACCTAAAGTGTGGCTGTTATCAGGTCTCATTTGAATATCTGAAGTGCTCAGGGAAGTCTCTGCATTCTCTTTGAGCCAGAACACCAACACTTCCCAGACCTGTTGAATTCTGAGAGCTCTGTTCATCTTCCAGCCACACAACAGCGATTTTTGATGTGGCCCCATGCAGTTTCCCTTTGAGTGCCCAGCCCAGCATGAAGCCAAGGATCTGTGATGAACCCATACACAGACTTGTGATATCCTCTTCTTAGCAGTTTCACCTTCTCTGGTACCATTCCTCAAAATTTTTGGCTGTGTTATTATGAAACTTGAAATTCCAAGGTGTGTCTTTTTTTTTTTTTTTGGCGGTACGCGGGCCTCTCACTGTTGTGGCCTCTCCCGTTGCGGAGCACAGGCTCCAGATGTGCAGGCCCAGCGGTCATGGCTCACGGGCCCAGCCACTCCGCGGCATGTGGGATCTTCCCGGACCAGGGCACGAACCCGTGTTGTCTGCATCAGCAGGTGGACTCTCAACCACTGCGCCACCAGGGAAGTCCTCCAAGGTGTGTCTTGAGTGGTTGATCCTGAGTGTTACGATCTGCTTGAACTTCACCTCCTTGCACTACAGTCTAAAAAGTACCCTCAGAAAATCAGGGTGTTATCAGGTTCTGCCTATGTACTCTCCTGTCAAACATCAATGTTCTTCACTGTCTGTTTACCAACATCTGAAAATAATCGTGTCATATATTTTGTCCATTTTTATAGTTGTTTGGATGAAAATAATGAACAAACTCAGTGACAGGTGGGACACTATCAAAAGGTCTAATAGCAAACTGTATCTCATTCTTCCAGAAAGTGATAACAAAAAGGTTGGGCTAGAAAAAATACTTGAAGAAATGATGGCTGAAAAAAAATCCCAAATTTGGTCAATTTAGTGAAACAAATTTACAGGTTCAAGAAGCTCATCAAACCTCTCACATTACAAATTCAAAGAAAACCACGCCTAGACATATAATAAGCAAAATCCAAATACAAAGCAAATATTATGAAAGGACAGTTTTAGCATTTCTTCTTCTCCATAAGGATTTTGAATTTATCATAGAAGACCATCATGGGTGCACTTCAGTCTCCTTTGCAGCTAAAGTTCCCTTATTGAGGGCACTGCTGTAGGCGATGTTACCATTACTACTGCTGACTTGTCATTACCCATAAGATGTCTATTAAATGCAACCCAGGATTGTTGACCTAAAACAGAAAATTCTAGAGCATTTATGACTTTCATTCCTTTGTTTGAGGATTTCTCTCCTCCTTGCATTTTCTGGCTGTCCTGGGCAATGGGTTAGACTCATGCTGTACTAGAGTTGGCTCTAAATCCAAAAGTAGAATTCATGGTGCAGCCTTGAGTTGGGAAGTTAGTACTATGAAGTGAATCTGATCCCTCAAAACACTGACCACCACAACCGAAACTGAAATTAGATGTGTGCTGGAAGGCTGTACCATGGGTCATCAAGAGGGTCTGCTGCAACTTGCTTTTTTTTTTTTTTTTTTTTTTTTGCGGTACACAGGCCTCTTACTTTTGTGGCCTCTCCCATTGCGGAGCACAGGCTCCGGACGCGCAGGCTCAGAGGCCATGGCTTACAGGCCCAGCCACTCCATGGCATGTGGGATCCTCCCAGACCGGGGCACGAACCCATGTCCCCTGCATCGGCAGGCAGACTCTCAACCACTGCGCCACCAGGGAAGCCCCACAACTTGCTTTTAATATTCCAAGGTTTTGTTTGTATTTTGGGTTTTTTTCTTACCTTACTAGTCTTCTGTTATCTCCACTCCTGCTTTCTGCCGTTCTGGGTTAATGCCTTTTTGATTCCTTTAATTTTATATTACTGGGTGTTTTGGAGTAAAGAGAGATAATTTCTGCTTACCTAGAGATAACAAAGAAATATATCTTATTGTCTGTTTTGAAAAAGATCCCTAGAGCAAAACATTGAGGTTTTTAACCATATTTCTGCGAGGGTCTAAAACAACATTAGGTTCAAATGCAATTAATTATCAAAGACTAATATTTACAATCAAGATTCTGTTGTCTAAAAAAAAAATCAAATAATTCATTCAATTTGTTCACACACACAACCTGAACATAATTATCTCTCATAATCAAAATACACGGAAAATAATTTAGATTTTACCTCAGTGAACTTATCTGTCTGGAAACATTGTGCCATTGTATAAAGGTAAATGTAAATTCAAAATTAAGTCCAACCAAATATATGAAAGTTTTAAAATCATTCTAATTTTGTTTTCTATAAAAATATATTTTGTAAATATTATATTAATGCAAAATTATTCAGGGTGAGAAATGTTATTTTTACTTAAAATTATTATGGCCTCATTCATAGCACTAATAGAAAAGCATTTTTTTCTAAAATATAAAATACACTTCTATGGGTAACAAGGTTAAATTTATGTAAATTATTTGTAATTTATTGTTATACATTTGACACTGTACATTGTGTTAAATATCCACTGGGTTATTTTTCTTTACTTTTTTCAGAACTAAGAAAATGCCTCAGGGGGAAATGCCAAGCTTTCTTCAACTGACAAAAAATTTTATGACAATAGTTATTAAATTTTTAAAAAAAACATCAATTTTATATCAAGCCCTATTAAATAGACAACTTTAATAGTATGTTTACTGTTATTTTTGTTTTTAAAGGCCATAAAACTCAAATAATATGAAGTGAAACAAAAGAATTGTGTTGCTAACAAAACAATGAATAATTTTACTGAACTGTCTTATTAAATATCTTGGGCTTGACACATTGTTGGTTATGATGACCGGTTACACAGAATTACAGTACATGCTCACTTGGCTGGTTAGTACATTATCATCAGAGTGTTTCAAACAAGAGAATGTTGAAAATTCATGCTGAACTAAATGTTGTATGGGAAGGGATCTGTTAAGAACTGCATTGCCATTTCCAATATGTGGTAATGCTATTAATTATAAAAAGACACGTAATAATCTCACTTTGCTAAGGATTTCAAGACACTAAAAAATTCCTTTACCTATTGTTGCAGATTGGGTTTCCAAGGTACCAAAGTCTGAATAGCATACGGAAATGTATTAGGGAATATTCTTGAGGCAAAAATCTCTGAAGGAGAAGGAAAAGAAGCAGGATTGGGTAGTGGGGGGATGTCAGGTTGTGACGCAGTCTTAACAAAAACCTTAGGTAGTGTCAAGGAATTGCTGAAACTGGAATGGGCCAGTCATAGCAGTCCTGAACTGGGGTGAGGGGGCTGGCCCTTTGCACACTCATCTAAGATAGTCATTGTTTGTGGGCTGCCTCAGAAAGGCAATATAACCTTAAACAAAGGTATTTTCTTTAGGTGAGGCAAATGCAGGAGAGATCTGAGAACATCTGTTGGGACTGCTCCAAAGAACTGAAGGGGGATGAAAATAAGTATTTTATTTCTGAAAGTGAGTCTGGGCAATCCATCACACAACCCACACCAGTTTACACGATTTGCTATACTGGGAGTTGACCTTATATGAGTTCCAGGATTCTGTGTACCTATTCTCCAGAAGGTAACATAAAATAGGAAGGTTAGTGGGACAAATTGCATCCCCCTCTATTGCAGCTGGGTCTGTACTATATTATGCATCATCTCTTATGCTCTCCCTCTTTGTCATCTGTTTAGGTTCCTGACAAACTCAAGTAGCATTTCTGCTAGTATCAGTGGCTTCACTTGTGGTGGGTTTCAGGCTCTCATTCATCAGTGTAAGAGTATGATATTGGTAGCAGGTCCAGCTGGTCCTGGTCTTTTTGGATGACGTTAAGACAGAAGGTAAAAGAAACAATGTAGCCCTGGGCAAGATAGTAAATGAATGCTGTAGTCTTTTCCAAGTATTGTAAATTCAAATTGTTTCAGATCCTCTGTTCAGATAGAAATGGAAAAGAACAAATTTGCCAGGTCAGTGGCTGCATACCATGTACCAGAGGCCATGTTAGTTTTCTCTAGCAAAGATATCACATCGGCAGAGGAGCTACAATTTATTACCTGGTTGAGTTTGCACTTATCCACTGTCTGTCTCTAGGGTCCATCTGGTTTTTTATTGAGCCAGATGGTTAAAATGCAGATATGATGAATCCTTGCATCCTTTAGATCTTTAAGAGTTGTACTAATTTCTGCCATTTCCCATGGGATTCAATATTTTTTTTTATTTGTTTCATCTCTGGGGGCTAGTATGTTTTTGATGTCTATATTTATTTATTTTGTCCTGAAAGCAAACATGAGGTTTCTAGATTAGAGATCAGACTTATTACAGCAATAACAGCACTGATTTCCTGGGCCCTAATCCCCCTTGGGCTAGACAATGAGGACAGATGTTACCTGCACATTTACAGAAGAGGAGCCCTGAAATTTTAGGTCAGAGAGTTTATATAGGAGCTCCTTTATACCACCCCTGCTCTACTCCCTAACCCTCACCCCCAAGAGAGGGAGAAGAAACTTCTTTAAAATGCAACCAAATCCTCTCTTAGAAAAAAGTCTGTTTTTACAGCTTTTTGGAATATAAACAAATGCTTCAGGGTTTTGTTCCCTTTACAATGTAATAACATAACTATAGATATAGAAACGCCCTTAGAATGTGAAGAGCCAATAGTTCTGGGGAAAATGGCACTTTCTCTGTCTTCATAGCGCATCAGTTTTCTTTGCTCAAAAAGTCCTGACAATGCAGAAATATGAAAATATCTTCCCTACAGGAGGTGGAAGTTTTAGAAGCTTGCACTTGGGTTTCACAATGATAGCTCTTACCCTGCAAAGCAAGGTACAAGTAGAAGATTCTTCCAATTATCTAGTGTGTCTACTCCAATTAGTATATATTTGGGGACTGGAGAAATAGCCCAACCCACAATGGTGATATGCTCATTTATCCATTTGTCTCATTTGCCCCTACCCTAACAGGGGCTCACCATGGTATTCTAGTGTGCTGCATACAATTCTAAGTCTGTGTCTGATACATATTTTATAGGCAAAAAGCACCACTGCTATTACTATACTGCATCCTCAATAATGCAGATTGTAGCTCCCAAGCAACTTTTAGACTTTAAAACTACAGGGTATTTTTTTTTAGGGTTTACTAAGGTTATTTTCCTACTTTTTAATATTTTCATGTTAGATTTTTCTCTTTACTAATAATTGTGGGACATAAACATTTAACCCTCTTATGAGACTCTGCCTCGCCCTCCTGCCCCACACAGAAAGACATGCACACATGCAGATGGGCACATATATCCGCTCACCCCTAGATTCACTCCTCCCAACCTTAGATCCAATACAGCTATACATTTTTCAAACATTACTAATCACTACGTACAGTATTATAAGGAGCAAAAAATTATTTACAACTAATTCACTGAATGTTCTATGTCTGTTATATAACGTTTCTTACGTAATTTTTGTTTTCTTTTAAATTATTGATTGCACTGTTTTTTACGTTTGTTAATTCAAAAATTTTTGCTTTACTTTTTTTTTTTTACTTTGAGCTGTAATCATGATACTTTTTTTTTTTTTTTTTTTTTTTTTTTGCGGTACACGGGCCTCTCGCTGTTGTGGCCTCTCCCGTTGCGGAGCACAGGCTCCGGACGCGCAGGCTCAGTGGCCATGGCTCACGGGCACAGCCGCTCCGCGGCATGTGGGATGTTCCCGGACCGGGGCACGAACCCGGGTCCCCTGCATTGGCAGGCAGACTCTCAACCACTGCGCCACCAGGGAAGCCCTGCTTTACTTTTTAATGTAACTTTGTTTTTGTGATTTTATTATAATGAAATACAATATAATGAATCTTCTATTTGATACAATGAAATGTATTCCTAGGAATGACTATTTAAATAATACCCCAACAATTTGAATCCCCTTTGTCAGAGATAGTCTTTGCTAGCAATTTAGTGGATATTCTTTTAGAATTGTTCCCATGCACATATGTATATATGGAAATATATATTTCTTGTATACCAAAATGTGATAATAATAAATATACAAACAGAAGTAACACAACAAAATGATTACATGTCCAATACTAGAGACAGAATGCTTAGTTTTAAATCAGAGTTGTCCCACTTTCTTCATCTGTAAAATGATACACATAATAATAACTACCTTATAGCTTTGAAAATATATTAATTTATATATATATTTTTTAAGATGTTGGGGGTAGGAGTTTATTAATTATTTTTGCTGTGTTGGGTCTTCGTTTCTGTGCAAGGGCTTTCTCTAGTTGTGGCAAGCGGGGGCCACTCTTCATCGCGGTGCGCAGGCCTCTCACTATCGCGGCCTCTCTTGTTGCGGAGCACAGGCTCCAGAGGTGCAGGCTCAGTAGTTGTGGCTTATGGGCCTAGTTGCTCCACGGCATGTGGGATCCTCCCAGACCAGGGCTCAAACCCGTGTCCCCTGCATTAGCAGGCAGATTCTCAACCACTGTGCCACCAGGGGAGCCCCTATATTTATATTTTTAAGTTTTCACCAATCTGTTTTCTTGTACACTCACTTTTGTAGTATCATGGATAACTTTCTGTGTCAAAACATATAAATATATTTGAAAGTAAATAATCCTGACTGCCCCACCTTGCAAACCACCCCAAATCAAATAATGTTCACATAAAAATTGTCAGGAAATTACATAAAATCAAAAGAATTCTACCTTTGAGATAGATTGGTTTTCTCTATTAAAGCTCTCCTAATCCATTGTTAAAGAAGCACTCTCTCTTCTGATAAGGAGTCAACAGAAGTACTGATGGGTTGTGCTACACAGGTTAACAAACAGAATTTGTTAGGCCGACTGTTAAAAGTTCAAGCTTCAACACTAGCCATTCACATTATAAGTAGGCACATGGGACCATATCACAGTTTAAGTTAATCTCCACTGAAATAAAATGGTAGAGAGTTGGAGAACTAAGGTAGATATTTAAGGTAAACATAGCCTATTTAAGACTCCTGGGTCTAGCCTTATTCTCTCAGTCATGTCATATAGGCAAAGGGATAGGGCAGCTTGCATCACAACCTAGATCTCTTACAGAAATGGAACTGACATTTTCTGAGAAAGAGAGGGAAAGGAAGAGATTTATAAGATTTTTTTATTGTAGCACTTTATTTTCGTCACATAATAACATAATGCTGAAAACTAACAATCTCACATGACAGTAGAAAACCAAAACTTGTCATCTCTTAAAGAATTTAGAATTGTGTATAAATTACATAAACTAAACAGATAGATACATTTATTGGTATGAATGCAAACCGTTTTCAAACTCAAGTCAAGAAACAACCTCTGGTGGGAAAAGATGGAGTAAGATGTTTTCTTATTTTATAGAGAGATTATACGGAATTGGCTCATGTGATTGCGAAGTCTAGGAAGTCCCACAATCTGCCATCTGCAAGGCAGAGATCAAGGAAAGGTAGTGGTATAGCTCCAGTCCAAGTCTGAAGGCCTAAGAACCAGGTACGCAAATGCTGTAAGTCCCAGTTTGAGGGCGGGAAAAATAGCAGTTTTATTGCTCAAGCAGTCAGACAAAGAGTGAATTCTCTCTTCCTTCACCTTTTTATTCTCATCAGCCTCTCAGTGGATTGGAAGATGCCCAGTCACTTTAGGAAAGGCATCTGCTTTATTCAGTCTACCAGTTGAAAAGTTAATCTCATTCAGAAACAACCACACAAACACACCCAGAAATAATGTTTAACCAAATACCTGGGCACCCCATAACCTGCCAGTTGACACATAAAATTATCTATTACAGTAGCCTTCTCAGAGAGTAGTAGCTGTCTACAAAATCCAGAGATGCACCATAACCTCTGCTTTATTCATAGTGGTAGAAGACACAACATTCAGTACCTTCTCCTTTACCTTAATAGAATTTCTTGTCATAGACCAAATCACTGAACTCTTAAAGATTTCCATGTGAGAAAGCTGAGTCATCGCAGGGTTTCTTTCACTTCTTGGCATGCATGTTTCTTCTCATTAGGGCATCTAGTGTACTTTTTACTTCCTGTTCTTTAGATAAAATTAGCACGGTGTCATGCATGAATCCAGTGCACCAGTGTGAGTTATGTGAAATGTCAAGATACCAAGGTCCTTTTGAACTATATTGTGACGGAGCAAGACAGTTAACATAATTCTGGTGCAAAATATATGTTCGTTGCTGTTCTTATGTGCACAGGAACGGATTTTTACCTTCTTTACTAATGTGGATTGAAACTAAAGCACTATCCAGATCAATAACCTATAAAAATTTCCAAAGGCTGTAATTTTCCCCCAGTGCAGATACCATAAAAGCTATGATAGGGGATGACTGCTTGGTTGAGTTATAATTAGGACTGCTTTTTGGTTAAGTTTTCTGGCATCGTATGACACTTTGGATGGGAGTAGAAATCTGAAATAAGTGTGGACATGATGGGCATCACTACTCATCTATCCTTAATTCTCTTAAAGGTGGAGAGGATGGAGGGTTTTCATTTCAGAGGCCTCCAATTACACCCTTTCTTTCATTAACGGCTCTTAAAGTCATTAAGGGTCAGTGGACCCAAATGAGAGCTCTGTCAATTACTAAATGTATCTCTCCTAAGGAGCTACTTGAGAATCAGGGGAATGAAAAAAGTGAGAGCTTGTGGTCTATTTACCGAAATGCTGAGGTGCACTATGAACTACGTTGACCATCTACTGTCCCTATACTTCCTACCTACAAAGTCCATTTCTTATCCCCACATATCAGTGTCATCTCAGAACTTCTGCTCTACAACTTTCAGTAGGTCTAGGTGTTTCTCCTCCTTGCCCCCAACCCTGTGAATTAATGTAATAAATAACTGAATCCTTTTGGAAGAGTTGGGGAAATATTTATTGTCCTTGTTTGTAGTGATGTTTCAGGGTCATTCTCAAAGAAATATTGCCTCCACTCCAATCCATGGGCTCTGGGCTTAAGAACTGCTCAGATCTGGAAACTGGATGAGCAATCATGATTTTCCATTTTGAAAGTTGATGTAATTTTCACCAGGTTTTGACTTGACTTTCCCGTTCTAAAATTCAAGCAACCATCAAATCACCTGTTACATTTCTCACTCTTGGACACTGTGGTCTATCAACCTATACACCCCTACAGACATAGAGACTTTGGCTGGCACTTAACCCTCATTGTTCATCACAATAATTATTTCTGCCTTGTATTTGATGTTTAATTGTCACTATCTGACCTTTGCTATTCAAGAATCATCTCATTCACATTAACAAAGAAAGCCGTTTCATGGCTGTCAAGGTCAATGCTGGCATTCTGAGGAAATCAAACACTTAGCTACTCAAAGATGTCGGTGCACCCACACTAGTGTATTTTTCTTTTTTGCAATAATAAAGTGAAAATCTCCTTAGCCCTTTGGGGGAACATCAGCCATTTGTATATTCCTGGTTTTACGTAATACATTTATTTTGACCACACCACATCCCTTTACATCCTAAAGTCTTTCTCACACTCTGCAGGGCAGTTCAGGCATCTCTACTTCATTACTTCAGGCCACTGACACACAAAACTTCAAAGAATCATCCCATGAGACTAGTGTGACCATTTAATGTTATTCTTGCCAGGATCTTAAATCCCATGTCATGCTGCCATTTCAATAATCTCTTCTTTATCCAGCCTTGTATTCTACTTCCTGGTCTAATACCCTCAAGAGCCACTCCCATGTGTGTTATAACTCAAGCACCACAATTAATGTAATGGGTAAGTTCTTTCTTCCTAGAACAGTGACTGTATTACTCAACTCAAAGTATTCTGTGACCTCACCTTTGTTAGTGATATGGAAGCAGTTAGGGGAAAAGAAGGGGAGTAATTAGGAGGATACTCATCAACTCATCAACACATTGTAAAGTATCCACATAAGATGAGATTTTTATTTGTTTGCTTGGTTTTTCTTTTCCTTCCTTCCTTGCTTCCTCCCTCCTCCCACCCTTCCTCCCTCCCTCCCTCCCTTCCTTCCTTACTTCCTCTCTCCTTCTCTCCCTCTCCCTCTCTCTCTCCCTTACTCTCTTTCTCTTCTTCTCTTCTTCTCTCTTTCTCTTTCTTCCTTTCTTTTATTTCTTTCCTTCTTTCTTTCCTTCTTTCTTTCAAGACCTCTCTCTCCAGTGGAAATGGGCTGCATATCCTGCCCCAGAGGTTTTAGGACAATCTGGTGTTGAAGTTCTCATATGTACCCATTCAAATGTTCTCATCCTGAGACTCACTCATTTCCAATCAGGGCACTGATTCTGACACACGAAGCCCACTATAGATCACTTTTGCTTTCATGACATGCCCAGAGTTGAGATTTAGGTAACCTGAGGCTGTCATTTTTTTTAAATTGAAGTATAGTTTATTTACAATGTTGCATTAGTTTCAGATGTACAGCAAAGTGATTCAGATCATATATCTATATATATAATACTTTTTCAGATTCTTTTCCATTATAGGTTATTACCAGATATTGAATATAGTTCCCTGTGCTATACAGTAGTTCCTTGTTGTTTATCTGTTTTATATATAGTAGTGTGTATCTGCTAATCCCAAATCCCTAATTTACTCTTCCCCCCCACTTCCCCCCTTTCCCCTTTGGTAACTGTAAGTTCGTCTGTTGAGTCTGTTTCTGTTTTGTAAAGAAGAGGCTGCCATTTTTTCTTCAAGGCTTATAAAGCATTAAAAATGCTACTGACTCTATAATTCTTATGATCATTATGGCTCCCAAATCCTAGAGCATTGATTCTCAAACACTGGTTGAGTATCAGCGCCCCCTGGAGGATTTATTAAAATACAAATAGCTGGGCCCTAAAGCTCCAAGTTTCTTATTCAGTAGGTCTGGAATGGATCTGAGAAATATCATTTTGAACAAATTTCCTGGTAAAGCTGATGCTGTCAGTTCAGGCTTGGTCCACACCTCAAGAAATACAGTGAAACAACTGCTACATAGCCTGGGGCTTTCCCTTTTGCTTGTACTTAGTTCTAATTCGCCACAGGTGAAGTCCTTAGTTGCTATGATGCTATAATAAAATAGGGGTTATCCCCAATTCACCTGACATTGTGCCCTTTCTTGCCATCCAGCTACTGATAGTTCCTCTTCCAGACTCTAAACATGGATCTTCTTCCTGCAATTATTCTTGATCGTTATTCTTAAGTTTCAGTATCCTTGAAGACAGAACTTGCAATAAAGTACTAGATACAGATTGTTTGAGAGGTGATCACAGGGATAAAGATTAGAAAGTGAGGAGAGAGATCTAGGGAAGGAGAAAAAGAAAACATAATGATTTGTTATCTATACATATAAAAATAATAAATGATATATATGCAATATAATATTATATTAATATGACTAATACCATCTGTATTAGTCAGAGTGTTCCAGAGAAACAGAACCAATAGCATAGAAATATATATAGAGAGGGAGAAAAATATTTATTATAAGGAATTGGTTCATACAATTATGGAGACTGAAAAATCTCAGATCCACAGTCAGTAAGCTAGAGACCCAGGTGATCGGATGGTGTAGCTCCAGCCTAACAGCTGGTAAACTTGAGACCCAGAGGGATCTTTCAGTTTGAGTCCAAAAGCAAGAAAGAACCTATGGCCCAGCTCAAAGGCAGTCAAGCAGGAGGAAATTCCCTCCTCCTTCTGAGAAGGTTAGTTTTTTTGTTCTATTCAGGTCTTCAACTGATTGGATGAGGTCCACTTACATTAGGGAGAGCAATCTGCTTTACTCAGTCTAAGTGTTAATCTCATCCAGAAACACCCTCACAGACATACCTACAGTAATGTGTGAGCAAATGTCTTGACTCCTTCTGGTTCATTGAATTAATTACATTAATGATTTTGAAACATGATTGCCCACTGGAATATATACTGCTTGATTCTGACATATTGTTTTAAAATATACTGTTGAGAGCAGTTAGGTAATCAGCTTAGGAATTTAGCATTTATATTCAAATATAAGTAAAATTTAACAATAACCCCCTTTGTACTTTTCTTATTCAGTATTGACAGCAAAACTCTACTAACCTTATAGAATTGAGTATTTTCTCCCTTTCCATCTTGTTTCTTGAAAAATCTCCATAATATGAGGGTTAAATCATTTTGGGTATTTGTCAGAACTCACCTTAATACCAGATAAGAAAGTATATCTCTTTACTATTAAATGATGTTTACCATTTTAATATATTAAATGCTTATTGACATATTTAAGTTTTGTATTTTATCTTGAATTTTTTCATCTCTATCCTGTAAAAAGTTTGCATGTAATGTTTTGATCACGGTCAACATATTTTTCTTATGAGTCTCATTGGTATTATTTGCATGTTTTTGTTAGTAAACAAACATATAAATTTTAAAATAAATGGGAAGAAATAAAATCTGTTGGGAAGAATTTAATCACTTAAAGAACAACTGGGATAGCTGTGTAATCAGGTTTGGTGATCAGGGGCATACTCTCCTCAGAACTGGTCCTCTGGAAGTACTATTACTGCTGCAGAGCCTGATATACCACACACAGTGCCACCAACATTACTTGCAGAGTACAAAGAAGTTGCTTACAAGGAGTGTCCTTACAAGGACACTGCTGTCCTTGACACAAGGATATAGATGCTGCTGTCTCTGCCACTAACACTTCTACAAGAATTTTTTTTCTGTTGTTCCTTTTCCTTTTATTTATTTTTATATTTTTATTATAAAATATCTGTCCCTTATAGGAAAGACTATGTAATGAATATGAGAGGTAAGATGCATAGAAATCAATGAATATTCATGCACCTTATGCCTAACTTCAATAAAACACCAACACAACTTAAGTTCTATCATTTGTTGGGTTTTGTCATTTGAATAATGTAAAATATTTTCAATCCAGCAATGTATCTACACTACAAATAGATTACAACCCCTAAAATTTTAAAAATCCATCAGATTTATTGCCACTTTTGTAAAGCTCAAAAACATACATGCAAAACAAATATACATGTATTTTTTAGACACACATGTATTTTATAAAATATAAAGGGAAGCTATCTAATATCGTAGCTACTAACCACATACAGCTCTTGAGCACTTGGCATGTATCAAGTTTGAATTGCGATGTGCTTTAAGTATCAAATAAACACTCAACATCAAAGGCTTAGTATCTTATATGAAATGACTAGTGAAAGGTATATAGAGTGAAAACAGTTCTAATGGCAATTGCAAAAAATATTTTGAACTCCTTAAACGTTTGTATTTACTATTAACATGTGTTTTTCAGATAATATTTTGGCAACTACATTATCACAGAATTACACAATATTTTTACAAGTGTGTACATAATACATCAGAAGCCCAACTTTAAATTCACACAACTATAGCTATATATATATTCACATTCTAAAAAATAACATTGTCAGAAATAATTTCAGAGAGAATATACTTAGTCACTACTGAAGATATTTTTGAAATCTAAAAATTATATTTAAATAATATATTTTAAATGACAGAACTATTTCATTACAAAGATCATATAGGTAAAATGTAAAATAGGACTTATCTTTTTGATGTTGAATTAATATGTGGAGTTTTGCATGTGTGGTTTTAAATTTTTGTTAAGGCAAGATGTGTCAAATTAGATAACAGATGGATCACTGATTTATAAAATAGATATGGAATATTTAATTAATATTATAAAATGTTGAAATGATAGTATTTTGGATATGTTGGGTTAAATAAAACATATTTTAAAATAATTTGATCTGTTTCTGGCTATTAGAAAATTTATATATTTGGGTCACACCATATTTTTATTGGACATCATTATAAAGAAAAAGCAAGGAGATAATTATCACCAACTCAGGGCAGTTTCCTTGATGTACACAAGATGGTATGATGGGATAGCAACTTGTAGTTTATTTCATTCAAAATGCATCAAAACCTTCTCAATGGATTCTTATCAAATTTATGGTAAAATTCAAGCATCTAATCTAGGGCTACAAAAACCGATGTGTATTGGTCCCTGGACACCTGTCTCAATGAACTTCCAGTGGATGTCCTCTTATTTACCAGAATAAGGAAAGCATGTTCTCATGTCAGAACTTTTGAATTTGTTCTTATCTTCATTTGGAAAACTTTTACCTCAGATATTCCCATGACTTCTACATTTTATTTACATTTCTACTTAAACATCACCTTATCCATAAAGTTTCTCTTCACCATCCTATTGAAAATTACACTCTGTTCTATATTTTGCACTGCAGAGCCCTTTCTATTTGATTTTTTTTCCCACTCTTTCCTTGTGTGCTAATGTCAATCTACCTCATTATCACATCAACTTCTCAAGGACAGAACCTTTGTTCCTTCTGTTCGTTGCTATATCTCCAGCTCTTAGAAGACAACTGGCATGTATTTAGCACTCACTAAACACTAAGCCTAATTTCTACAACCTAACTGAACCCTAGTAAAGAAAAAAAAGAATAATCCTTGAATATTCTTAAATAATTGAATGAGTTGAAACTATGCAAAGCAGAGTGCAAAAAGATCTTAGCACCAAAATCAAATTATAACATAGAAAACAATATATATTCACTTGCAAATAGAATTATATATGGAAAGATTTTTCCATCAAATTGTTGCCAATATTTCTATTGTAGTAATGCAATTACAAGTAATTTTTTTTACTTTGACTATATATATATATATATTCTATCTTTTCTACTATTAGCATATTTCGCTAATTCAAAAAAAGATACAATACAATGTTTAATTTCCAAATCTCTGATTACTTTTACAATTAATTTGAAAGATAAATTAAGTATTAAGCTACATTTGACATATTGTTTAAACAAGAGCATGAATATGAAATACTTTCTTATATATGATTGACTATTTTAATGGTGAGGAAAATATTTATAAAACAAGCCATGTTCAAATCCCGTAAAATCAATATACATATTCAAGACAAAGTGTAATAGAAAATCTGTTACTTGAGAGTATTAACATTTTATGTTATTTTTGAGTAATGGGTATAATTCACTTCTATAAAATTCCTAGAATAAAGTTCTATATATTTTTTCTCTCCTTATCTTGCAGTGGTAGGTGCTATACACTGAGGAGAATAAAAGTGTAGTGGATATTTTATCTTCAGTTTCAAGTGAGACTTTAATATTCAATCCATGTTTGTAACTAACTCATTACTATGAATTTAAATATTTTAATAAAAAGAATTGTATTTTCATTATAAATATATATTACTTGTCTGAGTCTAAATGTTCTTGATTTGTCTAGTAGGCACACAACTTCCATATTTTAAAGAAAAAATGGAATTATTATAAAAGTGTTAATTAAGCATATCATCACCACAGCTCACTTTCCTTATGATAATAATATGAAGGTTGATTGTGGTGTTTTATGCCTTTTCTTCATTTAATTGGATGAGTGAAAAGAAACACCTCATTCACACAACTTTCAATTTATATAAAAATAGGGTATATTTAAGAATCTCCCAGTAGTGACATACAAAGATTATAACATTTTCTTATCATCTCTAATGCATGTTCAATTATTTTTAATAACTTAAAATTAGGCATTTTGATTAAATCCTCCTTTCCTGGAAATACATATCATACTCCATTCTGTATTAAATTAGACCTTTAGAGTTTAATTAACTTATTTTAAATACACATAACTTCTAGTAGCATGTGATGAAAATTATATACATATATAAGAAAGAGTGGATCCCTCTGGCTTTTGGAATTTGAATAACTCAGTTGAGTAAGCACCACTTATTATTCATGATAAAAATACATATATCTCCTCTTCCACTTAAAAAATTAAACATAATTTTCATGGCAAATGCAGTGTGATACCATATCTATTAAATCAAACACTTTATTATAAATACAAAAATGTTAGATTATTGAATTAAAAATATTCATCTTTAAGTAATTATTGAAATATCAATAATGTTAATTTAAATGCCTTAACTGGTAGTGTTCGGATGGGCATGTTTCAACAAAGTTTAGTAGAGATACCATGATTACTAATTGATTTTATATAAGAATATAAAACTCATAATTTTAACTTTATTCAGAGGGAGTAGAGAAATTTTAATAACATTTTAGAAATAAGATAATTTACTCTATTTTTTGAAACTCTACTCCTTTCGAGATGGTGGAAAATAATATAATCATCACAAAGGACAATTTAACTTGCTAAACTTACACTATTTGGAAGACTTTGTCTTCTAAAAGAGTCCATTATGTCAGTCGGCAAAGTGTATATATGCCTTTAGGGAAACTCTAGAAGAGAAAATAAGGATAAAAACATCATTAAGGGGATTCCAGAAGACTTGAAGAATATATTGGAAGTTCATTCAAGAATTATTTATTGAGGACCTATTATGGGTCAGACAATGGAAAAATGGTGAGTAAAATAGACAAGATCTTCCCTCCTCATCCTTCATTACATGGTGTGATTAGGAAATCAAATGAGAGAAAAAATACTTACAATAATTTCAACTATGATAATGCTTTTATATATATATATATATATATATATATATTTTTTTTTTTTTTTTTGCGGTACATGGGCCTCTCACTGTTGTGGCCTCTACCGTTGTGGAGCACAGGTTCCGGACGGCCATGGCCCACGGGCCCAAGCTGCTCCGCGGCATGTGGGATCTTCCCAGACCGGGGCACGAACCCGTATCACCTGTATCGGCAGGCAGACTCTCAACAACTGTGCCACCAGGGAAGCCCAATAATGCTTATATTTTTAAAGAAGAGAGGGCTGTGGTTGTGATTTATGTAGGGAGAGAGCAGAAGAAGCCCCTTGGATCCAGGGATTTATTAAGCTTTGATGTATTCAATTATTTAAAAATTGAAACAATACCAAAAGACCTGGACAGGGAAAAGAGAAAGAAAGCTGTTAGGATTAGAATTGTTAGTTCATTTAACTGAACATATTATATTTTAAATCTATTATAGTACCTTTATCCTATCCCCATTCAAGTTCTTTAAGGACAGATTCTATATTTTCTTCGTATCTTTATAGCCATGAACCTGCACAGAAGCCCCACACAAAGAATGCCCTAAATACATATCCACTGGAAGATAAAAAGAATTAGTGGCTGCCTCACTGTTTTTGGGTGTAAGAAATTTTGTGGATTTAGATGTGCTATTCTTGAAGAGACCAACATTGCTAATTAAAATGTAATTCTCCTGGATACTAGGTGCCCTGATGATAACTATGCTCTTAGCATTTATTCATCCTATTCCATAAATTATAGACTATATCACATACGTGCCCAGTTTGTACAAAAACATTCTACTCAGAATATGTAAGGCTGATAATAACTATTCAGGAAAGTGTACTTCTCAATACATATCATTTAAGAATTGTTGTGAATATAAAGCCCTACACTGATACAGCTAATTACTGTTCTTTCCGCTGCAATCAATCCACCTTTAAAAGTTCCTATTTTTCTTAGTCACTTATGAGGACATAGAGGAATGCTCTTGTGGACTGAGTGTTTGTGTCTCCCTGAAATTCATGTTTTAAAACCCTACTCTCCCGTGTGATAGGATTAGGAGGTGGAGCCTTTGTTAGGTAACTAGGATGGATGAGATCATGAAGGTGGAGCCCTTCTGAATGGAATTTGTGCCCTTATGAGTCACAAGAGATCTTGCTTCCTCTCTCTCTGCTCTAGAATGTGAGCATAGAATACGAAATGGCCATCTATGAACCCAGAGGAGGGCTCTCACCAGATCCTGACCATGCTGGTACCCTGATCTCAGACTTCTAGCCTCCAGAACTATGAGGAATACATTTCTGTTGTTTATAAGCCACACAGTTAATGGTACTTTGTCATAGCATAGCATATGAAAGATATGTGCATAGCAACTGAAAGACAGATGTATTGCACACAGAAATATGTGGTCTTTTGGTCCTTGCTAAAAGTCTCCAGAAGGCCAAAACTAACACAAATTAAATTTCAATTATCTTTTCCATATTGTGAAATTATAACACTGATATAAATATAAATTTCATGACTCAAAGTCAAAAATACCCACAGCAATTATGCATCTATTTTCATTCTCATTTGTGGCAGTGTATTGTTAGATTGCATTAGAAACACTTGATAATTAAAATATGTCTCTATATCCCTACAACACATTGCTCACCAATCTACTTAACCTCGTAACCTAAATTATTCTTAATAAGCTAATTAAGATTTTATACTAATTGCTTATTTTTGACTTAGTTTCTGTCTGATTTTTTTTTTTAGTTAAAACCTATTGCAATTTGATTTTACATCATTTTTACAAATTTGACTCCTACATATACATATTTTAAAGATATATTTCTGCTCACCATTAATTTATTTTATTTGGTATTTTCTCCATTCCCAGCACCCTGGTGTGCCTAACTTAATGGAAGAAATCTTCCATAAGAATTAAGATTCTTATTTAACAAGAGATATTATCTATTTAAAAATCCATAGACCAGGTAAATTGATTATGAGAGTGGAGAAGTATGGACTTTCTAGATTTTCGGGACATTCACACTCCACTCATTTCTACCGTAGTCACTGATAAGTGTTTCCTTGCATGCTTGCTTGAACCTACTAGTTATCTGATTATCCTATTGTTTTTCATGAAGCCTGCAAGTGTCCCTAAAAGAGACACTGTTTTATTGAAAGAAATATACACTACAACACCCTAAATGGCTTGATGATAATTTCTATCAATGCTTCTTCCCCATCTATGGAACAGAAAACCTGCTGCTGCTTCCCACTTGCGAAGCTCTGTGTATGCCTTTTTGTCCCTCAAGATCCATTCATCACTTGTGCTCCTTTCCTTCACCTTTCCAGGGTACATCTTATTTATATTTATCGAGTGAGATCTACTGACACTGAATTAAAAAGCAGAGTGTTTTTTTCCCACTCAAAATAAATTTAGTTACTTATTATTGAGTTACAATTAACATACAGTATTATGTTAGCTTCAGAAGTACAGCATAATGATTCGATATTTTTATACATTATGAAATGATCAACGCACCTTTATTCTCTTCCTCTTGGAGATTGCTGTTTTTACTATGAAATAGAACTCTTTAATATCCCACACTTCTGTAAAATTATGCAACCCAGTGAAGCCCTACATTACCTGATTTCTTAGAATGCTTCCTTACTTATTATTTTTCATAACTTGGGTATAGTTAATTTGTAGATTTGAAACTAAGCTTCTCTATATTTTCCCTGAAGGATTTATATAAGTTTGATCTTTATAGATGGGAAGATTACTTGTATAAACCCCTGTTTCAGAGTTTATACATCTTATAAATTATCCTAAGCAAAAATCAGGAAAAAAGATCAACTCCAGACTTCCAGAAACCTACATGTTAGACTTTGTTTTTAGTTACTTTAGAAACCTTTAATATATTAGAAGAAGTACGAAGTTTTTTGATACCAGGAAATCACCATTTTCCTTGTGTTCTCAGTTCTCCATGGATCTTTCTCAGCAATCATCAATATACCCACAATAAAAAAGTTACTAACATTTCCAAGACATAAATCACATAAACAGATGCCTCCCATGATACACTGACTTACCTTTAAAAAAATACAGCTGGGGGGCTTCCCTGGTGGCGCAGTGGTTGAGAGTCCGCCTGCCGATGCAGGGGACACGGGTTCGTGCCCCGGTCCGGGAGGATACCACATGCCGTGGAGCAGCTGGGCCCGTGAGCCATGGTCACTGAGCCTGCGCGTCCGGAGCCTGTGCTCCACAACGGAAGAGGCCACAGCAGTGAGAGGCCCGCGTACCCCCCAAAAAAAATTATATATATATATATATATATATATATATATATATATATATATATATATATATATACAGCTGGGTCATAGACATTTGCATATGTATATATGTACTACCATATGAATATGCCTTATAAGATTGTTCACCCTGTATACAGCTCATAATAAACTATAGATAGGGTTATTGCTAATATGAAATTTTCTTATCCTTGCATATTTTTATTCTCAGGCTGCATCTGTTTTAGCATTTATTTTATATTCATCATTAAAATCTTTAACTTCAATATTTGACCTCCATTCATCTTCCAGAGTTTTGCTCTCAGCTATCTCAATAATTATATATAATCATTACATGTATGTTGAATTGCAATCATGGGAACTTCTCTGGTGAAATCTGAAACTGGCCTCCACACACCGAGGGCAAGGAGAGGCCAAAGAAAGAGGCAGGCCATTTCAGATTGGTAGATGGCAGGTTCAATAAGCAAGGGAACTTAACATACAAGTCTCGTCTTATGTGGCTGCAAAACAAGTAAATCTCCACATCCACCCACCAAAATCTTAGAAGTTTGTCTAGAGGCCTTAACAGGGTACATAAACAGTCCAGAAGTTCTCAACACCACATTACTTTGTCAAGGTTACATCCTAAGGCAGCTTCCAGTGTGGGGAAGGCAGGCAGAGCACACATTCCAAGGACAGGGGAAGAGATAAAAAGCCTCTGATTGCCTGGGTCCAGCTCAGGGGTCAACCAGCATCATGTCCTCTTAATGACCTCCCCCAACAATGTATAAGGAAAGGTTGCTATATTGTTAAATTCACATAAAATATTTTCTATTAATGTTAAAAGTATTATTGAATTTTGGAGAGCTGGGTTTTTAAATTTAACACATTTATTGTTTTAAATTTCTAGAATAAACATACAAGTATATATGTGTGTATATATAAAGATAGGTTCTCACATGTGCACATTTATGTAAATACATATGAATATATCAATATATAGTCATACACATGCAATAATATGGATATGTATATATGTATTATCTTTGTCTAACATATAACAAATAATAGCATACACAATAAAAGTGCAGATCACTACGTTCTAAATTATCTGCTTGATATCAGAAGATAGGTTACACGAAACTAGGTTTTCGATTCCCTGCCAAAAGAAAATAAAAGCATTTTAAAGGCTCAAATTATAATTAAACCTGGAAAGGTTTTATTGAACCAGAAACTCCCATACAGCAACGATCATATTACATCTGACATATGCATTAGTTATAAAATATTGATATTTTACTTTCCATTTATTTTCTTTGGCTTTTGAAATATTGCATCAAAATATAGTTACCCTTATATATCTGGACTGATCACATGCTAGAAACCTAAATCATAGTTTATTTTAAAAGTTTTTGAGTGTTCACGTCTAAGAAATGTTCAGAGAGATTTTTATTAGAGATATGGATAAGATATCACACTGTCAGGAAAATAGTCAATAAAACCTTTAGCTTTTCTCACATGAGAAAACTTTAGTTCACATTCTGAACCCTACCTCATTTTGCCCCTTTTTTTTTTTTATCAAACAGATTTTTTACTTTGAGCTGTAATCATGATACATTTTTTTTTTTTGCGGTACGCGGGCCTCTCGCTGCTGTGGCCTCTCCCGTTGCGGAGCACAGGCTCTGGACGCGCAGGCTCAGCGGCCATGGCTCACAGGCCCAGCCGCTCCGCGGCATGTGGGATCTTCCCGGACCGGGGCAGGAACCCGTGTCCCCTGCATGGGCAGGTGGACTCTCAACCACTGCGTCCCCAGGGAAGCCCCATGATACATTTTTAACTTAAATTATTGAGCTCTCTGCTACTTAAGAGTGTTCACTCCAGTTGGTAAAAAAAAAAAAAAAAAAATCACAGAAATCCTAAAATATAATTTAATATTATTCTTTCCTACAAAATATATTGAAGAAACATTTTTGCACAAACATGTATACATAATATATTTGCTAATATGTTACATGCGTTATTCTGTCTTGGAAAAGAAAGAGATCATGTAGCTCTTCTAACCTTCAATTTTTTTCCCCCCATACAATTCTATCCTGGTAGAATCTTCTTGTTTTTCATCAAACTATTGCCACTCAAGAATGTGCTAAATTGTAAGGGATTTAATTAAAAAAATATATGTAGTCTGTGCTTTCTCTGTGTCCACCCTTCATTTTAAAAGGGTTTTTGGTTTGTGGTGGCCATGGCCTTATAAAAAGGCAGCACCTGAGTTTCTTTATTTTCTCTATTCTTTATTTTTAATCATATAATCTCATAAATATCTATTTGCTGAAAATGTAACAAATCCTTTTGGATTGTTGAATATATTTCTTTTAATCTCACCAGCAACTCCGAGCTCTCTCCTCCAATAAATGAGTTTTGAACTCACAGCAGGAAATTTTACCTTTTTTGTGTCTAACTTATTCTCCATACAGTGGGATAAGGTGTAGTTTAATGGAATCTACACATTCCTTTAGACAGTATATGCTATCATGCACAATATACGGTGCATGCATACAGCTGATTTTTTCTTTTCTATCTCCCCAACTCTTCAATGGTCTACATTGCCTTTAGCATGTGAGCCTTTGATTGCCACTCACTCAATAGAACAATAGAAGAAATATAATACAAAAAGGGTGGAAAATTTGACCAGAATTCTAGTCAGAATTATTCTCCAGGGTTATCAGCTATAATTTCTAATGAAAACTCTCTCACATGTGGCAATGACTCAATGGAGTCCACTAATTTGTTTTCCTTGGGGAAAAAAAACCCCACTTATTTTCTCATTACAGATTTTAAAACTATGCCTGTACCAAATATTGCCCACAATAGGAATATTACAAGGGATAAAAGAAAAATTGCATCCTACATAATTACTAGTAGATATAAATGAAGTACTATATATTCTGCCAAATTCAAAGCACAATCTGAAAATAAGGGTGATTTTTAAAATTTATTTGTTTTTTAAATAAAGTCTAGTGTATATGCTATCTTCAATTGATGCAAATGCATACTTAACTCAAGTGAAACCTTCATGAGGTGATTATAGAAAGGTATTATTCACAGTCTGAAAGGACAGTATAATAAAATAACAATGCTTGTGTAATCATCTGTGCCATTTTTCTTAATTATAAAAGGAATTTCCACACTATGTTCAAATATGATACTTTTGTAGAAAAGATGCCTTAAAATTTCTAAAAATCCAGATAATATTTGCTTTTCTATTACAGGAATGGAATTCCATTTCTATAATGTAATAGCAAACTATTAATTTAAATACCATTCTGTGTCCTTTCCTGTACATTAATACTGACTTCTGGTGTTCAGTCCAACTAAATATAGAAATTATACTCAAACAATCATAGTGAATTCAAGATTCACTATGATCTTTTTTTTTTACTGTCATATTAAAATTAATGTGTTTCATTTTTGTTGTCATATTAAAATTAATACTCCATTAATTTTCTATATTTCTACTCACTCCACATATATATTAGCCTTGACTGAAATTTATCATTTTTATTAGTATTAAAATTATAAATGCTCTGAATAAAATAAATGAATTTTCCTTTTAAGTTCATATGCCATGATTTATTGATTAAGATAATAAAGACAATATGACATATCTGGAGGTTGTTGTAATGTCTAAAACTAAAGGGGTAGTTTTCAGAGATCAAGTAGGGAAAAAGAAAAGGAATTATCGGAAATACTTCATGAAAACTGTAGTTAATCACAGGAAAAATAATTTTGTTTGTAAATAAGAGTAGACAGCTAACTTTTTTAAAAATGTAGTTTCAGGTTCCATTTTGGTATACATGAATCTAGTAAGGCTTTATTATCTAGAGGTAAGAGTCAGATATATGTTCCAATATATGGAACATATATGTTGCATATATATGTATATATATATACATATATATGCATTTGTATATATATATATATTTATATACACAATAAGGACATTCAGTTGTATCAAATTTTTACTATAATTGATATGTGTCTAGTTATTACTCACTTTAGTATTTCTACAGTTTTCACATCTCATAAAAATAAGACTGACAAGGGCTTAATTTCCAAAATATACAAACAGCTCATACAACTCAACAATAAAAAAAACAAACCACCCAATTGATAAATGGACAGAAGACCTAAATAGACATTTCTCCAAAGAAGACATACAGATGGCCAACAGGCACATGAAAAGAGGCTCAACATCACTAATTATTAGAGAAATGAAAATCAAAACTACAGTGAGGTATCACCTTACACCGCTTAGAATGGCCATCATTAAAAAGTCTACAAATAACAAATGCTAGAGAGGGTGTGGAGAAAAGGGAACCTTCCTACACTGTTGGTGAGAATATAAGTTGATGCAGTCACTATGGAAAACAGTATGGAGGCTCCTCATAAAACTAGAGTTGCCATATGATCCAGCTATACTACTCCTAGGCATACATATGGACAAAACTATAATTCAAAAAGATAAATGTACCCCTATGTTCACAGCATCACTATTCACAATAGCAAAGACATGGAAACAACTTAAATGCCCATCGACAGATGAATGGATAAAGAAGATGTGGTACATATGTACAATGGAATACTACTCAGCCAGGAAAAAGAAGGAATAATGCCATTTGCAGCAACACGGATGGACTTAGAGATTATCATGCTAAGTGAAGTAAGTTAGAAAGAGAAAGACAAATACCATATGATATCATTTATATGTGGAATCTAAAATATGACACAAAAGAACATATCTACAAAACAGAAACAGACTCACAGACATGAAGAATAGACTTGTGGTTTCCAAGGGAGATGAAGGAAGGATGGATTGGGAATTGGGGGTTAGCAGATGCAAATTATTATGTATAAAATGGATAAACAACAAGGTTCTCCTGCATAGTACAGGGAACTATATTCAATATCCTGTGATAAACCATAATGGAAAAGAATATTGAAAAGTATGTATATTTACATATAACTAAATCACTTTGCTGTACAAAAGAAATTAACATAGCATTGTAAATCAACTATACTTCAATAAAAATTTTTTTAAGTATTACAGGTTAAATATCATTTTAGAGGTCAAATGATTCTATAGTAATCAACTTTTTTTCTCAGCTGTCTTTATATGCCCTCATACTTTCAATAATTTTCACTACAGTTTATTTTTCCCTTTTCTAAAAATTTATAACAACCTCTTTTTTGATTGTCTTTAAGTCAAAATCATATTACCTGGTCAATTTCTATGAACATATAGAATGCAAAGGAAGAAAAACAAAATCAATCTGTAAGAGAAAGAGTAAATATATATTACAGGATGTTAAATTGGGACTTTTTAACAGTTTTTGCTGTGGTCCAATAAAGTGTCAACTACTCTCACATTCTAAACTGAGGTTCTAAATCACCTCTTAAAGGCTTGCAAAGAGGTATCCAAGAGTCAAATCAGAGACAATTAGGTAACCAACAATCTCCAGTCTGTTAAAAAGGTCTTGGAATATCTGAGAAAGAAGCACTGGATTAGAAGGATTTTTTGGCACTAGTTACCAATAAGTGCTATGAGTCCATCTTTACTGGCACATAAAAGATTGGGGACAGTCTCTCCTTTACCTCAAGGGTACTCCTTAGAAAATTTAATATGTTTTGTAGAGTTTGAAAAACACACTAAGACTGCTATACAGATTATGTCTAATAAATCTCAAAGTCAAGAGACTGGATGAAGTGGTCTTTGCGTTTTGCACAGACCACACAAAAAACTGCAAACCCATTTGTAGTAGTACAAATCTCTGTAGTTCCATCATACCAGATGAGAGAATTGCCCTGGCATTCTTTTAGATGACAACTGCCTGAAGCGGTAAGGAGAATTCAGCAGAAACAAATTGTGCTTACTCAAATCTTCAAAGAGGAAAGAGCTGTCCTGAGAGGCCAAATGATGGGGGTTTTCAATAGCCTCTGAAAGGCATCTCAGAAGACAATCAGTTTTCAACTCCTATCAAACTCAAATTAATCACAGAAGCAGTAAGGGAAGACATATCTTGATTCTTTAATCTTCCTTCCTTTTCCTGCTTTGATCTGCAGGGTTAGAAAAGATGGTTAGTGCGGGAGAGGGATAGAAGTACAAAGCACAAAAATGGAGAAGCCAACTGTACTCATTTCCATTAAAGGCTTCCAGAGTTAGTTCTGAATTACAGAAAGAGATATATATTATTTTTAAATAAAGTGCAGAATTTTGACTATTTAATGGGACTGGATATTTAATGACAATTATAATTACTTTATGACTTAAAGTGACTAGAGGGTTGTCGTTGTCTGAAAAGATAAGTCATGGGTCCTGTCTTGGATCTCATCCAAGTACTGGGGAATTAAGACATCCATCCCCATAGAGCATGTTAGAACAAGAGGAAAGGGAAAAGAATAAGGTTGTTCCTCTTCTTTTCTGAGTTCCACTTACTCAAAGTGAAATTCCACAAATCAAAGACATAGGAATAATTATTAAGGACTCAGTTGTTAATTTAGTGCATTTCATTTATGTCTTATCATTCTTATATAAGTTTTCTAATTGGCTTTTAATTTATTTATTTTATTAAGTAGGTAACTCTGGTAATAAAGGGAAAATATATTTTGATAGAATTATTTTAATATTATTAGTTTGCAACCATCAACTTAATTAGCCAAGAAATATCTCAGCTGCTTATAAACACGCTTGGAACAGAGAACACACCTAGAGGAAAAAGAAAAATAAAGCTGTAGGTATAATTTGTTAGACTGCCGAGTATCTGAAATGTATGTAAAAATAATTTTCCTGTACTCTGGTAGAAAGCCAGTTAAATTTTGCAAGCAAGAAATTGATATAGTCAATGTCAGTTATATTCCAATTAATCTCTACGCAGAGTGTGTGTATATATATATAGATAGATAGATAGATAGATAGAGCTATATATCTTGAATTGTAGGGGTGAAACTCTCTTCGATTGGAGAGTTTTATTGGATTAGTATCCTATAAAAGAATCTCCAGAGAAATCCTTAGCCTCTTCTATATTACATATTACATTGTATTTACCGACAATGTAAGTACAAATTAGTTTTAGACATATGTAGAAAAAGTTTACACAGTTGCCAAGACCACATTACAAGTAGGATCATCCAAATGTTTTTTAAAAAGAGGTGTTGGTTTCTGGCTCCCCTTTTCTCCTGTCTCCTCACATTTCTCTTATGACTAACCTCCAGCAAAGTGGAAGGACAATGTCACTTGCTTTTAAACTTACCTTAAATATCTTTTTATTCTGCTAGAACCTACATATAAACGAGGCCTTAGAATATTTAAGATTGTTTTCTCCTTCTTATGTTTAACTTCCTATTATAAAGAATCATTCAAATGTTGAGAAATGTTTTGAATTAGTACATAAAGAGGAGGTAATAATATAGAATGAAGAAATATATTAGCATATGCAGGTATGCATATATGTGAATGTGTCTGTAGGTGTGTATATAATATCACTGTCTGGAAAACATAGATATTTTACCCACAGATTCCAAAACAATGTGATCAAATTGCTGTTAATGTGTTCATAACTTAATCTGAAAATATAATATCTCTTACAAATAATATAGGCATTCAATTTAAAAACAGCAGTTTTGTCATTTCAATAACTTCTAAAATACTTTTTCGTTTTCTATTTCAATAAAAGAAGTATCTCAAAATATTAATAAAATTTAGCTGGAAGGACAAAATGTACTGTGAATAACTGTGACAAATTTTATTTTTCCAAGATATATATTAGCTAGCTGCTGTCATTATTGGAATCTCCAAGTATAATATTTTCAGTCATTACTTTTATTAACATACGTTATGGAAACTGAGTAGACATACACTGCAGAATTTGGTAAAATAAAGTATCCTTAAAAGAAATCATGGTGTTGAACTTTTAAAAATAACTTATAAAGTTAAAATATAAATGTGCTATTAATAAATGTGCTATTAAATTATTACACGGTGCCTACTTGATTTTATTTTATGGCTGGTTTAATTTATATCACTAAAAAAAGTTTCTCTGTTTATTTTTCATGGTTTCATAATTACCCAATTAAACTAAAGTAGCAGCATTGTTTAGGCTAACATGCTGGATTATATAACTAAAATGCAGCCTGAGTCTTTCTCATTGTTGAGAACAAGTGCCTAATCCCTACCATACAAGCAACATAGTAGTCTTTAAGGTTCTTCTCTGTGGAGTAGGTTTTCTGGTTGTTCTGACTCTGTGACATTAATTAGGCTACTGTAATGCTCTGAAAAACATTTACTCATCGGTAAACTGTGGCTAAGAAAATACTCTTCATAAAGATAGGTGATGATCAAGTGAGATTATACATGCAAATTTCCTATTCAGGGTCTAATAGATAGGAGAGACTTAACAATTACAAAGATATTATTAATATTAAGATTCAAGACCATTCATTTAATTTATTAATCACTTTCTCATTTGCAATGCATTTTCATCAATATTGAAAAGTATTTGGCAATGGGATCATATATACTGTTTAGGAGAACACAACCAAAAATAAACTTAATTCTACTAAACAGACAAAAATGACAAGATATTGTCTATTACATAGTAGATATGTAATATTGTGTCTATTATATAAAAAACTTTAAGATGAGTATGATTATCATAAAATATTATGCATTTTATGTTTTATATCTAATATAAAACATGAATTAAAGGTATATATTTACAATAAAACTATAAAGTACAAAAAAAAAGCTAAGTAATATTTAATTAGCTTTGGTGCACTTGGGTATTTATGCACCAAACATGAAATAAGGAAAATAGAGAAACAGAAAATTTTTATTTTCCTATATAAAGGAAAATACAGATAAAAAATTGTAACTCAAGGTAGTTAAAATAAAAACAAACACAAAAATTATCTCAATGTTTCAAAATGTAAAAAGTATTTGTACATAAGTGATATTAACAATGTCAGTGATAGAGAAAAACTCCTATTAATTAATACATAAAATGAATAACTCAAAGGAGGAAAAGGTCAGTGTATGTTCAGAATATACACAAAAATTCTCAAAAAATAAGCATAAATTGTTTCATTTTACTGGTATTCATAGAAACACAATCCAAGATAATGTTACAACTTAGAAATTTCATTTTGTATGTTGATGAAGGATATTAATAGTGATAATATTGAAAGATGAGGTTCAGTTCACTCTTTAGAATTTGTGATAACATATACATTTCAGAAGTGTACCTTTTCAATATTCAGAACTAGTTTTACAAAATGTCCATATCCTTAGATATAGAGCTGTGGTCAGTCTACAATATTGATAACATTGGTCTTATTTTATAAATAATTATAGACACCCATACAAAACCTTCACACACACATACATATTTAAATCAAAATTTATAAAGATGTACACCAATGCAATTATTTTATTATGTTTAGGTATTAACATTATGAGTGATTTTGCCCTTTTTATGCACTTCGAAATTGAACAAAATTATTTTGCAAAATAACTACATATTCTTAATTTCATAGTTATTAAAACAGCAAATATGTTTACATTTCGGATTAAAATTAAGGACTAATATCTAAGAAATATCTAAGTCTATTAAAATTTCCTGCTTTAGAAATCCAACCAAGAATAATGATGTGAAAATTGTGTGCTTGTTGGTAAGACTGAGGCAAGTGCATGTATATTTATCTTTTAATAGATTTTAAGTTTGATTTAATGAAGTTTTAATGTTATACTTCATAACACACCAGTATGAAAGATAGTAATTGGAATATGTGGTCCAATTCACATTCAATTAGTGATATACTCTTTCATACTAAAACTTGTGCTTCTACTAAATCTTTTAATTTGTTAAGGCTGTGTTCTAATTAGATTTTATAATGATAATTCAAAGAAATTATCTGGTAAGATTTCATAGTTGTTTTCATTTCCCTCTAGAGAGCGGTTATTAATTATTGAATCCATCAAATTCTAATCTGTACAAAAAGACTGGTTACTTTAGTGACTTAATAATTGTAAGAAATAACCGTAGACTGTTACTATAATTTTACAGATGAAGCACATATTTCATGTATAAATATAGTATAGTATGATTAATATCAACATTGGAAAACTACTTTTTCAAGCACCAGATCATTCTAAAAAGAGATCAATAATAAGGATAGTTGCAAAAAGAAGAACCGAACTTTTCCAATGTAAACAAATCTCTAATTTTAAAAAGAACAAAAATAAAATAAATTTTAATTTTTCAAATAGTGTCAACTTTGAAATTATTAATAATTTATAAAATGGCCCTATAAAATGATACCAAGAATCATGGGAAAACAGGAAATTGTATGTATTGTTTGTAGGACTGTATATCAGAACAGTATTCTAGAAGACCTTACACAACATATATCAGAAACTGTAAAGTTTTGTGTTTTCACTTATAGAAATTTCTTCCATAAAATGATAATTAATTATGTATATATTTAACTAGATGCCTATTTGTCATCACATTGGTTATTAAAATGAAATAAATGAACATTTCCTAAAACCAGAAGACTGGTTAAAAATATTAAGTTAAATCTATATGATGGTCAGTCATAAAATAATGTTCAATCATTAAAAATTATAGAATTGTAAAATTGTTTAATAATGTAAAGATGCTCATTGCACATTTAATATGTGAACTCCTATCTTACAAAATAATGTACAGGTTTTTTTACAATGTCTATGTGTACAGACATGTTTCAATTAAAGAGAGAAAATACATTCTTTTGCCTGTGCATACTATGAATAAAAAAGCATAAACTTAAGGAATAAAAATTATAATAGTTTTGTTACAGTGGTAAATGACTTTTCATTTTCTTTACACATCAAAATATCTTATATTTGAATTACCTTTGATAGTTTGTTATTCATATGGAAGGTTTACTTATTTAGAGCATTTGCTTATAATCACAGAATAGCATAAAATAATAAACTGCTTATTTTAATTCTTAGGTATTATTAAAAGATGGCTTAAATGAAATTAAAGTTTCATGTGCCATTAATTATAGTTTTGGGGTGGTGGGTGTGGGAAGAGTTGTAATATTGATATATCACAAAATTATTACTAGACTAATATGTATGCTTGAAGTAGTTTCTTTGGCCATGATGGTTATGATAATAGAACCTATAGGTTGTGGATTAAAACTTTTTTTAAAGCTGAGAAATTTCCATGGAATTCCATTTTCACTTGGAGAATATATCTTTTCATAAACAAGACTGCTGAAAGTAGGAGAAAATCCTAGAAAATGTAGCATAGAAATAGTAATCATAATGTTATATACATTCTCTCCATCGTATTACCCTTTTTTTAATTTTCATTTTTCACGTTCCATTAGACATTGCATTCTGTTCACATTAACTCTTGAACAAAGTGAAAGGATGGTGTATGTGTGCATGCGTGTGTGTGTGTGTGTGTGTGTGTGTGTGTATTCATGGTTGGAATTTAAGATTCTTCTGGGTAAAGAAATCACTGATCTGTAAAATATAAGTGACCCAGATTACTGCAGGGAGTCCTGCCTGCTGCCATTAACCATTTCCTCCATAAAGCAAACCTATGAGTAAAGAAAACTTCTCACTGCAGGATGTGACCAACATCTATGAGAGAGGAAAGAGGATTATAAACAGATACAGTAAAGGAAAGGAGGACAAAAATCTGGATCAGGAAGCCTGGAACCTAAATACCAAATACTTGAGTTTATTTAAATAATAATTGAAATCAAGCTGCACTTCTTTAGGTTCACTTTTCAAATTTAGTCGATTCCTGAACATGCAGAATAATTATTCATCTACAAAATAATAAGGTCATACAAAAGCAACTTTAGATATTTTGAACATAAGCTCATGAAACTAAATATGATTGTTTAATGGGAATTGATTGATAGTGAAATTGTATTATTAAGAAAATACTTGAGCCTGGTCTATACACTTTCACATGCCAATACATAGTCCTATAAACCTCATTTCTTAACTAGTACAGGAAATAACTCTTTCTACAATCATTACAAAATTTCAAGGTAGATTTAATTCCTTGCTTATTCTCTGATATAAGTGCTGTTTATACATTTTCCATTTGTGAGAATTAATATGAATCCCTTCAACACATAAAATGTATTAAGTATTTTTTAAATATATTAAATAATAAATATATTTGATTATTCTTATAAAGAAGAATAAAACTTACTGTCATAATTATTGAATTTTTCTGAGTGTCTGAGACTTTGAGAAAGGAAGTCAACCTTTCTGTGCAGGCCACTGAACCAATTTATAAGTGATCAGCAATTCAGTCAGCCAAGAAATCGGAAAGTTCTGGTTTCATTTATTCACGGAAAGGAGATAGAGCTTCCCACATTTATTTCACATGACAAGAAATTCTTTATTCACAATGCGACTAGAGCCACACACTTCCAAGTTGATATACCAATAATTTTAGTCTTCCTCTGTATTACCTGTTAAAGTCTCAATACTCTTACTCAGTCTAACAATCCATGAAACTGATGGAATCAATACAATCATAGAAGTGGTTTCTATAGTAACTTTTATCTTAAAGATTGTTCATGTTTTTAATGACCTTTATATCAACTTGTTAAGATGAACAGAAAAGTTCTATAAAATCATAGTAATTTGAGTTTGTGGATCCTCAAAAATCATCTTTTAGAATGCTTTTAGTGCCAAAGACCCTGATTTTCAGTCATTCAACTATTATTTATTATTATTTCAAGATCTATGTTAAAAAATTTTTTTAAATATATTTTAGAATTAGTTAATAATATAGTAAAAATCTAGCAAATATGAAAATTCTGTCTCAGTTCCAAGATTGATAGTTTTTACCATTGTCTTTCCAAGACTGATTACCTGATTTATTACTTAGCTCCTGCCAAGTTCAGACTGGCTTCCTCCTATACCTCTAATGTGTAAGCATTTATAATTGGTAAACATAAATCACCACGATCGACATTTGTGTTTTTCATATAGATTTTCTTATTATGGCAAAATATATATAGCATAAAATTTAACATTTTAACTGTTTTATTTATTTAACATCTTTATTGGAGTATTATTGCTTTACAATGGCATAATTACATTCACAGTATTATGCAACCATCATTACTATTTATTTCCAAAAATCTTCATCACACTAAACAGAAACTCTGTATCCATAAGCAATAACTCACCACTCACCACTTCCCCCCTCCCTAGTCCCTGGTAAACTTTAATCTACACTCTGAGTCTATGAATTTGCCTCTCCTAGATATTTCATGTAAGTGGAATCATATAATATTTATCCTTTTGTGTCTGGTTTATTTAACATGACATTTTGAGGTTCACCCATGTTGTAGCATGCGTTAGAACTTCATTCCTTTTATAGCTGAATAATATACATATGCTATTTATTATTTATCCATTTATCAGTTGAAGCACACATTGATTTTAGCTTTTGGCTGTTGTGAATAATTCTGCAATAAACATTTTTATATAAGCATCAGTTTAAATCTCTATTTTCAAAGTTTGGGAGTATATAATTCAGAGTCAAACTGCTGGATCATACGGTAATTCTATGCTTCACATTTTGTGGAACCACCAAACCGTTTCAACAGCAGCTACACAATCTTACATTACTACCAACAATGCACAAGTGTTCTAATTTTTTCACATTTTCATCAACATGTCTTATTTTCCATCTTTTTCAGTTATTAATATTAGAAACATCATAGTAGTTATGAAGTGGTAACTCATTGATTTTAATTCCCTTAATGACTAATTATGTTGAGTATCTTTTCATGTGTTTATTGGTTATTTGTATGTATTCTTTGAAGAAATATCTATTTAAGTCCTTTGCCTATTTTTAATTGGCTTGTCTTCTTGTCATTGAGCTGTTCTTTGTATATTCTAGATATTAAATCCTTATCAGATATAAGACTTGTAAATATTTTCTCCAACACTATAGGTTGTGCATTTTGATTATAATTTTAACGTTGTTTTTCTATAAAGTAATCCATGTGAGATTTTCTATTTAAAAATTACATGTTGTAAAGAACTACCAAAGTAAGAGTAAAATTTATTAAATAAACAGCTAATGTAAGTTTTAGAATTACTGATGGGAGTACAGGTTGTATTTGAAAATTCTTCCTGGATTTCCTTCTGTTAGACAGAAACTATTCCTATTTGCCTGAGAAATACTGATATTCAACCATTCCAATAAATATTATGGGTCATGTTTATCAGCTGTTATTCATGGAAATACTGCTTAACAAAGAGATGCTCAAAAATTATACAAACCATGGAAAATCTTTAGTAAACTGTAAATAAAAAGTAACTTGCTTAATAGGATGACAAATATGTTAGAAAATTATCACAATAATATCATGGTAAGCAAACATTATAATAAACAAAAAACATTATGTCAAAGATTAGAAGAATTACCATTAAAGCAGGAGTAAGTTAATGTGGCCTCAATCACTTGATCTAGTCACCATTTTGCAGAACCTGCTAATTAGAACCATAAGGGAAAGCAGACTAGGATAGGATAGGATCAGGTAGGGTAGGGTAGGACAGGATAGAATAGAACAGAATAGGATATTACCAATTATAGTGTAGTATATATTGATATATTACCAGGTAAATAATGTTACGAATAAGGATTCCTAAATGAAAACGTTGCACAGAAAAGAACTCACTTTCAAATGTTCTGATAGCCATTTCACCATTAGAGCCATTTCTCTGACACAAACAAAACAAAATAACACATATTATGACATTTCCTAGGTCTGGGTTAGGTAGTTTTTCTCTGTTTAAGTGATTAAAGCAGAAGTTCTCAAGGTCAGAAAATGTTCTTATTTTAGTTTTAAGAGTTCACCGATTTAATCTGTCTAAGAATAAAACATAATTAAATATTTGCATAATAAGGATAAGTATTCTTTTCAGAGCATTCTGGTGATTTAAATATTTTTGTATTGACTTAAATGCTGCTTTGTAATTACATAGAGTTAATATATTCTATCCAAAGGTGTACTCTGTGCCATGAATATATTTGCTAATCTAGAAAAATAAAAAATATTTTCAGTAGAAATATATTCCACAATAGCTTGATTTCATTGGAACAGTGGGAACAAAAGAATTTTGCAACGATATTTGTAGAATTGGCCCAACAGTACAATGAGGAAATTACTGTCATCTCTGTTTTTCAGATGACTAAGCTGTGGTTTGGAGAGGTTAAGTAATTTGCTTAGGAAGAAACAAATGGTATATGGTCAAAAAGAATTCCAATGAAAACCAGCCTAACTTCTAACCACCAGCACTTCTATCAATTTCATTGTTTTGCAACAATTGAGGGTATAACACAGGTTTTGAGAGATAATAATAAGAACTCATTGAAGATTTCCAGTGCCAGAATAAAAATGGACAGAGATAGATAGATAGATAGATAGACAGATAGATAGATAGGTAGGTAGATAGATAATTTGTTATATACATGCTTAAAGCCACAGTTACTGAACTCATTACCTTAAATAGAATATTACCAGGTATTTTGGTATTTTGGAAACTGAAATTGAGTAACGTGTACAAGAGGAAGACAAATGTATTTAGAGTACGAAAAAGTATTTAGAATTGGTATGTTTTGCTTACACTAATGTTAAGCTATTTTTTTGTTTAAATTTTCTAATGTGTACTCTTCTTTGATGTGTGTACTAAGTGTTTTACGTTTTTAAGCACGTGACTGATGCATATAAGGTATGATTAAAAAGCTTTTATATAAATGGCTACCAAATAATTTGCTTAAATGTGTACAAAAACATGTAATATGTCATAAAATAATATTACAGTTGGGTACCTTTAAATTGCATGATTGAGATATTTTAATGGAAAAATTTCAAAGATAAAAATTATGTAGCTACATTTTATACACCTTTGGATATTCAAATTTACTGTATTTATTAAAGATAGATATTTATTTGGGATATTATCTCATTATTTTATAAACTCTTCAGAATCTTTTGATGAATATGGTAAACACAGATGTACACTCATATACATGTACATGTATGTATTAAAAATCATTTATCTCAATTTTTTATGAAAATATGAACTTAACTCTCCATGACAGAAACTATGGTTGATCAATGTTGACAAAATAATTATTAATTTGAGTTTTCAGAAATGGGTGGGAAGAGGTGAAGGAGAGGCTTAATACTGTATATTTAAAAATTGAAGATAAAGAAAAAAACTTTTTTCCTAGTGCAATTGTTCTCAACAGGGGAAGGAGGGCTCTCTCAGGGGATATTTGACAATGCAGCAGACACTTTGGGTGGTCATATCTGGTGGAGGCTGCCCAGGGCACCTACATGGTAGAGGCCTGGGGTGCGCTGCTAACATGTTGCAATGCACAACAGAGACCCCTACAACAACAAAAAAATCATTGGGCCCCAAATTTCAACACCACTAAGCTGAGAAAAGCTGTTGTAGAGAAAAAAAAAAAGATAGGATAAAAACTATAGTAGACGGAGTGTGTCAAATGTCACTTAACATTTTTCAAAACAATACCTTCAATACTCAATTGTAAGTTTTATGTAACGAGCATCCTCTTGGCTTCAATGGGCAAGGCAGGTAAAAGCTACTGCAGATGTAATGAATAGATGGCAACTGGTTTGACACTGAACTAAACATCAGGAGGACAACAGTCTCTAAACCCATTAATAGAAGTGATTGTGAAATTATAAAACTCCAGAAATGACAAGAAGTCTTGAAACAACATTAAGCTTTCCAGAGTCTGTGAAATAGGGATTTAACACACTTATAAATGCAAAGGTCAGTGGGATCTCAGCAGATTTACACTGATGCAGCTGAAAAATGAGAGGAACCCAAGTAATGAAACAGAGATCATCTGAAATAAGATGACTTCCACTGTCTCATTAAAATATTTAATTGTCAGTCTTTAGTTTTTCATGTATTTTAAATAGATGAAAATACGCAATACTAAAATGTTATAATAAATAAAATGTATATTTGAATAAGGTTTATTTGGCAATAAAGAAATATTTGTTTAAAATTATTATGTAAATTAAATTTGAAAACTATATAACTAACTAGTTTTATTGGTTTGTAAATATATCAAAGGATGAATGTCAGTTGTTTGCATGATTTAGATAACTTTTGATGCTTTATAGTTATCATACTAATGTAGATCCAGAAAAATTAACTTATTTTTTAAAGTCATTTTTTAATAAAAGTGAGCTATCACAGGGTTTTAAATTCTACAACGTTCTTATTCTTAAAAAATTCTGTTCTTATGGTGCCAAAAAGAGTACTGAAAAAAACATAATACAGCATAATATATATCCATACCAGTAATGCAATGAACTAAGAAGGGTAGTAAAAAAATCAATTAATTTTTATGGGTATTTTAAGATTTCCATCTTAAATGGTTATTTTCAGAGCTATGTGTAAATGTTATGATAAAACAGTGTAAAAGAGCAGATGGTGTCCTTTAAAGCATATGATCTGCATATAGACTCGATATAATTTTGCTAATATTCACATTACAAAACCACTTGTAACTATCGAAAATCTAAATACAGTCTAACTAGAGACACACAAAAGCACCTATTCTTCAAACAATTAATTCTAAAATTGCATTTTTTAATCTATCTTTAATTGCTTCAGCTAACATATCACAGATACATAGTTCAACTATCACATCCACAATTCAAAACAGAATACAGGTCAGCTTATTTTCTTATTTTCTTCAAAATAATAATTATCTGTAGGCACTCATTAGTTGAAGGACCTAAGAGAATGAAAAAATTCAATAGACGTGTTATGCATCCAAAAACTAAAGAAGGCATTTTGTTTCTCTGAGTACAGAACCTAATTTTTACATCCTTTTAGTCAATACTGAAGAAAAAATACAATGAAACTATTATACTGTGCTTATACTGTACCATTTTGAACACACTTCCCATGTATCTGAGAGGGCTCTCCAGCTATTACCTCGATCATTTTAAAATATTTGAATTGATAATTTCGACTACCAGGAGACTGTATGAAAGAAATCATCAAGATTAAATGGATTTTCATTCATCTTTTGAGGCAATTTTCTCTCCTTCTAAATTGCAATGGCAGAATAATCTCCACTGAGACTGATACTCTTCTAATATAAAGTCCCTTCTCTGGAAGAACATGTATAAATGCATCACACATACTCAATCTTGATTTTTCCCACACGGTTTTTTATTCTGCTGTGGTTGTATTTTACATCTATGTGATACACACAGCAATGTTTGGCTAAGAAGATGGCAAATTAACGTTCTGCTCTACTCTCTGTGATCTTGGAAAAAGTCTCTGAGTTTAAGGCAGTCTTCTCAAACTTTAATATGCACATACACCACCTGAGGACTTTAAGTGCAGATTCTTTTTTTTTTTTTTTTTGCGGTACGCGGGCCTCTCACTGTTGTGGCCTCTGCAGTTGTGGAGCACAGGCTCCAGACGCGCAGGCTCAGCAGCCATGGCTCACGGGCCCAGCCGCTCCGCGGCATGCGGGATCCTCCCGGACCGGGGCACGAAGCCGTGTCCCCTGCATCGGCAGGCGGACTCTCAACCACTGCGCCACCAGGGAAGCCCTAAGTGCAGATTCTGATTCAGTAGGTTGGGAGTCAGGACTGAGATTGTGTATTTTCCTGGCTGATGATGACTAACCTGGTCCTTGATGAGACACTACTTTTTTTTATGAGGAAAACTTGTGAAATGACTGTAGAGTACTTTGCAGCATGTCTGAGAAAGAAGAATGATATGTATATGCTACTAGCTAGCTATCATGCTTTCAAAAGAACATATGAATAATGGATACTAGTTTAATAGTTACTAAAGAATAACTACTTAACCTCATCATTTTTTATCTCTGTCTTCCCTTTTTTCACTTCTTTATCTGTTGTTCTCCGTTATTAAGTTTCAGCTAAACAATTTTCTTCTTTTCATATGTATTACTTAATCAGAAAGCCTAGACAATTTGAGGGATAATTTTTTTTTCTGTTCTTAGGACAAATATATTATTCAGGGTTATCATTCTATTTCTGGAGCCATTATTAAAAAATAGATTGCTCCTTCAATACCATCTCTTGAATCTTCTTTTATCCCTAGAGTTGTTCATTTTAAGGCTTTAGACAAATATATAATGACAGGTATCAATCATTGTATAGTTTCACTGCCTTAAAAGGTCTCTTCTCTGTTACATAGTTTCAAATTCTTTAATAATAATTATAGTAAAGACTGTCAAATTTGGAATAATTATCATCTTGTGTTACTCTCCAATTTTTGAAAGAATTGATTACTTTTCCAAGCTATATTTGAAAGCTCAATTTTCCTATATATACATTCTTTATACAATTTTTACATTTTGGACCACTGCTGTCAATGTTTTTCTAAATGTACACACAAAAGCAAAATGACATGAAAAGTATCTGTTATAATGTCAAGTTTAAAGACTATTAGCTTCCTTTCCTGCTTCCTTTGTTAACTAATTAAAGTGTATAAGAACTAAGTTCCTAAATTTGTCATTATTAGTATTAGAATAAAATATGCCATTGAAAAATTTAATGTTACTGAAATATTTAGAAACAATTCTCTTTCTGAAATATTTAACAACCAGACAAATTTTAATCAAAATACACTGCACTCTTAGTGTATGAAATTGTTCCTTTTAATTGCAGAAGTATTTGTGTATGTGTATAGGGAGGGTTATTGAAGAAACAGGGTTTTTTTCCATACCTGCACCTCTCCTTACCTTAATTCCTTGGACTGAACTGAATCCCAATACTGTCCCTGACTTTCCGTGTCATCCACTATTAGCATCTAGAAAGACTCCTGACATTCATGATTATATTATTGTGGCATTTCCTCCGTGTCCTGAGGCAGGATCAGGAGATGGAAAAATAGGACTCACCTTGAACTGTTTGTATTTTAAAATTATCTATTCACTAATAAATATGTACAAACATCAGAAAGTAAAAATAAACTCTAAAGTAATCTTCAGAAAGGCATATATAATATTGATATACACAAGGTGTTCATATATTCAGGCCCTTCACAATATATCCAATACATGATATCCTACAAATAAAATATGAGTTCTATCATAGTGCACAAAATGGAAAATGGTCATATGGTTTAATTATTATACCTGTTTGAGAATCATTCACTGGGGGAAATTTAAAGAAACATTTCTTATGCCCATCACAGAAAACGGGCCGGCTAGATGTCACTGCATAGGATAGGGTCTATGGCCCCTAGACTCCAGGATTTAAAGTTGCAGGAATCACTGACCTTTCATCTAGTATATTTAGAGACTTACATAAAATACAGACCCATAAGTGAACACAACAAAAATCAGCTGAGCAAAGCCCACATCAGTAGAACCACTCTACTGAGACTAACTGCCAACCCATAAAATTGTGAACTAAAAAACTGTGCTGATAACTTGGGGATGCCATATTACATTACAAAGTTAACCCAACCTTGGACTTCCCTGGTGGCACAGTGGTTAAGAATCTGCCTGCCAGTTCAGGGGGCATGGGTTCAAGCCCTTGTCAGGGAAGATCCCACATGCTTCGGAGCAACTAAGCCTGTGCACCACAACTACTGAGCCTGCGCTCTAGAGCCCGCAAGCCACAACTACTGAAGCCCGCGCACCTAGAGCCCGTGCTCCACAATAAGAGAAGCCACCGCAGTGAGAAGCCCCACGCACGGAAACAAAGAGTAGCCCCTGCTCGCCACAACTAGAGAAAGCCCACGTGTAGCAACGAAGACCCAACGCAGCCAAAAATAAAAATATAAATAAATAAATAAATGTATTTTAAAAAACAAACGAAAAAACAAAGTTAACCCAACCAAACATGGGCAAGATCTGTACCAACAAATTATACAACATTATTGAGAGAAATTAAAGGCAATCTAAATAAATTGAGGTATATTTGTATGTACTAAGTCATGTATCAGGAGAGGTAAAGATGTGAGTGCTCCAGCATTTGACCTATAAATCCAGTACATTCCCAAACACAACCCTGTCAGGATTTTGAATATAAAATGAAAAGCTGGCTTTATAATATTTGTGGTAACACAAATGGCTAAGGTGATATCAACAAGACGTTCTTGAAAGCAAACAAACTAAAAATGGAATTAGTGGACTTACTCAAATTCGATCAGTTATCAACATTTATTATAAAGTAATTAGGACAAACATGGTAATTAGAACAGTGTGGTATTGGCATGAAGAAAGACAAATGGAGCAGTACAGGGGAATAAATAGTCTAAAACTACACCTACATGTAGACCTACACTTGATTTATAGCAATGCTTACGGTTGGCAATGATCATTTTTCAATAAGTGGTGGTGTCAAGTGAATATTGACATGGAAGAAAATTATTCATGACCCTTACCAAACACTATATGCAAAAATTAATACTCAATCCAAATGTGAAAAGTTCATCAATAAAAATTGTAGATGTAAATATGAGAAGTTCATTAGTATGACATATTCTGTTCATGTAAGAACACCATTATTAGTGTAAAATCAAAGACTAGATAAATCATTTGCAATACATACAACATGCAAATTTCTCATATCCAAAATATACAAATCTATAAGAAAATATACAAATTAATAAAAGAGAGATGACCTGAAATTTGAAGATAATTTTACAAAGAGATATTCAGATAGTCAATAAAAACACAAATGGGTATATGTATACTGCCTTATTGTTCACCAAGAATAATACAAAATAATACAAGCACTATACACTCATTGGAATGGCTAATATGAGAAGGGTTTTCAATAACCTATGTTGGTGACATCCTGGAGCAATTGGAATGCTCATACATTACTTGTGGGTGTATAAATTGGTATAATTAGTACCAATTTATACATCCAATTAGAAAAACTGGAAGGATCTGTTAAAACTAAATAAAGTAATTTCTGATGACCCAGAAATTCCACTCTATATTTATATTACCATGGTCTTATATGTAATTGAATTTTTACAAAAAGATATGTATAAGAACATTCATTTATACTTTGTGATAGCAAAAATTTGGAAGCCAAATAAATATTGTTATATTTATTTAATAAAAATTACATTATAATAAAAATAAATGAAATTCTATTATAAAGACTAGAGATAAATCCCATATATATATATATATATATACATACTGTTTAGTAGAAGAAGCCAATTCAAAAAATTATACAAATTCTATGATTTTATTTGATTAAAGTTTATAAAAACATGTAAGATATTTAAGATTTTTTCATTAGCATGTATTGTAGTTCACAGGAGAATTAATAGTTCTATGCCCATCACCAAAGAGTCTACAAATAATAAATACTGGAGAGAGTGTGGAAAAAAGAGAACCCTCTTACACTGTTGGTGGGAATGTTAATTGATATAGCCACTATGGAGAACAGTATGGAGGTTCCTTAAAAAAATATTAATAGAATTACCATATGATCCTGCAATCACACTCCTGGGCCTATATCCAGAAAAGACAAAAACTCTTAATTCAAAAAGATACATGCGCCACAATGTTCACTGCAGCACTATTTACAATAGCCAAGACATGGAAGCAACTTAAGTGCCCATTGACAGATGAATGGATAAAGAAGATGTGATTTTATACATATGTGTGTGTGTGTGTGTAATGGAATATTACTCAGCCATAAAAAGAATGAAATAATGCCATTTCCAGCAACATGGATGGACCTAGAGATTACCATACTAAGTGAAGTCAGTCACACAGAGAAAGACAAATATCATATGATATCACTTACATGTGGAATCTAAAAAAATGATACAAGTGAATTTATGAAACAGAAGCAGGCTCACAGACATAGAAAACAAACTTATAGTTTCCAATGGGGAAAGCGGGAAATAAATTAGGAGTTTGGGATTAACAGATATACATTACTATATATAAAACAGATAACAAAGTCCTATTGTATAGCACAGAAAACTATATTCAATATCTTATATTAATGGAAAAGAATCTGAAAAAAAATATATATATATGACTGAATCACTTTGCTGTACACCAGAAACTAATATAACATTGTAAATCAACTATACTTCAATTTAAGAAAACAACTTTATTTTACCATGGATAGTTTATAGAAGAGATTGCCTTTGATTGTTGCTTAAGGAACTTTTTTTTCCTCCTAACACAATACATAAGAACATGTGAGGGCTTCCCTGGTGGCGCAGTGGTTGAGAATCTGCCTGCTAATGCAGGGAACACGGGTTCGGGCCCTGGTCTGGGAAGATCCCACATGCCGCGGAGCAACTAGGCCCGTGAGCCACAACTACTGAGCCTGCGCGTCTGGAGCCTGTGCTCCGCAACAAGAGAGGACTGCGCACCGCGATGAAGAGTGGCCCCCACTTGCCACAACTAGAGAAAGCCCTCACACAGAAACGAAGATGCAACACAGCAAAAATTAATTAATTAATAATAATTTTAAAAATTAACCACTTAAAAAAAAAAAGTGTGAGAATTGAGAACCATCCGAATCATAGAAATGTTAAACTGTACTTGGAGCTTCATTTGATAATTGGAGTAACTCAAGCAACATTAGAAAAAACTTCTTTTTTTTCTTCTATTGCCTCAGATTTTATAATAAAAATGTTATCATGACCATAAAATAAAATATTATTATCATAAAATAAAATAATAAAATAAAATTGCCAGGTTGCAATATTTTTATTCTTGGGTCTACAGCAGCACTACCAATGTATCAAATGTAAAAAGGAAGAAATAAGAGTATTAAAAGTAAAATATTTTCAATAATTTACTCAATAACACCTCCACACTCTGAAATGATATTTTGGTACCAATAGTGAATTTTGTTTCACTTCTCTTCACTTTGCCCACATTCACCTTGCTCTAATTTGCCTTCAGCAGCTGCTAATGTAATTCAAGTACGTCCATCTTCTGAACACGACCAGCAGTGTAGAGCTGGGTCACAGCTAACATGACATCAATGGCTGATGGACTGACTGCATTTCACTACCTCACTGATGTTGATCATGTCTTGCCGTATGATGTAAAGTCTGGTTCATAGATTACTGATGAGATTACTCAGGAACATGGATGGATGTCTGTGGGAAGTTCAACTATCAGAGACATAGAGAGGAGGGACAACACCATTACTCTGAAGACCTGGAAGTTGATGACACATAGATGAAAATTATTTGTTCAAGTTTTTTCTAAAGTTGAAGACCTGTTTTATTTTAAAATTGGTACTTCACCAAATTGTACTGATATGTTTTACCTGTTTAGATATATATGTAAGTCCCAAAGTACATAAGCAACACAACAGATATTTGTTTTATGTATGATATTACTATTTTGAAGGTCAGTCCATTTATAAGAAAGTTTTTTTTAACTTGTACATTTATAAGACACAGCTGAGCTGAATTCTTTATCACTGCACATTCTAATAAGAATTCCACTGCTGCCTATTTCCCACTGAGTTTAAAATGAATAGTCTTTTGTTATGATAAAATGCTCTTGATTCTCTGTAGAAAAGGATGGTACAATTTTATGGCAATGTAATTTATGTTAACAACATAGATGAGCCTATAACTGCTCTCCCATTAACGTTGTTTTTCTCTGTTCACCATTTTCTAAAAAGTTCCCCTTTAAACTTGGAATATTTCATACTTGTCTCCAAACAAAATGTGTCTCTTTCTATAAAATTTCATTTATGTCAGCAGAGCTGTTACTCTGGGTAAGAAAATGGGGAGAAGAAAGTAATTTCTATTTTCCCCTAAAGGCATTTTATTCATGAGCAAAGTCTACATGGCAAAATCTTATTTCTTCTACAAGTTTGTTCATGAGGATAAATGTTACTCCACTTATAAGAAATAGCATGTGATAGTAAAAGTGCTGGCTAACTTCGTTCAAGATAAAAACATCCAATTGAAGTAAAGTAGGGTTTTCTTTTTCTTAATGTAAATAATTCAAAAGTCACTTATGTAAAATAAATTAACTATAAAAATGTAAAATAATTTTACTTTACCTATGGTATTTAAGTATATAACACTAACAATAAAATAGATTTAGAAAATATTTTTAATAGATTTGGAAAAATAAGGATTTCTATATGTACATATATACAATCATATATATAATCTATGAGGATAGAAAGAAAATAATTTTACTTGCTTTTAAAGTGATAGAATTAATTTAACATATAATATAATTAGAGGAGGCAGTTGAGAGGTGACTGGGTGAATGAAATATATTTAGTGACCAAGATAGCTTTAACATTCTTCTCAGGTTGACTAAACTGTAGATGATTTTTTTCCTCACTATGGGCCCCTGACCTCCCAGTTCTTATAGCACTGGCACTAGATGACTTGCCATTGCAATTTTTTTCCTCTGCCTGTCTTTGAAATGTATATAAATCTCTTCTTGCCAGGTTTAGGACCCAAGAAATGTCTTTCTTTAGGACCTAGGAGCCATCCCTTTGAAAGGTAATCCTAGAGAAAGATAGAGCCCCTATATCCCAGTCTCTGTGGGAGGTATGAGCCTAACTTCCCTGGGTGCCAAGTAACAAACACAGGTGGCCTAAACCTAGAGAGAAGCATTTGCAAACTCAGAAATAACTCAGAGTGCCTTTCTGTTTCACTGGAGTTGAATTGCGACAGTCTTGAGTGTCTTCCTTGCCTATTTAGCTTTGTCTGGTAAAAATTTTCTTTGACATTAGCCATATGGGAGATTCAGAGAGAAGCAGTATTTTTTTTTTCCTTCTATGGTAGTGAGTGTGTGGGAGGGTTATTTGATATAAGAAATTTAATCTGACCATTCAGTTAGAGAGGGATTGTGGTAGATTAATTGCAAAACTTCCCACAATTATTTATCCCTATGCCAATGTCCTTCCTAATGTGAATTTGCAGCTTCCCACTGAAGAAGAAAAGTCCAGTTCCATATTCCCTGAGGCTTGTGACTTGCATTTGCCAAGGAAATGTGGTAGAAGTGATCTTTTGCAAGATCTGCCATGGGAAGTAGCCAAAATAGTCTGGCGAAAGATGAGATACCATTTGAAAGAGAGCTCATTCTCCCCATTCTTGGCTTCCTATAGAGTCTAGAGCAGCCTTTTCCCAAACAAGTGACAAGGACCAGCCAAGACAAACAGAGCAAAAGCTACCTGACCCACAATGGCCATGAATGCCTGGGTGAAACCAGATGAGACCAGAAGACTATTTTAAAATCAGCATCCAAGTATTTTTTTTAACTTGAAAAATTGATCTTGCACTTTGTAAAAATAAGTGTGAAATAAGTGTGACCTGGCATACACACGATTTTATTTTAGTTAGTGGTTCAGTTCCAGGAATTGTTATTTTCTATTTAAATATGCTTACGAGATAAAAGGGTAAAGGGAGCGTTTGAGTCACCTTTGTCAGAGTATTATTTAAAGCGTTATGTATTCTCTTGGTTAGGCAACTTTTAAATTTTCTTAAATAAGAGATTAGAGGAGAGAAAAAAATTGAGTGTGTGTGTGTGTGTTGTGTGTGTGTCTGCACATGCCCATATGTCTGTAAAATAAGTTGCAGGTCAACTGCGTAGAAGACTTGAAATTATGTTTGCACAAGTGTCTCTTTCTGTGTTCCCAGCCTCCTTAGCAAGTTTTCCTTAAGAGCAGTATTGTGAAATATTAATTAGTTAATTAGGCATTCTAGATGACTAAATAACATAATATTTCCATTGAATTTTTCTGGTTTAATTAACTTTATATTTGGAAAAATGTTTTGATTTAATATAAAATTTGGAATCATTCTACCTACAAATTAATGTTCAAATAGAACAGGAAGGTGGTGTTCAAATAGCATAAAAAGGGTAATAAAAATACAATTGAGTTGGAAATATTTTATGTATAATGTTCAGTGTATTAAAAGACGATTTATTGCAGTTTTTAATTACAACCAGAAAAGTATATTGTTCTTGCACCTGGCACATGGAGTGTATAACAGCTGTCCCTATAGTGTCCTTGTTTTATAATTGGTGACATCCTGGCTGCTTTTAAATATAAAGTATTCGTTTGGAATTTAAAACTATTTAAAATTTAATAACTACCCCTAATTATTACTATTAAGAAAATATTTCATTCATTATTATTGTTACTTATTATTACAAATTTTAATGAAAATGTTTTATTATATATGCGTGTGTTTGTGTGGTATTTAATACATGTATTTAAAACACGATGAAGTTATTGGGAGGATTGAGAAATAATAAAACTTTCTCAATTCATGCATTCTTAGTGTGGTACAGATTCAGGTGATGCTGTACATATTCAATAAAAGATTTAATTTAATAGACTTGCTGTGTAAAAAAAGTAAATTATTATAATGTTATAAAATAACATAGACAAAAATGTAATAATTAAATCTGTTTCTAAAATGGTTATAGATTGATAATAAACACAAATACCTAATTGATAATATAATTAAAATCATAGTCAATTGAATGTCAAATGGTTTACATAAAGTGTTATAAAGTATGTATTGTGCAGACTGATAAGTATTTAGAGAAACTGTCAAAGGCAAAAAGTCACATTAATCTCTTTATTATTTATAAAAATGTTGGCCAATACTGTTATTTAACTCTTTCTTGGGTATAGAACTTGCCTTCTTATCAAGCTGGTAAACAGCAGCACCATCAGTATGAGTAATTACATTTCTTTTAACACGAACATATTTGTCCACCAAGCAATATACAGAGATTCAGCTCTTAAAGTTAGTTTAACAAATCAGAGTACTCGGCAAAGAGTAGTACAATTGAGACACACTTCTATTTTCATTTTTAAGGAAAACTGAAAATAACATTTATCAGAAGTTAGTTTCAACAGCTTTAGCTAAGAAAAACCAAAATATCAAAGCTCCTTAGGGTGTATATAGTAAAACATTATGTTACACATAATATTATATCCTAGACACAGGCAGTGACAATTGTTATGTTATACTTTGGCTTTCCTATGACTTCACCATTGGTTACAAGAAGAAATCCAAACTGCAAAACAAAAATCTGTACTGGTTTTTTAAATTTTTTTCTATTACTTCAACTTAGGCAACTCTTATAATAACATCACTCTTATCCATATTGTTCATCTCTTTTTTTAAAATTTGTGTTTCTTAAGTTGGGAAGGAAAGTAGGAAGTCACTCATGTTGCTCTTTTTATTTCTTTCTTTTTAAATGAATCTGATTTTTTTTAAGGGAAGGTAACAAAATACCCAGAGCTCCCATTTTGCAGTGCTTTCTTCCATTTTTCTCATCAATTGGAAAAAAACACAAATTACTATAGATTGCAATAGTTGGTCCAAAAGGCTTAAAGCATAGTGACTAACTTAAATTTTAGACAGGTGGAAGAGGCAACTCAACCACAAGTCTGGAAACTCAAAACTCCTGCCAAGTTGCCATGGAGTCAATATGCCAACTGCTGAATGCATGTGAAGACAGGATAAGGTAAAGATAAATAACACCTTATCATAATTCTCATTTTCTAAAGATAATCCTTAAGAAACTCTTTGCACCTTAGAACAAATACATTTCATTTCATAGAAGAATTAAAACTACATTATGTACAGATTGCCAACAAACACATGAAAGGATGCTCAATATCACTAATCATTAGAGAAATGCAAATCAAAACTACAATGAGGTATCACCTCACACCGGTCAGAATGGCCATCATCAAAAAATCTACAAACAATAAATGCTGAAGTGAGTGTGGAGAAAAGGGAACCCTCTTGCACTGTTGGTGGGAATGTCAATTGATACAGCCACTATGGAGAACAGTACGGAGGTTCCTTAAAAAACTGAAAATAGAACTACCATATGACCCAGCAATCCCACTACTGGGCATATACCCTGAGAAAACCATAATTCAAAGAGTCATGTACCACAATGTTCATTGCAGCTCTATTTACAATAGCCAGGACATGGAAGCAACCTAAGTGTCCATCAACAGATGAATGGATAAAGAAGATGTGGCACATATATACAATGGAATATTACTCAGCCATAAAAAGAAATGAAATTGAGTTATTTGTAGTGAGGTGGGTGGACCTAGAAACTGTCATACAGAGTGAAGTCAGAAAGAGAAAAACAAATGCCTTATGCTAACACATATATATGGAATCTAAAAAAAAAAAAAAGGTTCTGAAGAACCTGGGGACAGGACAGGAATAAAGATGCAGTCGTAGAGAATGGACTTGAGGACACAGGGAGGGGGAAGGGTAAGATGGGATGAAATGAGAGAGTGGCATGGACATATATACACTACCAAATGTAAAATAGATAGCTAATGGAAAGCAGCTGCATAGCACAGGGAGATCAACTCCATGCTTTGTGTCCACCTAGACAGGTGGGATAGGGAGGGTGAGAGGAAGACACAAGAGGGAGGAGATATGGGGGTATATGTATATGTATGGCTGATTCACTTTGTGATACAGCAGAAACCAAAACACCATTGTAAAGCAATTATACTCCAATAAAGATGTTAAAAAAACTCTACATTATGATTATTTTAGTATAAATTATATTATTATTAGTTGTAGAGGACTACAGTTACACAAATGGTAGATATTTTTTATAGTCCATAGAGCTCTGCCAGTTTTTCTTTCAGCCTATTTTCTCTCCTTCTTAGATTGGACAATTTTTTTTTCTATATTTCAGGTCACTGGTCTGTTATTCTCTCCCTTGCATCTGATGTTGAGTCTATCCACTGAGGATTATTCTCCTACAGTATTTTTCAGTTTTAAAATTTCCATTGGATTCTTCATTATTATATTTTTTATTTCTCTGTTGAGACTTTCAATTTCTTTGCTAAGATTTTAAAGTGTATTTCATTTATGTTTGTAATTGCTCATGAGAGTATTTTTATGGTAGCTGATTTACAGTCTTTGTCAGATAATTCTAACCTCTTCCATCTCAGTGTTTGCATCTATTGATTTTCTTCTTTTTTTCACTCACTTTGAGGTCTTCCTGATTGTTGCTTATTGAAGACTGAGACCTGGGCACTCTGGGTATCATTTTAGGAGTGCTTGGATCTTACTTAACACTTTCTGTTTTAGCTGACCTGCTTTGACAGCACTGAGGCAGGAGGAGCATTGCCAGCTCATTTCAGCCACCTCACTTCTGCCAGATATCCATGTACCCCTCTTGGCCTACTTTTTCTCCCTGTCTTTCAGAAAAAGTCTTTTAGTTATTATTAATTTTAAAAAATAAATGTAATCTCTAGAATTTTTTGTTGTACTTACGGGGGAGAATAGGGAATAGAGCATCTTTCTAAAGTTGGAAGTCTTCCTTGTTTCTTTTTCACAACAGAGGCAGCAGAGGACTTTGCAGGACCAGAGACTGGACATTAGGAGAGATATTCTGTCATTTGGGCTATAAGATAATAAATAAAAAGCATTGCCCCATCTCCCGGCAGGATCAGGGTCTAGGGTTGAACACTTTTTATAGCGTGGCAGAATGGTCTCCTTCATTGTTCTGCAATCTCAGCATTCTTATTGGGGTAACACTATCATCATCCCTGGCAAGACCGGATTGATTGCCTTAAGCACTAGACAGTATCCTATTTCCTTGGTGCAATTTTAGTTCCCCAGTGCTCCTGCTCTATAGAAGGCTAACTCTTTGGCTGGGAGGTCTTGTGCAACTTCACATTCTCTAATTTCTCTTTGTTATATAGTTAGGTCTCCTTCTGTGTCTTAGCTTGTTTATTTTCAAATCCAGCTCATGCCTCAATGGTGGACAGGGTGAAGTGAAAAAAATTAGCCCACAGTGAGTCTACAAATCAGGAATTAGTTCAAAATCATTAAATAATTATTTAGTAAAAATAAATACAAATAATGAATCTCAATTTCAGGCTCTTTACTGAGTAATCTTTGCTCTGTTTTCACCACTGCCATGGTGAATCTAAATTATGGTCTCCTCGCTCTCCATGTTCAGTTCTTCCTTCCCCACCTCCCATCCTTGCCTTTTCACTTTTATGAGCATTACTCTGCAATAAGCTTTTCACACTGCTAAATTTGTGTCAGTATCTGTTTCCCAAAGAACCCAACTATACATGGTTTTTGTACTAATAATATACAAAATATAACTTAAGGGAAAGGCACTAATACAGGAAAATTCTGTATTCTATAGAAATGAAAAAAAACATCAAGAAGATACGACATGCCCCTTTATGTACTTACGAACCTAGTTTCAAAATATACAAAACATGTATCTTTACAAAAGTTGATATTGCCAAATTCAGTGTCAAAGTAGGAGATATTTATTCATTATTTAGAAATATTTTAAGTTAAAGAATATCTATCCATACATTTGACTTGTGATAATATTTTAATTGTAAAAGAAATGCAGAATACTTTAATAAATAATATGCTGCAACTTTAGTTCTATATTTCTGAAATCTGACAATGCTTTATGGCAAAAAGTATTAAATTATCATTAAGTTTTTGCATTTGAAATGATTTTCATGATCTCTTCTCAACCAGAAGTGTTGTCAAACAGTATTTATACACACACACACACACACACACACTCACATATACACACACACATATATACGAATTACCAATTTTATTTTTATGTTGAGTGGTTGAACATAAGTACATGTATTTGTATATTAATTAACTAATTATAATTAAAGAATGATAGTTGTCAGGAGACCTACATCATTCTGTTTTGCCACTCTGGCTTCATTTGTTTTTCATCTTAAACAAATGTTAGAAATAAATTTATACTTTTAAAATGGAAAAGAAAAAAAAGTGATAAAAAAAGTCAATTAATTTTGCCTATATAATTAAGCTACCAGACTGTCAAACTTTTGTAGTTCTAGAGAGTAACAAAATTCTCGAAATAACATTTCTCTTTTTACCCTGGTATAATTAATTGTTTCTCTTTGCCTCACTTATAGTCACCATGTTATATATTAGATCCTCAGATTTCACTCATCTGATAACTGAATAGTTGTGCCCTTTCACCAATATTTTACCAGAAAGTTCTTATTACTTCATTACCTGGTTTGTGGTAGAAATTAGCTAGTGAAATCAGGAGAGTTTTGCAATTGTTTCTTTTCTTATGCCATTGAACATGAGTGACAACTTAATGTGTTATTTGATTTTCTTTAAGCCAGGGTTCTCTGATGTACTACAGACTTTTCTATCAGACAAAGCTTTTGGAACCCTTCTCAGAAGAATATTTTAAAAGAATAAAGTATGGAAAAGTCATGAGAAACAAGCAATATTAAAATACAGTTGTTGAAATATTAATAAACCATCAAGTTACAACATAATAGTAGTATCTTTGCTTTTTATGTTTCTTTGTTAAAGTATTAAAGCATTACATAACAAGTTCTATATGTCCTAATTTTAAGGCAGTGATGACCATAAACAGAATATTGTGACTTTCCAATAATTATAATGTGAACTGAAAATATCTCTTATTTCTAACATTCATAAAGGCACAGATATAGTTTATATCACTGGGTTTATTGTTGTGGTAGGTAGCCTCTAAAATGTTCCCCCACGATCCCATCTCTTGGTATTCATATCCTTGTAATCTCCTCTTGAGCATGGGTTGGACTGAGTAATTTGTTTCTAACAAATAGAATACTGCAGATGTTCTGGGATACCTCTTCCACTATTAGGTTATAAAAAGACCATAGTTTCTTCTTAGTTGATCTCTTACACTCTTTGATGTGCTCTCTCTTGCTCTTTCTTGGATTGCTTGCATTAGAGGAAGTTAGGCACCATGTCATGAGGTACCCCAAACAGATACCCCATGACTAAGTTTAGAAGTCTACCTTTTGAAGCTTGCCAATAGGCAAGTGAGTGAGCTTAAAAGGAGATACTCCCATAGTTAAGCATTGAGATGCTGACAGCCCAGGCTCATACCTGAGCCTGAAACACTCAGCTAAGCCACACCTAGATTCCTGATTAACAATTTTAATTGTTATGCAGCAATAGCTAAATAATTCAGTTGCTTATATCCTAATTAAAAGAAATGCTAAACAGAAATGCTAAACAGCAGATAATAAAAGTAGAGATGTATGTTCACAGACCTCTGATAAATGTGCACACATCCCTTTGGACTCCCAATTAAGAATTCCTATTTTAGGCCTAATCATTAGGAATGAAATAATTTCACCCAGAGGAAGACAAATGTGCACAATATACCCATCTTTAAATACTTTAACTTCTACAAAATAAATTAAGCAATTCACACAATGTCAGAGGTAACTCAGATGGATTTGATGAAGGTTCGTCCTCCATTAAACGGAAATTCTTTCAACAGAACTTAATGAAAAATACTTCCTCTTTTTGCAACAAACTCAGCCAATTAAGTTGGTTACCAAAAATGGGCAAAATTTTTGAGGAGAAGCACCCAAAACATACATAAGTTAAGAGATTACAGAAATAACTGATACTATCAGCTTAAAGACACAACTCAGGCAAAGAAGCTAGGAATCAGATATTTTTCACAGAAGAAATATATACGATTAAAAACTTATCAGTTTTAAAAATATTTTAGTTAAGCCCAGATTTGGTAGCTTCCAATGCTGAGGGAAAATGAGAGGAGGCCACGATAGGAATTCCATTCCTCTCACGATAATAATGAAAACAAATTTGTTTGAAGAGAAACTATGCTGCAAATATTCAAATCAAAAAATAAAATTTTGGGCTTCCCTGGTGGCGCAGTGGTTGAGAGTCCGCCTGCCGATGCAGGGGACACGGGTTCGTGTCCCGGTCCGGGAAGATCCCACATGCCGCGGAGCGGCTGGGCCCGTGAGCCATGGCCGCTGAGCCTGTGCGTCCGGAGCCTGTGCTCCTCAACGGGAGAGGCCAAAACAGTGAGAGGCCCGCGTACCGCAAAAAAAAAAAAAAAAAAAAAATTAAATTATTTAGATTAATGGAGAGAAAATCTTGAAGATATCTCTGTGGGAGTTTAAAAATAAATTTGAATTCACAGAAAAGAAATTAAATAGGTTTGCAAATCATGATCAAAACATCTCAATTTCTTCTTTTTTTTAAGGACTAGTTGACGTGATCTAAAAAAGGACAATGTATAAATTACATACAAGTTACACAAACAAGGATGCAGTACTTAACTTTGTATCTCCAGTCCTACCTGCCCAGTGGTATGCCAGGCAAAATATAAAGTGCAATCAATTTACCCATATACTATAGCTAAACCTGGCCTTGACACTGAGAATTTCATCACACAAGATTTCCATTAAAAATTATAGCTTACATTTTTAAGTAATATGTTCCATTTAAGAAAATCTTGAGTGCCCCAAGACAAAAATTCCTGTCATAATCAAGAAAATGATATACAGCAATCCAACAAAGAAAAATCCAATATTTGCTCTTGTTGAATAACCAACCACATGACCACAGAGGGGGAATCCTGCTTTGTTTTTCACTCACCTTTTGAAATGTAGCTTAGAAAATCATCCTGATAAGAATCCTATTTTGTGAGTGGCCTATAGCATCTTTTCTGGAAATGATGATCTTTCTAATATCAAGTAGTACAATTTCTTAGGCACAGAAGTTAAATATGTGTAAGAGGTAGTTCATTGTTAGTGTCAAAATAAATGAATGTGTCATATACATAATGTAATAGTAAACACATGAGCCATTAAGAAATATGATAAGGTTTTTAGATTTTGAGGATTTTTTTCCAAAATATTTCCATTTAAGTCTAAAATTTGATAATTTAAAATAATTTTATTGAGTGGAACTATTCTAAAGAAAGATTGGTTAGAACTAAACCTCATAGATGCTTTTAGAAAGCAAATAAACAAGCAATATAACATTATTAATGAGTTATAAAATATTTATGTTTAGATCTTGCCTCACTTATAAGTGAGCCATTTTTAAAAAACTTTTTGTTATTGTTATTGATGGGCAAAAGAAAAAAAAACAAAACAAAGGAAAAAGAAAAAAGGAAAAGAAACCTTTGTAAGTCTGTTTATAATGACCATTTTCCTGGCACCATGTTAAATTTAAAGTATGCACTATTAAACGTATACGAAGTTTTAACTGCCTTTGAACTATCTGAAATGACAAAACTTATAAACTATAGACTATAATTGTAATAATACAGTTGCTTAGTTTCATAATTGAAAGTTAAACTGCATGCATAGTCTGGTTCGCAAAATGTCAGCCCGGTAGCTATTATGATTTTGCTTACCTTGACAACAGAAGCAAAATATTCAAAGTTATAATTGAAAAAAAATAATGCAATAATCCAATGATTCTAGATATATAGCACATTTGAAATTTCAACTAATTTAAAAATAAGTCCTACATATACTCTGAAAATATGTTCTCACTGTAATTTTCTCTTTTTCATTTCAAAGCTATTTACATTTATTCATACATAGGCACAAAGACACGGACCAACATACATCCAAATCATGTCCTAAGCACTGTTGAAACATGCACATAGAGTATCTTGAAATAGGCTTTTTGGAGCATTTCAACAAAACCCACATTCAACTGAGAAGAGTGAAAAAACAATGGAAAAAGATGAAAAATAATTAGCAAGCAATGAGGTTTCTGCACACAAGTACATAACATTATACAATATACACTTGAGGTTTTAGAACTATGCTTTTAAATATCCATCTTCTGAGAAAAATGCTATGTGATAAACAGTAACAATAATATTTCTTTTCTTGAGAGCCCAAACTATTCTCGATATTAAAACCAGAGAGTAGAAAATTTCTCCTTTGAGTTTTTTTGAAAAATAAAATTGTATAGTGCCCTGAATTACATGTCCAACTACATTCTTACAGTAAATAATCTTCAGGGGAGGATTTCTATAATATATATATTTTTTTTTTGTGGTACGCTGGCCTCTCACTGTTGTGTCCTCTCCCGTTGCAGAGCACAGGCTCCGGACGCGCAGGCTCAGCGGCCATGGCTCACGGGCCCAGCTGCTCCGTGGCATGTGGGATCCTCCCAGACCGGGCCACAAACCCGTGTCCCCTGCATCGGCAGGCGGACTCTCAACCACTGCACCACCAGGGAAGCCCTATAATATTTCTTAATTTGAACTTGCCTTTTACTTTAATATCTCTGTTTCTTGAATATACCAAATTCATTGCTAACTTATCCAAGCAGATGTTATGCTCTTCAAATTGTTATATTTTGGATTGTGGCCATATTATTAGCTCTTTCTTGTCATTCAAATTTCTAGTTCTGCTTACTACCTTGTAAGGGTTTGCAGACCATGGAGCAGGGACGGAGAAGCCAGGCAGAACCTGGTGGATCCCCTGAGTAGTGGAGACTGAGCTGAAAGTGCAAAGTGACCGCGGCAGTTATTAGCAAGAAAGAATATCAGAGAGAAGAAAGCCACACAGAGGAAGAGAGAAATCCAGAAATATGCAAAGGATCTCCCATGAGTCTTCAACTGAAACTCTGCTCAGCACATGCTGTAAGGAATCTACTTGAGAACAGAAAAAGAGCTACCCAAAGGCCAGTGCCTGGCATTCACATAGGGCTGGGAATGGTGTCTGGTCCCACTTGCCTGGCTGGAAAACCTCATTGTTCACTGGGCATATAGTAGAGTGTAAATAATGATCTTGCCTCTATAACAAGAAATTATTAAGCCCTAGAAAGTTAAAGAAAATACAACAGAAAAATAGGATATCAGATGGCAATCTGGATCCACACAAAGAAACAAAGAACTTCAAGAATAGTAACCAGTTGGATAAAAATATTTATGGTCCCTGACTGATAATGGTTCAATTTATGATTTTTTGACTTTACAATGTTGCAAAAGCATTACACGTTCAGGAGAAACCATATTTTGAATGTTGATCCTTTCCCGGGTTAGCAATATGCTATAAGATATCTCTCCTAATGCTGGACAGCAGCAGCGAGCATAGCCCCCAGTCAGCCACGCATTCAGGGGGGTAAACAACTGATACACTATTCTGTACCAGACAACCATTCTGTTTTTCACTTTCAGTACAGAACTCAATAAATTACATGAGATGTTCAATACTTTATTATAAAATAGGTTTTGTGTTAGATGATTCTGCCCAACTGTTGGCGAATTAAGTGTTCTGAGCACATTTAAGGTAGGCGGTAGGCGAGACTAACCTATGACATTCCTTAGGTTAGGTGTAGCAAATGCATTTTTCATGTACGATATTTTCAATTGAATGATAGGTTTATCAAGATGTAACAACATCATAAGTCGAGGAAGATCTGAGTAATATTTTTTATTATTATTTAAATCTATTAAAAGATAATTGAATATTTAAATAAAAATAACAATATAGTGAGTGTTTTTGTAACATTTCTCCTCTTTGGGCTTACTTGTGTCTGATCCCATGTGTATCATGTTCACTTTATGACAGATCATTGTGGGACCACTAAACTACGATTTAGTAGCTGTGATAAGACCCAGTTCACTATGGCCTGGGCTGGCTGCAAGATTACTTGATATCCATGGTCAGGGTCCCCATCTCTGCCAGAGCTCAGAAGCACATAGGGAGCTGTTTTTCCAGTGGTGTATAATTAGCTGTTGCAGGTAGCAGGAGCTTACCTCAAAATATTGCTGGTATCCCTCTTCTAAGGATTGCCATAAGATCCATGTGTCTTCTGCCATTTCAGCCCTGCGGTCTTGGCATGCATATGACAACTTTCCTGATTAGACTCAGATGAAAGCTACCAGATTTTTTTGTTAATCATAGATAGGCTAAGTGTAGAATATACTATATTCAGGTTCGAAAGAGGCATTTTCGTTTGTTCCTAATGACAGCAGGTATAAGATGTAATAATTTGTACTTTGCAAGGATTGTCCCAGTATTCCCATTTTTAATAGATCATCCCCCAAAACATTCACTGATGTGATAGGCACCTAAGCCTTTTTTGTTTTTTATATCCTATTCTCTAGCGCATATGTGTTTTACCAAATGCTCAAATTGTCTTGACACTTCTTTTAATCCAGTACAATTAACATTTTGGAGTCATTATAGTTGATGAACTATTGATGATATGTTATGATGTTCTGTGTAATATCTAAATATTTCATGTCCCTTCAGAATACATGAGAGGAGATGGGACAAGTTAAATAAAAGCCTCGTGGAAAGACTATAAATATATACTGTTACAGAAAACATGTGAATGTGAATTATTTCTGGCCTTCTGATGGAGATAGAAAACATATCTGATGGATCAAAGGACACACACTGTATCTGAGTCTGTGTTGATCTAAAAAAGATACCACGTAGGGCACACAATTACAAATAGGGCTACTATACTATTGAGTTTACAATAGTCTGCTGTCATCTCCGAGAAACAATTTTCTTCCTCCCTTCCGTCCTCCCTCCCTCCCTCTCTCTCTCTTTCCCTTTCCTTTTGTCCTTCCTTCTTTCCTTCCTTCCTTCCTCCCTCCCTGTTTTTCTTTCTTCCTTTCTTCTTTCTTTCTTTCTTTTCTTAGTACCTTCTAGACTCAGGACTAGTTGGCTAATTCGCTACCTGGCTAATATGCTTAGTGAAGTTGCTAAGAATCTGGTCTTTCTGAGTCTAATCTCTATTGGATGTTATTGTTGTAATTAGTTTTGTTTACTTTGTTTCTCCCTACTAGATATTTTAGGTTGGATTTACATCCTGAAGCATTTAAAAATATTATATTCTATTAGGTAACTTTATTATAGAAATTAATATTATCTACCCTCTCCGCTTTTTTCTACTCTTCTTAGTAACTAATATATACATTGTTAATGTTAATTAGTAGTATGTATATTCATGTTTCTAACGTTGCAAGACACACTTCCATGGAAACCCTTTTAAATCTTTGCATTCATTAGTTACTGCTCTGGATATTATCACTCTGGGTTTTCCAGAAAAAGTTTGTTACAGCACACTGTTTTATTTCTCCATTACAATTGCTTCCAGACTTGTACTCTGATTAGTATTCATTTGTAGACATCTCAGATTCCTCTGCTTGCTCTTTAATATATGCAGTTTAAAAGTTTTTCTTTGCAGGCAAGGAGGGAATATAAATTACAAATACTTAAAGGCTTCACTTCAAGAAAATTTTACAACAAAAATTCAGAAAACAAAGCATTTCCTACTGAGAGGAGATTTCAAGGAGTAGTTGTGTATTGGAGAAAGATGAGGATATTTGACAACTTAGCAACTTCTAATCATGTTTTTGTTCATGTAGTTATATTGTATTAAGTAAGTGTCCAGATCTTCCACACTTTCACATTCCAGTATAAATTCAAACATTCTCTATGGAGGAATACAAATTGATTTGGGGTTATTCATATATGCTTCCTACATTCGTGCAAATAATTGAGAAATAAATTTCATGTTATGGAGTTAATTAACATTGCAAGTCATTTTATAACACTATGGAGTTTTTGGAGGAAACAGAATACGTTGTCTAACTCAGTCAATTTACCCTATAATTTGGGAATAAAGATGTAGATGTACACAGGAATTCAAAAACAGGAAATACTTTTTGTAACATAATTTCAATAAAAATTAGAATTTGAGACAAATCATACTCTAAAAGACATTTACATAGGAAGCCAAAGGAATTTACAAACAAGAAATTCATCTTGTAACTTTATTTTTTAATAGAAAGCCTGGCTCTTTGTGAATATTTTAATTAGGATTTTGCTTGAAATGAACCTAAAATACATGATGGAATTAGATTTTAATTTAAAATTAAGTTGTATTTGCATAAATTGTCTGTTTTCCTTGCTAAGCCTGGAAACAGAGAGATAAAGAAGCTTCTGACTTATGATGTGTCAATAATCTAATTTTCAAATGACATTTTTTTGTCATTCACTGAATGACACTGAAAGCAGGACTTAGGACTGTGTCTTGAGAATAATAAATTAAATATTTCTATTAATCCTGAAAACATATTTGTAATATTTGTATTTAAATTATAGATACTTGTGGGAATTTCACATTATCTGTACTGGAAAATTTTACTGTGATATTTCAGTCTATTAGGATACAGAAAAAGGGATACATTTTGTACAGGTACTATCATAATCCGATAATTACATAATTCAATGTAATGCCTAGGCTTTACAATCCCATGTGAATGTTTTATTCTATTATAACATGAAATAGCATGGAACTGTACTCATTAGAGGGACATTAAATTAATATAGTATTAAATCTGATAATTCACTTGTATCTTCATCAATACAGCTAAATTAGATTAGATGTTTATTTCATTTATTTCTGTTATATGTGGACCAAGTGTTTAAATAGTTAAGTGATACTAAGACCTGGAACATTTTGAAGTAGAAAAAATTACAACTTGACCTGATTGCTAATATTTTTTTTTTTTTTTTTTTTTGCGGTACACGGGCCTCTCACTGCTGTGGCCTCTCCCCTAGTGGAGCACAGGCTCCGGACATGCAGGCTCAGCGGCCATGGCTCACGGGCGCAGCCGCTCCGCGGCATGTGGGATCTTACCGGACCGGGGGCACGAACCCATGTCCCCTGCATCGGCAGGCAGACTCTCAACCACTGCGCCACCAGGGAAGCCCCGATTGCTAATATTTTTAATCTGAGTGTCTAGTTATAGAGAAAAAAGGTTTGTTACTTAACAATTTAAATGAATAATTGCATGAGAGAGAGAGGTTTTCAGAAACAATATATTTTTAAGAGAATATGTAACTTTAACTGTTTTTTCCAAAGTTTACCAGTATGCAATTTGCATTCTAATGTCATTTTAATATAACTTAACATTGAAAAATAATAAAAATCTTGAAAGGGAATTAACATTTTAAAATTATTCCAGGGATTTCTGTTATAAGTTAACCTCATTATTTCTTTTTATTTAAAGCCAACAGCAGAATCAAATGCAAGTTGCTCTCTTAGTAAATAATATGTCTTTCTCCAATCCAGAAGTCAGATATTTGCATTACGTGTATTTATATGTGTGATGTGTGTGTAAACACTATGTATATATTGACGCTTTTCAATTTCAACCTCAAAGATCATATCTGACCCAGAGGTGGTCTGGTCTGCTGTGTATATATATAATATATATATATATATATATATCAGTGTGTATATATGTGTATACAGATGCATATATTTGTGTATATCAATATGATTATGTGTCCATGTATGTACATATAAATATATATTTATGATCCATATCTATCAATCTATTTCCCTATATGTGCACACAGATAATATATGAATATATATGATTTTATCATATGAGGTTTAACAATATACAATCCTATGATACAATACAATCTTAAGTATTACCTGGTATATATATTTTAAATGATTTTTAGGTACATTAAAAAGATGCAAAGTATAGCAGTTATAATTTCTCTCCTAGAAGTAAAAGAAACACCAAACTGAAAGATTCAGTCAGCCCAATTATTAAAAATACTGCTCAGTTATTAAAAATACCATGACGAAAACAATAGTGGTCCTTAGACATTGTAATTTTTTAAGTAAAAAATCAGATTACAACCTATTTATATAAATAACCATTTGAAGAAAATATTGCCTACTTTTATGTTTTTATTTGCAAATATTTTTTCCAAAATGGCTTGCTTTTGAAAAATGAACAACATATATCATTAATAAGCAAGTAAAGATGTAATACTATAGTCCACATGCAAGAAAAACTCACTATAGCCAAAGGAGGTTTTCCATTTAAAGATTATAGGATTGTGTTTAGAAACAGCAATTTAGTGTAATATATTCCATGAATACGTAATTTTCACCAGGTCAGCCCATTCTTTTTTATTCTCTGTACAATGCCTAAATGTGCTCTTTGCTTTCTGTTTTGCATCAAAGACAAATTACATCCTTGCTGTACTCGGAAATACAAGAATATAATGAAACTCAATGTCTTTTAGCTAGGCATCAGATTACAAAGATGGGTCACTCCAAACAGCTTTAAAAAACTTTCAGAGCAGATAAATGGCACCCGTTTTGTTTCTTTCTTGACTTGATAGTATGAGAGGTGACGAAATTACAAGAAAGCGTCAACTAGGTGATTTTTAGGAACACCTAAGGAAGTATTTCTCAAACTCTTTTTGTACGCTGCCCATTCATATGGGACAAAAATCTACTAATCTTATTAAGTGATAGAAAAATTTGATTTTCATAAATTAGCATGTTAAAAGTATACACTAAAGATCACCAACGTTTTAAATTTAGGAATTTAGCTAAGTTTCTCCTTTTCATATAACATTGCAGGACTCCTATCTAGTGTGTTTATTCTAAAAATGGATGGAAGTCCCCCCAAAATTTTCTGGGGGACTGAAGCTATTATAAAACTTGCTTTGTGTTCTCATGATTTTATATTGCTGTTACTGTTGCTTTTTGGTTTTTTCTTAAATAAATATTGACTTACATTCATTGTTATCACATCTTTGTCAGATTTTTAGCATGTAGATGTCAATTTCTTAAGTATTTTGATCTCTAGTTTCCTTTTCATTTACGTGAAAAGTGGTCTTTTGACATAAAGATGCCATATCCTTGCGTTACACAGTTACACCACATATTCCAGCCTAATTTTTTACTATGACAAGCTATAAGTTATCTGCTGCTTGTCATTTTGTGCCACAATTCTTTAAATACATGTTAATGTAATTTATAAGAAGCTCTTTTCCTCTTAATGAACTAGGGGTAATTTCTGTTTCTAGGTAACTACTGCCCACTATGCTTAAGCTGGCTGATGTTACCAGTTGGACCTTCATGATTTTGTGCAACTTTCACTCTGATGAGTTTCCAACCCATGCTTTGATAAAGCGAGGTAGATATTCATTTTCCATTGGTCAAGGAATTCTTTCCTAATTAACTTCCAGCTAAAAATAATTTCCATTGCGTAGAGCACTTCATCTATTTTATTCACTGTACCATATTCAAAATAATGATTTTGTAGATGATCTTCAGTCATTTAACTCATTTGACCTTTTTTTGGCACAATATTGGGTTAGGATGAAATTAGTGATTTGTTCTTTTCATATTTCTCAATTATCTATTATAAACTACTATAAACTCCTGTTTTTACACATTCTTTCTTTCTTTTGTTTCCTTCGTAGCCTTAGCAGCATTTTTTTGAAGATATGATTATTTTAAACATATATTTGCTCATTTGTGCCATGTTTCATAACTTAGGTTTTTTTGGGATTGATTTTTAGTAAATAAAATTAAGTTATTGTCTCATAATAATACCAAGATGAATAACATATACAATGTATGAGTACCTTCTATGAACCAAGCACTGTGTTATCTTTATTATAAATATCGACTAATTAAATCTTTAGAGAAAAAAATCAATGATGTGAACTTTAAATTGAATACCTGGAAAGAATCATATTATTGAACTACATGATCAAGTTTGTTTATTTAACATTTATGTAGAATCTGTTATGCATTAGACACTATTTGCTTTACAAATACTAACTCATTTATTCCATATGACAACTATAGGAATTAAGTCATTATTATTACTGTATGTTTTTTTACAGATAAGAAAAATAAAGAACTGAGAAGTCAAAGTTGTCCAAGATCACAAGTCAAAGTTGTCCAAGATCACAAAACTGATATGTGGTCAGCCTGGATCCAAACCTGGACAGGCTTACTGCAGAGTACAGAGTACGATAGGCCCACTCACCCAGGAAGCTATGCAGTCTCTCTTACCTTTGTCCTTATAGAGCATTTGCTAACCACAACTGGCACTGGCTGGTATGTTTCAAAGCAAACAATGGCACCAAAACAGACTCAGAAAGTATATTTGGACACTATAGTTATACAAGTATCTGGAAGACTAGGGAGTCAAAGGTATATTTATATTTTCTGTTACAAATAATTATGACTTCTTCCTAAAAGAGAATAGCCCGTGTTAGACGGTGCAAATGAAAATTACTGTGCTATCACTTAAGAGATTAGAATGATAAAGCTTTAACAAGGATTCAAGCACATTATATGGGAAAAAAAGAAACTAAATTTGCCCTGAAATTAGCCAGCCCTCTCATCTGACTCTAAACTAGAGAGAGCTTGGTCAGATAAATCTATGAGCTCAAGTATTACATGAAAAGAAAAGCAGCAGCAGAAGGAGGATTCACAGAAAATAAGGAAAGGGAATTTAAGCTGAAGTTGAAGTCCCACAGTTTGGCTGGTAAGTGTCATTCACATGGAACTCTCTCTTAGAGCACATGGAGAGAACCTCTGTCTACTTGAAAGTGTTTCCTATCAAACATTTATTTATGTACTTCTTATCTGGAATTCCTTATGCTTTCTATATAATTTTGTTGGGTGTTGCCTTATATTTTTCTAGTTTTTTTTCCTCCCTATTGTTTAATATATTTCAAGGTTTATTTGGAATTCCACCTTAACTCCTCCCATGTTGTCACAGTCTAATTATATGTATTTTTTCCTGCCTGAATTCCTGTAGGAAATGATATGTTTAAATATTCTTTAAACATAAATAATAGTTTATTTATGCATAAATAATGTTATATTTTCTTACATGATGAATTGTTTAGAATAACTGCTTAAATATTTTAATTTGTCTTAAGCTACTTGTATACTTATATAAACGCTAAATGTATTACCCACAATAGGTTTTCAAGAAATATATATATATAATTTGACAGTGTGATTAGACAAGCAACAGATACTTTAAAAGGTATGATAATGTCTAAACTTCAGGGTTTAGAAAAATAATTTATCATAACAAAGCAATCTTTTTGCCAATAATTTACCGAATGGTAGGAAACTTTTGGTAGGCAGAATATTAGCCCCCTAAAATGTCCACTTCTTAATGTCAGAACTTGTTGATATGTCAACATATTTGTTTATGATTCTGACTGATACTTCTACAATTCTGACACCAATTCCAATGTGTGAGTTTTTCCCCCCACATCAAGCAAATCTCTGAAACCAACTGGGTGTCCTACAATTTAATTCAAGTCTGAGACTATCTACTTGGAGATAGTGTCAGATCCCACAGGCTTAGGGCTCAGTTCTTGCAGACTGATCCCCTTCTACTTCAGAAGCCAATCTCAAGTCCAGGTTGTGCCTGTTCTTCTGATTTGTAGGCTATAGATCAGAGGTTCCAACAACCCCCTCCTTGGATAAAATTTATTTACTAGAGCAGCTCACAGAACTGAGAAACATATTATTTACTAGATTATCAGTTTATTATAAAAAGATATAACAGGAACAGGCAGATGGAAGAGATACATAAAGCTAAGTATTTGGGAAGGGTCTCAGAAACTTGTCTTTTGGGAATTTTATGGAGCCTGAATTACAGAGGTATGATTGGCCATTGGTGGTTGAATTCAATCTCCAACCACTCTACCCTGGAGAAGGTCCAGGAGTGGGACTGAAAGTTTCCATCCACTAATCACAAGGTTGGTTTCCTTGGCAGGGAACCAGCCCCCAACCTTAAGTTACCTCGGGAATTTCCAAAAGTCACCTTATGTTAACATAACAAAAGATGCCTCCCCCACCCTATCACTTAGGAACTCTAAGAGTTTTAGGAGCTTTGTGCCAGGAACAGGAACAAAGACCAATAACATATACATAATTATATATATATATATATATATGTGTGTGTGTGTGTGTGTGTGTGTGTGTGTGTGTGTGTGTATATATATTTCTTATTAGAAACCAAAACATCACAAGGTCAAAAGATTTTTCCGGGATGATTAAGTTAAGGGCCTTGAGATGCAGATTTAATCCTGGATTATTTAGGTGGGCTCAATCCAATCACATGTATCTCTAAAAACTCAGAACCTTTCCAGACTGTGGTCAGAAGGAAGCAACTGTCAGAGAGATGTAATGTTGCCGACATGCTCATTTGTTAACATTTATACCAATTCCTACATGTATAAGTAACCAAATATTGATCTCTTTCATTTAATTTATACCTTCTCTCTCTTCCTAGTTTTCACTTTTCTAAAATAAGTGACTGTAATTTAATTTCTTATTTTCTCTGGCAGAATTTCAGTCAAACCAAAAACAATGGGAAATATGAACAGGCAGCCTGTGAAAGGAGACCCCAAACCCAGTAAGTTAAACAAAATGAGAAGACAGAGAAACACACAGAAGATGAAGGAGCAAGGTAAAAACCCACCAGACCTAACAAATGAAGAGGAAATAGGTAGTCTACCTGAAAAAGAATTCAGAATAATGATAGTAAAGATGATCCAATATCTTGGAAACAGAACAGAGAAAATACAAGAAATGTTTAATAAGGACATAGAAGAACTAAAGAGCAAAGAAACAGTGATGAACAAAACAATAAAGGAAATTAAAAATTCTCTAGAAGGGATCAATAGCACAATAACTGAGGCAGAAGAATGGATAAGTGACCTGGAATATAAAATAGTGTAAATAACTACTGCAGAGCAGAATAAAGAAAAAAGAATGAAAATAATTGAGGACAGTCTCAGAGACCTCTGGGACAACATTAAAAACACCAACATTTGAATTATAGGGGTCCCAGAAGAAGAAGAGAAAAAGAAAGGGACTGAGAAAAAATTTCAAGAGATTATAGTTGAAAACTTCCCTAATATGGGAAAGGAAGTAGTTAATTAAGTCCAGGAAGCACAGAGAGTCCCTTAGAGCATAAATGCAAGGAGAAACATGCCAAGACATATTAATCAAACTATCAAAAATTAAATACAAAGAAAAAATATTAAAAACAGCAAGGGAGGGCTTCTCTGGTGGTGCAGTGGTTGTGAGTCTGCCTGCTGATGCAGGGGACACGGGCTCATGCCGTGGTCCAGGAAGATCCCACATGCTGCGGAGCAGCTGTGTCCATGAGCCATGGCCACTGAGCCTGCATGTCCGGAGCCTGTGCGTCCGGAGCCTGTGCTCTGCAACAGGAGAGGCCACAACAGTGAGAGGCCCACGTACCGCAAAAAACAAAAACAAAACAAAAAAACAGCAAGGGAAAAACAACAAATAACACAAAAGGGAATCCCTATAAGGTTAACGGCGGATCTTTCAGCAGAAACTCTGCAAGCCAGAGGGAGTGGGAGGACATATTTAAAGTGATGAAGGGGAAAAACCTACAACCAAGATTACTCTACCCAGCAAGGATCTCATTCAGATTTGACAGAGAAATTAAAACCTTTACAGACAAGGAAAAGCTAAGAGAATTCAGCACCACCAAACCAGCTTTACAACAAATGCTAAAGGAACTTCTCTGGGCAGGAAACACAAGAGAAGGAAAAGACCTACAATAACAAACCCAAAACAACTAAGAAAATCGTAATACGAACATACATATCGATAATTTCATTAAATGTAAATGGATTAAATGCTCCAACCAAAAGACATAGACTGGCTGATGGATACAAAAACAAGACCCATATATATGGTGTCTACAAGACACCCACTTCAGACCTAGGGACACATACAGACTGAAAGTGAGAGGATGGAAAAAATATTCCATGCAAATGGATTCAAAAGAAAGCTGGAGTAGCAATTCTCATATCAGACAAAATAGACTCTAAAATACAGACTATTACAAGAGACAAAGAAGGACACTGCATAATGATCAAGGGATCAATCCAAGAAGAAGATGTAACAATTGTAAATATTTATTTACCCAACAGAGGAGCACCTCAATACATAAGGCAAATGCTAACAGCTATAATAGGGGAAATTGACAGTAACACAGTCATAGTAGGAGATTTTAACACTGCACTCTCACCAATGGACTGATGATCAAAAATGACAATAAGGAAACACAAGCTTTAAATGATACATTAAACAAGATGGACTTAATTGATATTTATAGGACATTCCATCCAAAAACAACAGAATACACTTTCTTCTCAAGTGCTCATGGAACATTCTCCAGGATAGATCATATCTTGGGCCACAAATCAAGCCTTGGTAAATTTAAGAAAATTGAAATCATATCAAGTATCTTTTCTGACAACAACGCTATGAGAATAGAAATCAATTACAGGAAAAAAACTAAAAAAAATACAAATACATGGAGGTTAAACAATACACTACTTAATAACCAAGAGGTCACTGAAGAAATCAAAGAGGAAATCAAAAAATACCTAGAAACAAATGACAATGAAAACGCGATGACCCAAAACCTATGGGATGCAGCAAAAGCAGTTCTAAGAGAGAAGTTTATAGCAATACAATCCTACCTCAAGAAACAAGAAACATCTCAAATAAACAACCTAACCTTACACCTAAAGCAATTAGAGAAAGAAGAAGAAGAACAACAACAACAAAAAACCCAAAGTTAGCAGAAGGAAAGAAATCATAAACATCAGATCAGAAATAAATGAAAGAGAAATGAAGGTAACAATAGCAAAGATCAATAAAACTAAAAGCTGGTTCTTTGGGAAGATAAACAAAATGGATAAATCATTAGCCAGATGCATCAAGAAAAAAAGGAAGACTCCAATCAATAGAATTCGAAATGAAAAAGGAGATGTAACACTGACACTGCAGAAATACAAAGGATCATGAGAGATTACACAAGCAACTATATGCGAAAAAAATGGACTACCTGCAAGAAATGGACAAATTCTTAGAAATGCACAACCTTCTGAGACTGAACCAGGAAGGAATAGAAAATATGAACAGACCAATCACAAGCAATGAAATTGAAACTGTGATTAAAAATCTTCCAACAAACAAAAGCCCAGGAACAGATGGCCTCACAGGCAAATTCTATCAAACATTTAGAGAAGAGATAACACCTATACTTGTCAAACTCTTCCAAAATATAGCAGAGGGAGGAACACTCCCAAACTCATTCTACGAGGCCACCATCACCCTGATACCAAAACCAGACACAGATGTCACAAAGAAAGAAAACTACAGGCCAATATCACTGATGAACATAGATGCAAAAATCCTCAACAAAATACTAGCAAAGAGAACCGAACAGCACATTAAAAGGATCATACACCATGATCAAGTGGGGTTTATGCCAGGAATGCAGGGAATCTTCAATATATGCAAATCAATCAATGTGATACACCATATTAACAAATTGAAGGAGAAAAACCATATGATCATCTCAATAGGTCTAGAGAAACTTTTCGACAAAATTAAACACCCATTTATGATAAAAAGCCTTCAGAGAGTAGGCATAGAGGGAACTTACCTCAACATAATAAAGGCCATATAAGACAAACCCACAGCCAACACTGTTCTCAATGGTGAAGAATTGAAACCATTTCCACTAACATCATGAACAGGTCGAGGTTGCCCACTCTCACCACTATTATTCAACATAATTTTGGAAGTTTTAGCCACAGCAATCGGAGAAGAAAAAGAAATAAAAGGAATCCAAATCAGAAAAGAAGAAGTAAATCTGTCACTGCAGATGACATGATCCTATACATAGAGAATCCGAAGGATGCTGCCAGAAAACTACTAGACCTAATCAATGAATTTGGTAAAGTAGCAGGATAAAAAATTAATGCACAGAAATCTCTTCCATTCCTATACATTAATGATGAAAAATCTGTAAGTGAAATTGAGAAAACACTCCCATTTACCATTGTAACAAAAAGAAAAAAATTTCTATGAATAAACCTACCTAAGAAGACAAAAGACCTGTATGCAGAAAATTATAAGACACTGATGAAAGAAATTAAAGATTATACAAACAGATGGAGAGATATATCATGTTCTTGGATTGGAAGAATCAATATTGTGAAAATTACTCTACTACCCAAAGCAATCTACAGATTCAATGCAATTCCTATCAAACTACCAATGGCATTTTTCACAGAACTAGAACAAAAACTTCCACAATTTGTATGGAAACACAAAAGACCCTGAATAGCCAAAGCAATCTTGAGAAAGAAAAATGGAGCTGGAGGAATCAGGCTCCCTGACTTCAGACTACACTACAAAGCTACAGTAATCAAGACAGTATGGTACTGGCACAAAAACAGAAATATAGATCAATGGAACAGGATCGAAAGCCCAGAGATAAACCCACGCACATATGGTCACCATATCCTTGGTAAAGGAAGCAAGAATATACAGTGGAGAAAAGACAGCCTCTTCAATAAGTGGTGCTGGGAAAACTGGACAACTACATATAAAAGAATGAAATTAGAAAACTCCGTAACACCATATGCAAAAATAAACTCAAAATGGATTAAAGACCTAAATGTAAGGCCAGACACTATCAAACTCTTAGCAGAAAACATAGGCAGAACGCTCTATGACATAAATCACAGCAAGATCCTTTATGACCCACCTCCTAGAGAAATGGAAATAAAAACAAAAAATAAACAAATGGGACCTAATGAAACTTAAAAGGTTTTGCATAGCAAAGGAAACCATAAACAAGAAGAAAAGACAACCCCCAGAATATGAGACTGTAATTGCAAATGAAGCAACTGACAAAGGATTAATCTCCAAAATTTACAAGCAGCTCATGGAGATCAATATCAAAAAACCAAACAACCCAATCCAAAAATGGGCAGAAGACCTAAATAGACATTTCTGCAAGAAGTTATACAGATTGCCAACAAACAAACGAAAGAATGCTCAACATGATTAATCATTAGAGAAATGCAAATCAAAACTAGATTGTGGGGCTTCCCTGGTGGCACAGCGGTTGAGAGTCTGCCTGCCGATGCAGGGGACACGGGTTCGTGCCCCGGTCCGGGAGGTTCCCACGTGCCGCGGAGCGACTGGGCCCGTGAGCCATGGCCGCTGAGCCTTCGCGTCTGGAGCCTGTGCTCCGCAACGGGAGTAGGCTGCAGCGGTGAGATGCCTGCGTACCGCAAGAAACAAAAACAAACAAACAAAAAAACAAAAAAAAACTACATTGTGGTATCATGTCACATGTCACCGTTCAGAATGGCCATCATCAAAAACTCTACAAATAATAAAAGCTGGAGAGGGTGTGGATAAAAGGGAACCCTCTTGCACTGTTCGTGGGAATGTCAACTGATACAGCCACTATGGAGAACAGTATGGAGGTTCCTTAAAAACCTAAAAATAGAACTACGATACGACCCAGAAAACCCACTACAGCATATAACCTGAGAAAACCATAATTCATAAAGAGTCATGTACCAAAATGTTCACTGCAGCTCTATTTACAATAGCCAGGTCATGGAAGCAACCTAGATGTCCATCAACAGATGAATGGATAAAGACGTTGTAGCACATATATACAATGGACTGTTTCTCAGCCATAAAAAGGAACGAAACTGAGTTATTTGTAGTGAGGTGGATGGACCTAGAGATTGTCATACAGAGTGAAGTAAGTCAGAAAAAGAAAAACATATACCGTATGCTAACACATATATATAGAATCTAAAAAACAACAACAAAAAAATTGTCATGAAGAACCTAGGGGCCAAACGGGAATAAAGATGCAGACCTACTAGAGAATAGGCTTGAGGATACAGGGAAGGGCAAAGGTAAGCTGGGACAAAGTGAAAGAATGGCATGGACATATATACACTACCAAACGTAAAATAAATAGCTAGTGGGAAGCAGCCCCATAGCACAGGGAGATCAGCTCAGTGCTTTGTGACCACTTAGAGGGGTGGGATAGGGAGGGTGGGAGGGAGGGAGATGCAAGAGGGAAGAGATATGGGAACATATGTATATGTATAACTGATTCACTTTGTTATAAAGCAGAAACTAACATACCATTGAAAAGCAATTATACTCCAATAAAGATGTTAAGAAAATAAATATATAAATAATAAAATAAAATAAAATGAAATGAAATAAAATAAAATAAAGTAAAATTGAGTTAGGGACTTCCCTGGTGGTCCAGTGGTTAAGACTCGGAGCTTCCACTGTAGGGGGCACAGGTTCGATCCCTGGTTGGGGAACTAAGATCCCACATGCCACAGGGCATGGCCAAAAAAAAATAAAAAGTTAAAATTGTGTTAAAGGAAAGTGGTTACTGATGCTAATACAACTATACCTTTATAAGGGTAGAATATCTATGTTACACCTAAATATCAAACATACTGAGAAGGTGGATACAAAATTTACTGTCTCATAAACCTTCAAAAAAAAAAGAATTTCATTCAAATATGACTAAACTAGGCATACAAATCTGACTATATTCTTGTTAATAATCATGTCATCTCATGAACCTATTACAAACACTGACTCTGACCAAGCAAAATTGGCTGCCATTTAAATCCGTGTTGTTTCTGGTTTTAGTCTCCTTTGTATGCCTTCCTTCTCTTTTGAAAGTCCTACACTTCCTCCACTCCTTGTCCCACTTATCTATCAGCTATCTATCTACCTATCTATCTATCTATCTAATTTATATAATGTTATTCTTATTGAAAACTGTATTAGAATTAGCTTAGGTAGAAAATTACAGAAGTAAAATAAATTATTTTTAACTTTTTAAAAGAATATTTAAAGCTATCTTTGACTTTTCTATTAATATTTCCTTATTCAAGAAAAAAGATAAACTTTACGTTTCTTTGTACTATTTTACTCAATATACTAATATTTAAATGTATTCATAGACAGTATATATTTGGCATCCTTTAAATGCCAAATATATACTTATAATAAATATTCAAGAATATTCTTTAAAATTTTTAAATGATAAAATTATATGTCATTTTATGTATAAAATGCAAAGTCATATATATTCAGTCACTAAATTAGTTCCTGAGAAATGTTTGTTTAGAGCCTGTCCATTAGTGATTAGAAGCACAGACTCTAGAATAACACTATTAGCCTAAAATCTTGGTCCTGACCCTCACTTGCTCTTTAATCTAGAAGTTTCTATATGTTCTCTCAATGACTTGGTTCTTTATTGAGTTATTGCGAGAATTGAGTTAATACACATTAAGTCTTCAGAACAGTATAAACACATAATAAATAAAAGCTGTCATAAGCTATTTTGTAATAGAGGACTAAAACAATACAAAATAGCAGTTGAAACAAGTATTAAATGTACATAGTGATAAATTGATAAATGAATAGATAAAAAGAATTTAAAAATCATATTTTCTGCACTAGAGTGGCATATGAAACCATTATGATGTGGCATAATACATTAATCTGCCTTAATATCAAAGTAACTATTACTGTGCTATTTACCATCAATAAAGAGCACAAATTCCCTAGAAATAGTAAAATTCAAAACCTATCCAGATAAAAATTGCTTTTATATTGATGCCATCTCTAGGGATATGTTTGGAATTGAAATTCTTGTTTTTGATTACCCTGACATTATTGTTCATTGGAATGAACATGAGAAATTGCTCATCAAAGACATATAAAATTTTTTAAAAGATTGGAATTTAAAACCCATCCCTGGAGCTTATCTTAATATTGAAGCAATTTCACAGCCAGGGTTTGAATTTAAGTCCACATGGCTTTTAAATGAGAATTGTTTCATACTGCTTTCACAATAAAATTGGAACTAAATATATTTCTATAGTGATACTAAAATTGTGAAATTCAGAATTTTCAGTGGGAATATAAATTAATATACTATCTATATAGTCCCATATTTTCCTGATAAACTACATTTTGTATTTAAATATTTAAATTTATAATAAGAATTAGTAAAGGAACTAAAGATAAACATATATATCTTAGTTTTATAAAATACCAAATTTAAAAAGAAATGTTATATATCCAGTTTCTCATGAATTACATTCTCCAATCTTATTTTTATTTCAAATTGCTCAATTTTGAAGGGCTATATAAAATATCTAAGAGAGATACATTAAATCTAAGATAAGATTTCACATTAATATTGAAGTGTTTATACATAGATATTTAAAATGAGTCTAAACAATAGTGGTAAAATGTAACTTTAATCTTTCTGCAGACATGAAAACAATACTATACTTATTTACCTATTCCTTTCTTGAGTTTTAGGAGGCCTATTTGATAATGCATAATACATTTACATAACAGCATAATACATTTATATATAATGTATAACATGATATAATTACTAATATATTAAATTGATATATTTTTCAAGATCACTTTCCTCAATACTAAATTAGTAAAACCGAATTTAAAAATATCAATAATATAGACTAGAACTATGAATATACTTCTTAGTTTTGTTTTATTCACACATGTACAAGTTTAACAGTAGAAAATATTCAATGCGTTCAATGCGTATCTCTAAAAAAAGAGCTTGAGGCATTGATGTCCCTGATCACTAAAATGGACTCAAGGTTAATAATCAGTAATTCAACAAACTGTTTTTTGTTTTTTTTTTTTTTTTTTTTTGCGGTACGCGGGCCTCTCACTGTTGTGGCCTCTCCCGTTGCGGGGCACAGGCTCTGGACGCGCAGGCTCAGCGGCCATGGCTCACGGGCCCAGCCGCTCCGCGGCATGTGGGATCTTCCCGGACCGGGGCACGACCCCATGTCCCCTGCATCGGCAGGTGGACTCTCAACCACTGCACCGCCAGGGAAGCCCCCTCAACAAACATTTGTAAAGCACATAGCAAAGAAACTTACTGTCATGGTTATTGTAAGTGGAACTAACACTCAAATGGAGAAGGTAAATAAAAAAAGATAATGTCATTTCTCAAACATTTTATAATGAATAAAAACAGAGTGGAAGGGATACAAAGGCTACTCATGGAAGTAGTTTATAGGAAGAGGTAAGAACCACACACTGGCTAAAAAATAACAAGGCAAATCAAACCAATGGAGTGTTTGGACTGGAACATAGCAAGGGAGAGAAAGAGAGCTCAGAAATGATGTGGACCAGTTTACATAGCATCAGAAAGGCATGTTGCATTTGCACTCAAAGTATGTGGTACGATTGCATTCAAATTACACAAGGAAGCCATGAGGAAAAGGTTTTAAGCAAGTATATTACTTGATTTAATTTACATTTTAAGAAAATTTCTGTAACTAATCTGTGAGCATAGTCTGTGAGAGTTTGAGGAGTGAGGGAAGCCAGTTAAGAGGCTACTAAAATGTCCAGAAAACAGAGAGGGAATAAAATCATGAGAAATAAACTTTGTTTCTATGAAATGAGACCCCAACTGACAGCCTATATGAGAAGATATAACCTTGTAAAAGTAGAGGTAAGAATTGAGACACCAACATCCAATATCCTGCCAAAAAAAATGTATTTCTACTATACTGGGAAATACCTCTTTTATCTTGTTTCTGATTTCCCTTCTTCTGAATGACCGTTCAAATTGAATACGTGAATTCAGAATTCTTCCACAGAAGAAAAGTAAGGGCTTCCCTGGTGGCACAATGGTTAAGAATCCGCCTGCCAATGCAGGGGACATGGGTTCGAGCCCTGGTCTGGGAAGATCCCCCATGCCATGGAGCAACTAAGCCCGTGCGCCACAACTACTGAGCCCGCACTCTAGAGCCTGCGTGCCACAACTACTGAAGCCCGCACTCCTAGAGCCCGTGCTCCACAACAAGAGAAGCCCCTGCTCACAACTAGAGAAAGCCCGTGTGCAGCAGCAAAGACCCAACGCAGCCAAAAATAAATAAATTTAATTAATTTTTTAAAAGTAAAAAGGTCAACATGTTAGTGTTTGTGAAGTCATTTCATATTTAAAACAAATGGAATTCTGACTAAAGTGGCCATGATTTACTTACACTTCCAGTATAGATAAAATAACATTCAGAGTAGTACAGGATTGAACACATAGGAAGGCACAATGCTGACATTTATTAAACGTTAGCCTTGCTGTTTGTTTTACACTGGGCAAGTTACTTGGGCAATTTATCCTCCCTCAGCTTCTGCTTCCTTACCTATGACACTGAGATATAAAGAGTATTTTTTCCAGAGGGTTCTTGTGAGGATTAAACTAGATTAAAATGACATAACACAGTGTAACACATAGGAAGGACAATAAATATCAGTAAAGTTATTATTTACATGTTTTATATCACTTATATTCCTCTTCTGCCATCTAATTCAATGCATTCATAGGTTCTGGGAATTAGGATGTAGACATCTTTGGGGAACGATTACAGTAAATTATAAATATCAATACAGGGTGTTTTCATGATTCTGATAATAATCCCTTCATATGAATAGATATGCCATTTTAAAAATCATTTCAATTCTACTTTTCCTTTTTTTTTTTAAAATTGTGAGATGTCTTTGTAATACCCAATATATGTTATAAATTGTTATGTAAATAATAGTTGACACTAAGTGTTAGTGGCAAAAATCTAAAATGGCAGAGCTTAAATTTAAACCCAGATCTTCCCGATACATGTTATTATGCTACAATTGAGATTTATTCATTTTTCTTATAATTTAATCAAATATAAATTATCTATTAATATTTCCTTTTATTGGAAAAACTGTGAATTATACATACAATTATTTTTTAAGCAAAGATAACTAACATAAAAGAGAAGAAAGAAGTGTTCGCTTTCCAGGAAACATGTGAAATCAACTTTGATCACAGTTCAAATTCCTGTTTAAAATTTCCTACTCAGGATTTAACTTTACTACTTTACCATTTTGGCACATTAAAAACACAAAGGTTTATCCCATTTTTCAAATGTATTGAATTATGTTCAAATACTGTTCACATTTTGGTCTTCTCAAATGGGTACATATACATCCCAGTTAGTAGTCAACGGTTTGATGAGTGGAAGTAGGTAGAAGAAAAAGGCAAAGAAGTTTATTTTCCTGCAATGTTAATTTTAGACAAAATTTTGGTAAAGTATCACTTTTATGTTAAAATTGAAGAGATATTTCATGAAATACAATGCAATATTTATGTTTTCACAACAGTGTCTCCTAATAAATACATGCTTATAATGTGGACAATTTATGTTGTAATTTTAAGAAATATGCTTGGTTATATGTTTATTCTTCCCTGCAGTATAGAAAAGGCTAACAAACAAAGACAAAACCCAAATAAACAAAAAACAGATAAATGCAAAACACCAAAAAATTGTTTACAGGTATCAGAGGTGGCTAACTCAAGACTGACGAAAAGAGCTAGGATTCTAGAGAGAGAAGGTTACAGTGGTGAGTTAATCTTGCACATCCTGACAGTCCCTAGTGGCTTCTCCAATTCTGAATGTTTGTGGTGGCTAAGGGATTAGGCTTTGTCTAAGCAGAGACCCACTCCTGCAGGGACAGAGAAAACAAGACATTTTTGAAGTCTTGCAGTTAAATTCTGTGCAGCATGGAGGTCTAAAATCTAAGCTGAGAGGAATTTTGGCAGGCTTGTAGCACTAAAGAGACAAAGACTAGAAATCAGAACATCCCTAAGGGAATGACCCAGGTGTATACACTAGGATCTCAGCTGGAACTCTGAGAGCTACCTAAACTTCTCTCATTTTTATCACTAATTAGCTTAAGGAAATAAGCTCCCAAATATTTCTATTTAGTGAAGGAAATAAAGAACCATCCCTGGAGGAAGATCACTTCATCTAGGACCAATAGATTTATAAAAGGCAACTGACACAAAATAAAAAATTATTCAATGTGCCAAAAAGGATCATATGACCATAAGTTAAAGGGAAGAAAAAACCCCTAAAAATAGATCCACGCATCATACAGTTTGAAAGTTAGCATCCAAGATTTTTAAATACAGTTAATATGTTAAAGAAAATAGAAGAGGTGTCACTTTAAAGCTAATTAAAAATATGGAGAAATATGAGATAAGAATGCATTAAAAGTATACATGGAAGTTCTAGATTTGAAAAATATGTATTTCAAAATCAAAATTCAAAAAAGAGAGTTAGTGAAAGATTAGGGAATAAAAATAGAATTATTGAAACTAAAGTTAGATAAATAGAAAATAATCCAAATTGAAAGAAAGAAAAAAAAATGTAAGAAAGGAATGATATGTGGGAAATGGTATAAGTCAAATCTAGAGAGACTATTCTTAATGTATCAGGAAAAATAGCGATGCTTTCAGAGGAAGATATTGGAAAGTGCCTTCATTTCTTTGGGCAATGTTAATATTTATCAGTACAAGAAAATACTAAATAATTTCAATATATAATTTTATAACATCGTTCTTAACATTACTACTAAGGTGATCATCTAGTGACATTGCTCTACTATAAATTACATAAAATGACAACTATATAAATTATTATGAATATAACCTCTTTTGATACAATCTAAAGAGATTCCTTCAATTTATGTTTCAAATATCACAATGATTTGGTTTTGAATCTGTTAAAAGGACCCTCAAAATTTCTGGTGCATATTTGTAGGCAATAGATACAAATGCAGACTGATACATCTTTATTGTATTTGTGATTCCAATTGGCCATAAGTAGAATTATTTTTGATGGTATGATTTTTCCAAAATAGTGAGCAATTCTTGGTAAATCTTATTTTGCATATTAGGTATAATTCTGGAAATATCAGTGAATATTAAACCTGTTTAAAATATGTTATGTTTGGATCTAGGAAAAGAGTTACTTTAGGCTCTGATCATTTTTTCAAGGCACAGGACAATTCATTATGTGGAATTGTCCAAACCCAAGACATCTAATACATCAAAGATGAACATCCACCAGAATAAATTTTAGTTGGGCCCCTTCAATCATTAGGACAACAAAATACAAACTTAAATTTCCAAATGTTCCATAGGACAAGGAAACTGTCTTCCTCTCCCACTCTCACACACATATTGAGAATCACTGTCTTTAGGGATATTTTAGGACAATTTTCAAGAAGCTATAGTACTGTAATTTCCCAACCATCATCTTTTAATCCTCTCTCTTTAAATTCATCTTCAATCATTTACTTTAAATTCATCTTCAATCATTTAGAAAAGTCTTTTAGATGTAAATATATTGAAAATATGGCCTCATCCTAAACAAATTTTAATCATTACCACCAAAACTAAGATTGCTCGCCTAGGCTACCAAAATAACTACTAATTTCTTGCTTCTGCTTTTGCCTATTTCCCCATTGGATCTCCAAATCCATTTTCCATAAAACAAGAGAAAACTTAAAAAAAAATATAGTATGTCACTTCTCTGCTCTTATATTTGAAAGTCTTTTCTTCCACTTGGAGTAAAACGGTGAATATACTTTTTAAAAAATTTTTATTGGAGTATAGTTGATTTACAATGTTGTGTTAGTTTCAGGTGTACAGCAAAGTAAATCAGTTATACATATACATATTATATGTCCACTCTTTTTTTAGATTATTTTCCCATATAGGATGAATTGTTTACTTGGCCTGGATGTTACTACAAGACCTAACCTCTGTCAACTTCTGTCTAACTTTGTATGCTCCACTTTTCCACTCATTAGCCACAAGCAGTTTGGTCATCAAATTCTCCACGCAAGCATGACGTTCAAGAATTTTAGGCTGCCCCCCACCCATCCTTCCAGCTTCCTGGAATGTGCTCCCCTAAGTTACTCACAAGGCTGGAACTCTTGTTTGATTCTAGTCAGGTCAAATACCATCTCTTCTATTTAAACCAGCACTCAGTCCACATGGTGTGCATGATTTTCTTTCACAGAGCTTACACTTGATATTGTATTATGCGTTTGTTTATTCACCTGTTATATTTTCTCCTCTAGATGCACTCTCCAAAAAGCAGAAAATTGTTCTGATTTTAACCTACTGTATCTCTGATACCGAAAATTCTCCCAATAAATAATATGCACTCAATAAATGTTAAATCCATGAATAAATAATCTAATAGTCTCCTTTCTCTAAACTTTAGGAAAAAGAGTTAAATTCAATGAATATTGAAGGTTATAGGATATTTACTTTGAAATTATTTCCAATCTTCCTATTAAGAGAAAAGTTCTTTCTTTCTCTTTTCCCACTTGGCTATACAACATATGATTTTATGAGATCATAAAGTAATATATATTTTTGGTCTCAGGAAGAATTTATCCCACCCTGAAACCTTTAGTCCGATAGCTATTGTTTTAATATTTGCTAAAGCAAATCTTCTAAGCTTCTACTATTGGAATTTTTTTAATGCTTTATTTGTATTCTTCTTTAAATGAGCAAAGGGAATAATCTATCCACAAAAGACTTATAGTAACTTGGATGCCAATGGAAAACTGGATACATTTAATAAAATATTGAGGTATGTTATTTTACATTTTGTGTTCTGTGATCTGTAATATAAATATGACTCTTTGGGTATTGAGAAAAGAGAACACCCTAAAAAATATCCTTAGGTTCATATACAGGTAATGCAAAGTCAATAAAATTGCTTCACTAACAATTTTGAGACTTCCCAAAAGGTTCTGGCACAGAGTTTTCCATAAAATGAGAGAATTTATCCAATGCAAAGAAATTGAATCTATGAATCAGAAGCCTGTGGTGTCAGAAGCTTTGTAATATTCTACATCTTGAACTTGATGATGAACTTCATCATTTCACTTACTGGAACTGTCACAGATCTATAATTATTTAATCATCCTACCATTGAACTATCTTACCTGTAAACAATACAGTTCTCCTTTTCCGCAGAGATATACTTATAAATTAAAGAACAAAATCTTTTAAAAATAGAGAAATAATATAGATGATACAGTTTGGGTAGAGAAGCTCATAATTCAATACTTATTTACCTATGAAAATATTTATTATTTTATTATTATTATTACTGAAGAACTGAAGATATATATTTGTATGTGTATTTACATTGAGAAAACTAGTTTGAAACAGAAAATCTAGTGATAATTTTAGTACTTATTATAGCATAAATGTTTATTTTCTTTTCTGATTTCTACCTAGCTTCCCTGAAGATACCAACTTTCTTTACGGAAACTGAATAACTTCATTTACTCAATCACCACAAGGAACAATAAGACAGTGGTAATTCCAGATTCTCATTCTTTGCTTTATTGTTGGTTTATGGCTTAGAATTAGCATGTCTGTGCTTTATGCCAAAAACTGTTTGTTCATTTGTTTGTATTTTTGTCACTGGGTAGCTGAAATTTCAGAAATACATACATATTGTAACCCTTTCTAAGTATGTGTCCAAACTTTATACAGTTAGACTATTGTTTTCTCAGGAAATAAAGACTTACAATAGGTATGCATACTTTAGTTCTCAGCGTGCGTGTGTGTGTGTGTGTGTGTGTGTGTGTGTGTTGTAACATTGCGAGCTTTGAATCATTTTTTTCTTTTTATATCATATGTCAAATAATGTTGAAATTACATAGCAACAGTCACATTTTAATGTACAATTTTAATGCACAATATGAAAATATTGCTTTGAAGATACACTCATCAGATACAACTTAATAGTAAAGCATGTAGTATGTTTTTGATGTGTATCAATTATTAATAATATATAATAGATTATTTCAAAAACCTATGCTGAGACTAATGAGGAAAATGTTATTTTTAAATTGAATTATTTAATATAATTTAATAAATGTTTATGTTGCTATAGTTTATAAATTACACACTTAATGGCTGTAAAACCTTAAAAATATTTGTCAGTGGAAACAGCAGTAATCAGTGGAAAAAAACAGTAATTTTTGTTTAGTTTCATAGGTATTAGCTACACTTTTTTTGACTCCCTAGAAATTGACTCAATATCATAAAAACAAAGGTTTAAGGCATAACTACAAATATTTGAGTTTTGGGAAAGTAAAATTTAATCAATTGTTCACACACCAAATCAGTTTGTTTGAATTAACTTTAAAAATTTAGCTGCATTTGAAAATACTTAAATTCTAAGTAATTAGGTATTATTAATTGGTATGTATTTGAATTATGGCACTGTGCAATTTGCAATGAAGAAAAATTATTTGACTGGATACTGTCCTTCATAAGACTGATAATTAATTAGTAAGCCAGAATACATACCTGAAATAGTTCAAACACTAAAAGTTGTACAAAAGATGTTTAATTAAAAAATAAGCATTTAAAAAATGTTATCTCATCTTGAGACTTTCAGGGACTTTTTAAAAACTTCTTTGAAGATCTAAATTTCTGGAGAGCAAGCATATTTGACAACTGCTTCAGAATGTTGCTACTATAATAATGTTCAGCTTACAAGCAATTTGTCAGTGAAGGCTTTCATTAGCATCCCTACCTCCCGCTATACATCCCCTCACACAAAAAGAGAAATCTGCAAGTCACATCTGAAACCTGTTTCCAGTACTAACATGATAAACCTTTAATTTTATTCCCCATTCAGGTTTATAGTTTCATTTAGTTTCAAAGCAGTAGCGAGAAGTCTACACTTTATTACAATAAAGTCTACACTTTATTACATACAATAAACTGGTAAAATAAAACTTCCCACCTCAGATCCAAGTGTAAGAAACAGAAAAGGTTTGGGTAAAGATGAAAAAGAATCTCCCCACAGGCAGGAATATAACGCAATTGTGGATGGGGTAGGGGCTCAGTCTGAGAAAGATTCATACTGTTTCATATATGCCTGAGTGCTCTGTGCCATTAATTTAGTATTAAAATTCTGCAGCTCTCTTGTATGAACTTACTCTACAAAACATTTTGAAGTCTTTATGGAACTTTAATACATAGTTTTAAAAATGTGAATATATATATGTGTACTATACGTGTGATGTAACTCAATGGTAATACATTGTCTTAAGATGATTTTTCTTTTTTTAAATCATTAATTTTTTATATCTGCATAAAGATATTTTGCCGATTTAATCCACTTATGTGTAGGAAATGCTCATAAATTGTTATTTAGTTGATGTAATTTTTGTATAGTGTTTTTGAACAGTTAATATTCTAGGACTGTCAAACAAAATAATTGTTGGCCAAGGTAACTGTTGAAAAAGGGGAATAGTTTGTAACATTTGAAGAAGAAATTATTTACTCCTTTGTAAAATTTTTCAAGTATTCTAGTTCAAAAATAAGGTTTGATTTTCCCCTCAATTTTGAAAAACTGAGAAGTGATTTTCTTGAAGTATAATTATAAATAACAAAATATATAAGAGTATAATTGAAAAGCTTGAAGACCTTTAATTATAGTGGTGTAAATGTGACACTATAAGACTTGAATTGCCGCCTAATTATTACTGCTTTATTTTATCTTAGGAAATTGCTGACAATTGCTTTATAGTTTTAACTTAAGAAACAAGAATAAAATTTAGAAATAATAAAGATATTTTGGCTCAAAAGATGTTGACAAAACTATCTAGTTGGCTCTGAAACAGATTATGAAATTAAAAAAAATTAAGTACAGCATAAATTTGTACTTGAAGTGTATATGTGGATCACAGTAAGAACAGCACATTTTTATTCATTAAATAGGATATCTGCAAATTCTGATTTTGCTTTCTATTGGGTCTTATTCTCATGGATATTTGTACATTGGTGTGTGTGTAAATGTGAATTACATTTATTTAATATCTAATACATATGTATTATATATATCATCTATATATTAAATGTTTATATTAGAAATGGGATTGTATCAGATATACTCAGTACTATATATCAAAGTAGATTACACAGATAAAAATTCTAACACAATGTAATTTTTCACATGCTGTTTATTAACGTGTGTGCATACACACACACATATGTAGCACAGATTTGATCAATTTGGGCAAATACTTAACCATTTATCAACCAAAATATGCAACCTTTTCATCACCCTAGAAAGTTTTTCAACAAAAACATTGCAGATGAATGTTGTGTGATTTCAGGTATTTGTATTTGTGATTCTATGATATCCATTTTCCTGCACTGAGGTAGTAGACTTCTGTATTTGTATAGCTAGCCTGGTTCCTTACTATTTCCTCATATTTGGGTTGTTTTTTACTGTGAATTTCTAGTAAAAGACTGGTTTTTAACTTCTTTTGTAGAAGCTGAAAATTAGGGCATGTGAACTTGTGATCCAGGCCCAGATAACTGATGGCTTCAGCACCAGATCTTGAATTGGGAGCTAGGGTGACAAAAAAGTGAAGATCCCATACTAATAGCTGCAGTAAAAGCGGCAACATGCATTTTCCAGAGATAGCAGTATAGCCACTGGGATTTAAGTGCCGGCAGTGCTGGTGGGCAATCAGGATGACTTTTACTCAGAATGTTCTGTCCTATGATTTTGCCTTAGTTCTGACTTCATGGCCTCCCTTTGTTTCCTTCTATTTCCAGACAGATCCCTCTATTGTTCTGGATGATTCTCTAAGCTAACTGAAGTCCATAAAATAATTTTGGGTCAGATCAGCCAGTCATTTTGTTGCTGGCTTTTAAGGACACCAAATCATATAAATAAATCTGTATTTCTCTGTAGTAGGAAAAAAAAAGTCCACACATGTTCCAAAAAATAGTGAGAAAATATCCATTCCGTAAAAGTCCAACTACATCAGGACAAAAAGACTTATTCTTTATCAGCAAGTTGTATGAAGACATAGGCAAAAGCTAGGAACCTAGACAGGGATAGAAAGAGAGGAACAATAATTGATTGTACAGCACAACTGAAGGGACAAAGTAGATTGATTTCCTTGGGGAGAAATAATATTAAGGACCAACATATTAGCTTCAGGACCAGCGGGAATCATGTGTGCAAGAAAAAGCCAACTAAAGAGACACAATGAATTTCTTCAGTCTAAAGTCCAGGGAAAAGTGCTCCTGGCTAGTCACATATTATGAGCAGATGTGAGGCATCTGTTGCTTACACCTGAGAAAGATAATTAGCTAATTAAATTCTTAGGAGGAGCGGGAAAAGAAGCCCAAGATACAAAATTCACCCCAACTGAGCTGTATGCAGTGGTACCAGAATGAATGAGAATTTTAAGCTCTTGGACTATGAGGAAAGAAAACAAGTGAAGATTTTATTTCAAGTCAGAAGAATTACAGAAGTAAACAACAGAAAAAGATACTGTATTAGCAAGAAGGAGAAAAATGCATACTTCCAAAGTTTTCTATCAATTGGCTTTATCATATTAAATAACTATATCTAGTCATGGCAATATTACTTTTTAATATCAGATGCATTTTATTATATATTATATTTTATTTATTATATATAAATTATTATATATTAGACAACTTTATTGTGAAAAATGACAAATTTATGCCCCTCAATTACACCTATCTAAAAGAATAAAGTTGCCCTTGATTACCTGACACTTATTAGAGCACAGGGTCAGCTGTTAATTTGGGCCACCAGGGTTAGCATCCATATGTTGCCATGATTAGATTTTGTCTGCTGGTTTTATAGAAGGCATATTTACGTGAACCACATTTCCTATTCATCAATCACATAATTAGGGCAAACTCAGAATGCTAAAATTACCTGAGTTACAAGGTCAAACTTTATTTTACATTAAAGTTCTTGATTGGACACCTTGTTAACATAATTTTCTTTTCATACATTAAATATAAAAGCATATTTTTGCATATACCATGGAGACAGGATTTATTCTATGCAGAAGGCACTAAGGAACATTGAACTGCAACTTGAATTATGTAAGTTTTGAAATATAGAAAATGTGTAATTATTTATTTCAGCTTGACTGGATCACAGGATTCCCTGATATCTAGCAAAAAATTATGTCTGAGTTTGTCTGTGAGGGTGTGTCAGGAAGAGATTAGCATTCAAATCCATAGACTGAGTAAAGCGGATGGCCCTCAAGGTGGGTGAGCATCATCTAATCCATTGAGGATCTGAAGAGAACAAAAAGGTGGAGGTAGGGAGAATTGACTCTCTCTGCCTGAATACTGAGCTGCGACATCAGTCTTCTCCTGCCCTTGAACAAGACTTACACCATCAGCTCTCCTAGTACTCAGACCCTCAAACTCAGACTAGAAGTAACAACATTGGCTCTCCTGGGTCTCCAGCTTGCAGATGGCAGATTGTGAAATTTCTCAGCCTCCATAATCATGTGAGTCAATTCTTCATAATCTCTTGAAATCTATCTATCTATCTATCTACCTATCATCTACCTATATTGGTTCTGTTTCTCTGGAGAACCTTGACTAATACAGAACACTTGTAATTTTGTTTAAAAATTTTGTTAAAAATTTTTACTTAATATTTTTGGAAAGGGAAAATACTTAATCAATGTTTTGCTTATAATAGACTGCCTCTTCATTCTAATTCTGACCATGAAATTTCCAAGAATATTGACATAAAGGAAAAAGAATACTGTTAAAGGAGGGGTAACTGCTTGGTCATTAAAATGGTATATTTTTGTAAAATGTATTGTAAAATGACCCAGCCTGCCCTCTAAAACGCTTCAGCCTAATACAGTAAACAACAGTTTATCACACTTGCAAGGTCAATAAAACTGGTATAGAAAGAGATAATTTAGTAACATCTTAAACATCACATAACCATTACATGGAAACACAGCAGTAAATAGCTATAATTCTCTGCAATTTGTAATTTTCCATAAAATACATATACTTAAAGACATATCTTTTAAAGTGGGTCAGAAATTACTTCTAGGTCTCTTTAGCAGGCATCAATCAGTCAAACAATAATGTGAATATACTTCAAACTTCAAATATGTTATAACAAGGAATACTTGAAAATAGTTAATGGAAAATATAATTTTCAAAAGTTTATGTTTGATATTGTGAGAATCAGAAAATACTATATTTGTGATTATTTTACAAATATATCTAAATATCTACATAAAATCTGAGTTTTAAAATACAAATACTAGAAATTATGTTAACAGGGCAGTCAAAATTGCAATATAATTTACAAAATAGTATAATTTGCATGGATATAGAAATAATTTTATCGTGGCAAATGCAAATAGATTACCATGAAATCAGCTAGTAGAAGCTTGGTTGTCAATCATATGGTTAGTAGTTACTTTTATTAGAGTCTGTGTAAGCAATGAAATAGATATCATTAGGGTAGGACTGAGAGTTGTAAAAAGAGAAGAGGTCTTCATTTTCCCAATGAGTTCATGGCACAAATGGAGATGAGAAATTATAGTATATTTTTTATGTTTCAAAACCTTGCCCAGCTGTCTCATTGTTGCACATAAATCTACATAATATTCATTACATTGACTGCCTAGGTGCCACGAAATAGCTTACCTTTCTGTTGATTTTTTTAAATTGTAACCTTTTACAAATACCCAAATATATAATTATATTGAATTATTTTTTAATCGTTATTCTACACATGAAATATGGATTCATCTGTGTTTTCAAGTTAAAATGACCTTGGCAAGCCATTAAATTTCCAAGGCTCAATTTTCCTGTTTCCAAGATGTGATAACAATACCTGCCTCTGTTTACTTTGAAAAGAGTGAAAATAACAGATAAGGTAGATTCTCCCAGGGCCTAAAAGAGCTACTGATAGTAAATGAAATACTTCATGAAACTGAATTAACTTTCCCAGACACTAAGTAAACTTCAAATAAGTTACTGTATCAAAATCATTATAGAAACTCAAAGAAATATAAAAACAGAAATATAAAAACAAGCATAACGTAAAAATTAAATTAAGTACTAAATTGATTTGTGCAAAGACCAAATTCTGTACTGTGAACATAAACCCAGGAAGAAAAAGGAAAGAACACAGGAATTTGTACTAATGAAAATATATTGTTAAATAATATTACTTATAGAGTGCTTTATAGTTTATACCATGACATATTTTATTTAATTTGATTCTCCTTATAAACACTTGAAGTAGTGAGCATCCTGTAACAGGGGTATGGCAGACATGTGATGTGCCACCAGATGTTCCTTCAAGAAATCCTCATTTTTCCATCGCCTGCAATGTAGCTAGCTGGCAGCCTCCAGCTCTTTGTCAGAGTTGCCTCACCATTTTTTTTTCAGCAATATTATTCATTTTAATTGTTTGTTTTAAAATAATTCAAATCCACAGAAAAGTTGCAACAGTACATAAAGCTCCTATACAACCTTTACTAAGGTTCCACAATTGTTAACATTTCCCTGTCATTTTCATTTTCTTCTTCTGTACCATTTGAGAGTAAACAACAAGCATGATGTCCATTAACCTTTAATGCTTTAATGCATATTTGCAAAAAAAGAGACATGTTCCTCATAATATCAGTACACCTATCAAAATCAGAAAATTGATCAAATATTACCATCTTATCCATCAACACCATTCACATTTTACCAGTTGTCTCAGTTATGTTTATAAAGTCAAGAATTATGTGTTGATTTTGGTCATCATGTCCTCTTAATATCCTTCAGTCTGGAAGAGTGGCTTGGTAATTCCTTGTCTTTCATGACTTTGATATTTTTAAAGAATATAGAATTTCCCTCAGTTAGATTTTACTAGATATCCTCACAATTTATGCATAACTTATGCATAAACAAATCAGTGTATAAGGAATGAGGAACACACCAAAAGTGGTGCAGTGTTCTTTTCATTGGATCATATCAGCAATCATATGATGACAATTTCTCCCATTACTGGGGATACCACCTTTCATCACTTGGTTAATGGTATCTGCCTGGTTTCTCCACTGTAAAGTTAATTAATAAAAAGTATATTAAATTACTAATTAATAATCAATTAACAAGTACTTTATGAGGTGTTGACACTTCTATCATAAAGTAGAATTGTTTTTTCTTCCTTATTTGTTTTTTATTCCACTTATTTATATCAGCTCAGAATAATGGGTTCTTAGTTAACTCACGATTTACAGTCTAAGGTATACATATATATTTTTTTCAAATTATCCCAGTCTTGTTTAGTAAGAGCAACTTAAAGCTCTTCACGCATACTCCCAACATTCTCTGAATAATTTCTTACTCTTTAGTAAAATTACTTTTGGTCTTATCTGGTATTTCTTGTGCCTTATTTCTGGAATTGGCCACTTAAAGGACCTTTACTTCTTTCTTTTCTTTAAAGTCAAGGTGTTTAGAAATCAAATACACACACATACTTATTTCTATATTTATCTTATGTATCTATGTATGTATCTATCTATGTATCTATCTTAAAAATTGTAAGTTCACCCTACTCCCTCCAATTTTAATCCTACACCACAGGCTTAATTCTAGTAACCACTTTTCTGTATTTGCATAGTGAGAAATCTGGCTCCAAATCAATAAGTATTTACTTATTTGCTCAGTCTTCACTGTATTTGTTCAGTTTTCTGCCACATTAGCAGAAAGTTCAGTCCTGGGCATTCTTCGAAATCTCCACTCTGGCACGCCTTCCAAAACCGTGACCCAGACCAGCCAAGGACATGCTATTCTCAAGGTGACCCTCAGCCAATGAATGAACATGATAGTAGTTATGAGAACTCTCTCTTCTCAGGGTGACCTCCAGCCAATGACTAAGCAGAAAAGTGGTACGATCGCCTTCTCATTTCCACCCTCACTGGCACGCCTCTAATGGGCAATTCATGCTTCAGACCTCCCCACTGGGCTCACAGTCATATCTGCACTGCAGGCATGTGGTTAACCCTGTCTAGTCCCCCTCCCCCACTTTTCACAGGTGTTACTACCAATAATATTGTGTATGCCTAAATCCACATCCGTCTCTCCTTTCCAGAGAGCCCAAATTATGACAAGGGAGTGGAAAAGCCCATCACTATTTTCATGGAATGTAAATAAATTACACGTATTGTGGAAGACGTTACAAGCCAAGAATTAGCAGAGAGCAAACACCTCCCCAACCTCTATTTCATAGAGAAGTTTGTATTGATATATAGGCAAGGCAAAATGACATGATGTAGCAAGAGTTTCATAGCGAGATCCCCCTGAAGCACCATAAATCTCTAGAGGGAGTGGGAATAGGGTACAAAGACACTAATAAGAAATAGAATGTGTTTACCTAAAGAAAGAGGAAGAAATAAGTGTACAAACCTCTTCAGATTTCTCCTCCCCCATACAGGTGCAAAACCTACATCAGCTTCCATCAAAGATGGAATATACATTATGCCTACCCCCAACAAACTATACAACTGGTGAAATATATGAAGCAACTACTTTAAGACAGTGACGAAAGACAATACAAGACTGTAATCCCTGAGAGGTGAGAAATAAAAAGTCAAGCTCCATGATCATGCCAGATCTATGCCTGGGAAAATTTTCCCAATAGCAACACAGACAACTGGATTCCAAACACAGCATGGTGGTCCTACTAAACTGAGGAGGCACAGATCAGAATCTAGGGAAGCAGACTGATTGTCATCCGCAGGAGCACACCAAAATAGGGAGCTGCTTAGAAAGGTTACCTGCGGAGTTAATGTGGGGATCCCCTGAAAGTCATCTGGGGAGAACTAGGGTTTGTATGCACGGAGGGAGACCACCAAATGCTTCACATGTAACAGCTGCTATGGAGCTGAGAGTGGAACACAAGTGTATGTATTTGTCACAAGTCAAGGATGTGTACGTTTAAAATATAAGAGTTTTAGTAAGTGTAATTTATTCCTCAATAAAGTTAAATAAAAATTGCATCATTATTGCTGATTTAATATTGGGACACGTACTTTTAGGAATTATGTACGTTTTCTGAAATCATAAAACCTGTAATCAGAATGTACCATTGCAAGTTAAATTCACCAATCTTTACTCCAAAATTAAAATAGGTCTCTCATGAAAGCTCTTGCCATATCTATCTATCTATCTATCTACATACACATATATAGCATTATTATTTACTAATATTATATATATATTCTTAACATGTACAAAATGATGTTTATTAAATGCATTTTGTAAACAGACACTGTGAAAAGCTTTTGGTTTGTGAACTCACTCAGAGTTTAGAGTTGTGATCACTTCTCGTCATTAAACCTCAGACACAGGAAGATCTTAGCTTAAATAACAAAAATGACTCTTCATCTGATAAAAGGGAGAAAAAGTGGTTTAAAACACAATAGCTATCACTCTTGCAATAGCTCTGATGGCTAAAATGTCAATAAACATCAACAAGATTTTTATATGTACAGTCTGAAATATTTATTGTACAAATATCAGGCCTGCGCATCAAAGGAGAAGTTGTAAACTGGCTAACAGTCTTCAGCAATAAACTGATACTCCCATTCTCAACCAAATAGCTCACATAGTTAACGGATGACTGCTGTCCTTACATAATATTAAATATATCTCTTGATAGATAGATATCTCAGACACACACACACACACAAAGCCACACATACAGTGGATTCTCATTAGCTATGGTAGGCATATACTGTAAAGTAACCAGAAACACTCAGTCAGAAAATACTGAAATCTTACTACTAAGTGAAATACAGAGTTAGGTCCTTGTGAGCCTCTAGTCTCACCGTTTTCATTAACTGATCAATACACAATCTTCTTTTATGTGCAAAAGGGTATTTTTTTTTAAGTATCACAGAAATTTTCATAAAACCAAGTCATTCAATCACTAAATGAGTTTTTCAAAGTCTATTTTGATGGTAAACACTTATCAAACTGCATTCCACTGAAACCCAAAATGAAGCATGTATTTGTATATAGTCACATTTTAAGCTTCCATTCAAGTTATTCAAGAGTATGTTTTTCTCTAATTTAAACGATTTTGGATAATATAAATGTGAAGATCTATAATAGTGAAAATTATATAACTTGTAGGGTTCTTATGAGCATTATTTGTTATAAAATGTAAATTGCCTGTCTCACTTTCTTGCAGGTAATAAATATTATAATTCATTAGTTCTGTTTCTGGCATAGGTTTTGAACTAAGAATGCTAGTAAGGAAAACTCTGAAACCTCAAGAGTGTTAAATATATGCTTGATGGCTCTAGAAAGTTATCAATCAATGCAGACTTATAGGACCAAAATGAAAGAAATAGGGGAAGCCAAGAAATGTCAGCCTGATATTTGGCACTGCTAGCTCCTTAAGACATTACTTGATTCACAAAGTGTAGCTGAAGCCTGATAAACTGAGCCAAAATCTGTTAATAAGAGGTTACATAGCTATACAGAGCTTACAGAAGTCTCACTAAGCAGAGGAAAAGTTGAAGTTTAGTGTCTTTCAAAGAGAAGAGACTATTGCAAGAAAGGCTTAGAATGGGAATATGGAGAAAGTCACTCTAAGATAAAGGTATACTAGACTGAGACAATACTTCACAAAGACTTAAAGATTCAAAACTAGTTCAGTAAAGCAAGTATAATCCAATAAAAATTAACTAAACAAACAAACAAACAAACAAACAAACAAACTTGGGGACTTCCCTGGTGGTCCAGTGGTAGAGAATCCACCTTCCAATGCAGAGGACACAGGTTCGATCCCTGGTCAGGGAACTAAGATCCCACATGCTGTGGGGCAGCTAAACCCACATGCCACAACTACTGAGCTCACGTGCCTCAATGAGAGAGCCCACATGCCTCAAACTACAGAGTCCACATGCCCTGGAGGCCACGCGCCACAACTAGAGAGAGAAAACCCACATACCACAACTAGAGAGTAGTCCACACACAGCAATGAAAGATCCCGCACGCCTCCCCATGCTTGAAGACCCTAGGGCCACAACTAAGACCTGACGCAACCAAAAAAAAACACAACAAACAAACAAAAACACAAAAAACCCCACAAAAAACAAAAGACTAGTTCAGTGCCTGAATAAATCCAGGTAGTATATTCCTACCATACTGTCTAAGATTAATTTACCCTAACCATCTCCATGTAAGATAGTGTTATCCCAAACCTCAAATTATGTCTACATTTTCATGCAAAACTCTGATAATTCAAATAATAAATTATGTAAATATACATGAATTGACACTAAGCCAACTGAAAAAATGAAATCAGCGCAAAGGTAGATCCAGACATATATTTACCATATACACACCTTAAAATAATTTTTATTAGTATGATTCATACTAATAAACGGCAAGGTAAAGTGTTTCAGCAGAGTAAGAAATTGTAAAACAATAAAGTGGAAATTCCAAAACTAAAGATAGAATAACTGAAATTTAAAATTCAATGGGTAGGTTTTACAGCAAATTTTAAAAAGCTGAAAAAAGAATTAGTCGACTGGAATCAGAAGAAAATGCACAGTCTGAAGCTCAGAGAGACAACTATAAGGTTAACAAAAAAAGGGCACACATGATATATAGGATAGAGCTCCTACCCCTCCCCTCATCTTCCTCCCTTTCACCCTCATGTGCACAAAAGTTCATGTGGATAACCTCACCTCTCTTTGAAATGCTCACAATAATACATACTGAAAAATACATGTATTGGTGTCAAGAAGTTAAATTTTAGGGAAAATAATGCAATTTTTTCCAGATTTCATGAAATATTTAGGTTTATAAATGGCATAAACTTACTGGATAATCTCAAACATAAATATAGCAATTTAACAATCTTCATTAAAGCTTTGAAATCAAACCTTGACCCTAGATATTAAAAAAAAATCAGAGGTTGCGTCCATTAAAATTTATCAGTTGTATGTTACAGAACAAATCAGAACAAAGGCAAAATTTATAATAGCTTTATATTCTAACTTGCTTTGCATCATTTACAAACTGTGATTCTTCCATGTACTTTTATATATTAATGTAAAAATGTTGACTAAATGTAAAAGGAATAATAGGCATTTTGGGGTGTTTTTTGTTATTGTTGTTCTTTGTATTCAGGAAGATGGGATGTTTAAATGAAAACTTCAGTTTTCCAGATAAGGTCAGCTTGGAAATCCAGAGAATCATTTTTATGATTCATGCAGAATCATGTATTAACCACTTGAGATTTGAACAAAAGGGATTTAAGATTTCTAATTTCTCATTTATAGATAATTGCTTTAATAACTCACTCTCTGATTTGTCTTCGTTAAATCATCTTTATAAATTAGTTGGCTATCAAAGGTTCTCAGGTGTACACAATGTCAAATTTAGTATTAACTGAAGTGTATTCTCTATCAGAAGAAGAAATTCTATCTATGCTTATATTCAGTGCCTGGCTACTGAAATATCTTTAATCTCAATATCCGAATTAGTCAGTCATGCATTTGACAAAATTTACAGGATGATGAGTTACAGTTTACCTCCTTTTACCATCCAAGGAATATCTCAAACTCCAAAAAACAGTCAACATTAAAAACATTCAAAACATGCCCTTATAATGAAATATATGTAACAGGTATATATATATATATATATATATATATATATATATTTTAAATTTATTTATTAATTTTTTTTGTGGTACATGGGCCTCTCACTGCTGTGGCCTCTCCTGTTGCAGGGCACAGGCTCCGGATGTGCAGGCTCCGTGGCCATGGCTCACAGGCCCAGCCGCTCCGCGGCATGTGGGATCTTCCCGGACTGGGGCACAAACCCATGTCCCCTGCATCGGCAGGCGGACTCTCAACTACTGCGCCACCAGGGAAGCCCATAACAGGTATATTAACATATTCAAATAAAAATATTTTGGACTGAGGTCATTTAAATTACATTATGCATTCATTTTGATATTTCCCACAGAAAGTCTTATATACTGAAAACTTTAAAACATTGATGAAGAAACTGAAGATGATTCAAAGAAATGGAAATTTATTCCATGCTCTTGGATTGGAAGAATTAATATTCTTTAAATGGCCATACTATGCAAAACAATCTACAGATTTGATGTGATCCCTATCAAATTATGCAGGACATTTTTCACAGAACTAGAACAAATAATCCTAAAATTTGCATGGAACCATAAAAGACCCAGAATTGCCAAAGCAATCCTGAGGAAAAAGAGCAAAGCAGAGGCAAATCCTCCCAGAGTTCAGACAATACTACAAAGCTACAGTAATCAAAACAGTGTGGTATTGGCACAAAAACAGAAATTTGGATCAATGGAACAGAATAGAGAGCCCAGAAATAAACCCACACACCTATAGTCAATTAATCTTCAACAAAGGATGCAAGCTTATACAATGGGAAAAAGACGGTCTCTTCAGCAAGTGGTGTTGGGAAAGTTGGACAGCTGCATGTAAATCAATGAAGTTAGAACACACCCTCCCACCATATGCAAGAATAAACTCAAAATGGATTAAAGACTTAAATATAAGACATGACACCATAAAACTTCTAGGAGAGGACATAGGCAAAATATTTTCTGACATTAATCATATCAATGTTTTTTTCTTAGGTCAGTCTCCCAAGGCAATAGAAATAAATGCAAAAATAAATAAATGAGACCTAAGCAAACTTACAAGCTTTTGCACAGCAAAGGAAACCATAAACAAAACAAAAAGAGAACCTATGGAGAAAATATTTGCAAATGATGTGACTGACAAGGCCTTAATTTCTAAAATATAAGAACATCTCATACAATTCAATAACAAATAAACAATCAACCCAACCAAAAAATGTGCAGAAGTCCTAAATAGACATTTATCCAAAGAGGACATATGTATGGCCAATAGGTACATGAAAAGATGCTCAACATCGCTAATTATTAGAGAAATGCAAACCAAAACTACAATGAGGTGCCACCTTACACCAGTCAGAATGGCCATCATTAAAAACTCTACTCAATACTCTGCAATGGCCTATATGGATATATGTATATATACAACAGATTCATTTGCTGTACACCTGAAACTAACACAACATTGTAAATCAACTATATCCCAATAAAAGTCATATAAAAAAATCTACAAATAATAAATGCTGGAGAGGATGTGGAGAAAAGGGAACTCTCCTACATTGTTGTGGGAATGTAAATTGGTGCAACCACTATGGAAAACAGTATGGAGATTCCTTAAAAAACTAAAAATAGAGTTGCCATGTGATCCAGCAACCCCACTCCTGGGCATATATCCAGAGAAAACTCTAATTTGAAAAGATACATGCACCACAATGTTCATAGCAGCAGTGTTTCCAACAGCCAAGACATGGAAGCAACCTAAAAGTCCATTGACAGATTAGTGAATAAAGAAGATGTGGTATATATATACAATCAAGCACCATTCAGCCATAAAAAGAGAATGAAATAATGCCATTTGAAGCAACATAGATGGGCTTAGAGATTATCATACTAAGTAAAGTAAGTCAGGAAGAGAAAGACAAATACCATGTGATATCACTTATATGTGGAATCTAAACTATGATGTAAATAACCTTAGGAAACAGAAACAGACTCACAGACACAGAAAACAAACTTATGTTTACCATAGGGGAAGGGGGAGAGGGAGCTAGATCAAAATTCTGATTTCCACATCATAAAATATTTGGTTTGATTTGAAATATGCTGCAACATGAAACCTGTAATTATTGTAGTGGTGACTTCTCCTCAAGTCTCCTCCAACTCATGACTACTGCCTCAATATAGTCAGAATTTAATAGTTGAATAAAATTGGATATACAGAGTTGATAGCTTCTGAATGCTTTTACAGAAACTCATTCTTAGTGTCTATATTGAACTTAAATGCTTTAAGTTCATAGATATAAGTCCAAAAAAGGCAGGCTGACCCATGTACCAATCCCTTCAATCACAGTGTTCTTGGTTTCTCTGCCTCTGACTCCATATATCTAAGTCTCTCATCTTTCTAATTTTTATTTTAATAATGGTTAATAATATATTCCACTTTCATAGTGTTTGATACTTTACTGAAATATTTGCTATTGTAAAATTGAAAATACATTAATATAAAAATGTACCATTCTTGGGCTTCCCGCAGTGGTTGAGAATCCGCCTGCCAGTGCAGGGGACACGGGTTTGAGCCCTGGTCTGGGAAGATCCCACATGCCGCGGAGCAACTAAGCCCGTGCGTCACAACTACTGAGCCTGCGCTCTAGAGCCTGCGAGCCACAGCTACTGAAGCCTGCATGCCACAACTATTGAAGCTCGCGTGCTCTAGGGCCCACGTGCCACAACTACTGAGCCCACGTACTGCAACTACTGAAGCCCACGCGTCTAGAACCCATGCTTCACAACAAGAGAAGCCACCACAATGAGAAGCCCGTGCACCTCAACGAAGAGTAGCCCCCACTCACTGCAGCTAGAGAAAGCCTGCGCACAGCAACAAAGACCCAACGTAGTTATATCTTCAAATGTGAAGTACACAGCTAGACTTAATTTACTGCTGTAATTTTTATAATCCTTTCAACTAACAGTGCATAAAAGGTACCTGTTATAGTTAGCAAACATATTGATTAATCTAGGCAGATGATTTATGGAAATGGACAATTCCTTTAATTTTATGCACCAATATAACTATCAAAGCACACTGAGCATCTAATGAAATAGTTATATTTATACACTTTTTATCAGTTTATTTTTCCCTGTAAAATAGCCAGGATATTAAACTGGGAAAAGTGGCACTTTCCCAGATACAGTTTATTTGATTTATAGGTGATATGTCACTACAGAGAAAAAAACAGCTTTGTTTTTATTTCTCTTTAGACCATGATGTTATTTGTCTTACAAATAGCATCAGTTATTGCCTAATCTATTCTGTTTTTAGCACTATGCTTTAAGTAGTATTTAACTAAATAAAAATGAGTCACTGAATTCTAACACTTGTATATTTAGAAAGAATATTAAAACAATTTAATTTTATGATTCAATTTTAGGAAAAGATGTATCCAACATAATTTTATATCTTCTTCTTAGAATACACATTAATTAATTGTGCACCTAAGTAAAAGAATAACAAAATGGGTACTCAGAATCTTCCTTTTGCATGCAGAAATAGGCTGATGACATTTGGGGAAAATGTCAATCAACTAAAATGATCAATCTTCAGATTTGTTATAATCCCAGAATGACTAGAAGAGATATAAAATAGGAATAAGAAATACATTTTATATTCAGTCTTTTAAATATATTCTAGAATAAAGCACAAGTATGTATGAAATGACCAATTAACATGACAGAATATCTATACAATTGACAGCAAAAATGGCTTAGATTATAAATATGGGAAAGGATATTTTAGATAGATAAACTTTCAAGGAAAGTAGATGACAGTGTAAGAAGACTGACAATAGAATAAGCTAACTTTTTAAAATATAAAATAAAGGTGAATGAATGCGATATGACTTAGATTATAAAATTATTTGAAAGACATCAATGAGAGAAAGTAAGATTCCATAACACACATAACTGAGAGTTGTTTAGTAGAGGAATCTAAGGTAAAAAATCAGTGGTAAATAGAGAGACTCAGGGTAGCACTTGCGTGTTTTAGTCCTATCTCTACTGTTTAGAACACATGCAGCTTCTGCATACTACTTTTTATTTCTTCTAGAACCTACAAAAAGCAGCTACATAATTAATATATCAATGGTATCCAACTTGAAAATGACTACTGCATTACTGCTCTATAATCAAAGGGGGAGATTCTAACTCCATCCTCGGTCTGATAGCTGTGGGAGCCAGGCCACCCACCTGAATCCACTCTTCTCAGATCTCCTGGGTGTCTAGTGTCTCTATCTTTCCCAAGGCCTTTGAAGCTGAAGGGCAAGGGAGCTGCCAATCATGGTAGTTATTACTTGAGTTCAGTTTCCCTTTCCTTGTCTTCTTTTGGATGGATTAAATCTTCTATTTCTATCAAATCTATTCTGTATCTTTTTATGTTACACTTTAATAATTTCTTAATAGAACTTTAGCCTTATTCTCCCACATAGAATAATTCAACCTTCCTATACTAATCTTAAAACATTAGACACCTATTATTGGATTGGGTGGGATGAGCTGTTCTCATGATCAGTCTTGATATGAGTCATTTATTTTATTCTTTGGAGACAGAAGTTGCCTTTCCACACTACTGAGTTTGTTCCTAATAGAAAACAATTAATAGGAATAATAGGATTTGCCACTATACATTTTTCAAGGACTTATTATAGAGCAGACGTGAAAGCATGAACATAAGAGAAGCAGTAAATCATGTTTATATCAATTAGAGCAGGCAATATAAAGAAGTGAGTAACACATCAGTTAGTGAGACTAATAGTATATTACAACCCTTGATATATAACATGTAATGAATAAAAATTATTTATTTTTCTTAATCGAAAAAAATATTGTGAGGCTTGAAGAGTCTAGCAGAAATTTTACTTTTTTATCATCTACCTTTTGTGATTACCAGCAAATATTACTTAAAAAATGCAGTACTTGTATACTGGATTTCAAGAAAAGTAAAGCAACAGTGAATAAATAAAAGTCTAAACAAAGGTATAAATCTTTACCCAAAAGGATGTTATTGTAGCTGAATAGTTGATGCTAGATAAAGATCAAAGGAATTTAAAAATCTCTGAGTTGTCTAGTGTGTATATCCAGGAAAATATTTGTGCTCATTGAAAACCAAAGAAAAACTGAGGGGAATTGCTAGAAATGACTTGTGAAAAAATATGAAGTTGGATTCACCTATGTTGAATTAGAAATTATGCTAGTCACCCAAGATTAAATGTGTAATTGAAGATATGTACTTGTACTTGAATGAGAAGTTAGAACTGTCCGTTTGTGAATTAACATTTTAGGAACTATTTAGTGAGAGATCATAAGGCAGAAGAAGCAGTAAAGGAAATGCAGATTTCTGAAGATCCAATTTCAGCTCTATAAGATCTAAAGGTGAATGACTTTTGACCCATGATCTTCCCTTTTTTATTCAAAAGAGATGATTTTCAGGAGGTAAGAAGCTTCTGGAGTGAGAATCATCGGCATGCCTCAGTTGGGACACCTTTATCTAGAGGCATCAGAGGGAATGAGGAGACCCAGGAGAGATATAATTATATTTTGATTTCATCTGTATTTCTGTAATTTGGCAACAATTGGATAGAAAACACATTAGGGCATTTTAAATCTAGAAATGAGTATGAAGTATTGGATCGTGTCCACAGTTAGGGTGCCAGAGCAGGTAACAGAGTGGTTGGAAAATTAAGCAGTTTTAGAATCTTTTATTTCCATTTCCTATTTATCTGGTGATGGAATGGACAGTGTTGCAAGGAAGGCAAATCTAATGTGTCAGATAACAGGGAAGCCCTAACAGTAAAGAAACAGAAGTTGACTAGTTTACTAGCAGGTTCTTCATAACCATGAGGATGTTAATTCGGAATGGCCTAGAGTTGACTTTCTACTCTGCTTTAAATACTATGCTCTTAGGCAAATGTTTTAACACTTCTAAAACTCAGTTTACTTTTTTAAAATGGAGATTATATTAATTTTTCAAGTCTGTTGTGAAACTAGTCAGCTAGTCAGTGTCAGCTGAGATCTTTCGCTATTATGGTTGCAATTTTAAATAGATAGTCAGAGGAGGCCATGTTTAAACAAAGGTCTGATGTTGCCATATTCATTTGTAGGAGAAATCATTCCAGCAAACACAAAAGTTCTAACAGAATTGTAGTTATCACAACTGTAGTTAGTATTTTTGAGGACTTCTAAAGAGACTCAATGGGCTGTTTCTGATGATGATAAGTAGTTTCTCTTTTACCTAGAGGGATATGAGAAGGTATTGGAGGATGTTAAAAAAGGCTGAAATAATGTCTTAAGTTGCTGTGTGAAGAATAGGCTACAAGAGTACAACTACACGATCAGGAAGACCAGACAGTGGGACACAGTCTCATTGCAGATGACAGAGAATGTCAGTTTCTTGGAATATGGTGGTAGCAATGGAGTGTATAAGAGTAGTCATATTTTTAAAATATATTTTGAAGATAAAAATGACAGGATTTGCTTCTGGATTAAATGTTGAGATGTGGTCTAAGTGTGTGAAGGTTGACATCCTAACAAAGGTCTCTAGTAGTGGGGCAAGTTGTCTGCTCTCCAAGCCCTGAGCCCTAGGGCAAGGCTGAGAATGTCTTGAGAAAGATGGAGATATTTTTCTAATTTCCTCAGAGGTCCCACTGCCTACCAAGTCCTCAGACTGCTAGACTGAGGATTGAAGTGTCACATTTTTCTTTACACCTAATGGCTTCATGTGAACTGGGTACAGGATGCGATAAAAGAGAACAAACAAGACATTCTCCAAGGTTTTTGGCCCAAGCATTTATGAGGATTGTGGAAACACATAGTTGCAGACTGTGAAACATGGAAGTGGAAGATAACTGAATCTTCTTTGAAAATCAATGAGGATATTAGTTATCACCTGCTTGAACTGTTGATAACTTAATACATTCCCTTATTTGCCAGTTTTTCCTATTTAATCTCTACAACAAAAGGCATTTTTTAGACTTTTAAAGCTGTAGCAACAGGCTGTTTCTTCACTTCTATTGTCAAAAACTAGTTTTCCCATGTAGAATAGCATAAAGATTTTTCCCCTTTTCTATGGTTAATTTAGAAAGAAAAAAAGCTTCAGTAAGTACAAACATTGATGAAGACCATTAAATTATTTATCTTGCTTGTGTTAGAGATAATAGTTCTTTTTTTTTTTTTGTCTTATTAGCCAACAGAATCCCCACAGAAAAGAAGCATGGCTCTCCCAGAGAAACACTATATTTGATTGTTGTACAGTCACTCCATTTGGAGTCTGTACTCTTGTAAGTAGTAGTAATTTGTCTTCTGGTAAACTAGTTGACCTAAACATAATCACTTCTAAACTTTTGAACTGAAACATGATTTGAAAAAAAATGTTTGAAAAGATAATGTTCTCCATGTATTTACTTCTTTCCACATTTTCTCTAAATTTAATGTACAGAGTTTTCCTCACAAAGTTTGGTCACATGTGTTGGCATCAATGCAAATGGAAGCACTTGATTTAATAATAACTCTTTAAAACCAAAATCAAATTGTTATGGTAGCAGGAAATTAATGAGCACATGCAGACTACTGTCCCCTGTTTCAATTCTCTTCAGGAGACACAAATATTAGTAAAGTAAAAACCAGACCTACTAGCAGCTAGGCTCTGACAGTAGAACTAAAAATTGAAGCAGAAACTGCAACTTTCCAAATGCTAGTGGTACTTGCAAAACAAGCAAACTATATCAAACATGACATAAAAGATATCTAAGTTCAAACACCTCACCAGTGCATTTATATCCATATATAAGACCACTGATATGCCTAACAGCAACTGCACAGAATCATGTTTCTGAAAATAAAGGAACTGACTCTTTCAGTGACTTGGCTGGTTTACAGAGTCTGATGAATCATAGAGCTAAGTCCAGCCCTCTATATCCTAGAAGTACCCTTCACTGACTCCCCCTTGAGAGACCTCACAGGTCTCTGTTTCCATTCTCTATTGCTACAACAAACCAGTATATCTGACTTTGTTTAACTGCAGGCGTGTCGCTGGTGGTCTTTTGTTAGTAGGCTTTAATAAGTATAGGTCCTATTGAAATTTGTCTGATACCTTTACTGCCATAGACGAGGATATTTGATGTGGTGACAGTGTGCAAATATGAGGTTCCTTTAGTCTTCTCCTGCTTGAGGCACCAAACTGGAGACTACCCAATGTCCAAGAGTAGAATGCATAAATACACTGTGATATAGTTGTAAAATGGCATATTATACAATAATGACAATGGAAAGGTACAACAATATACAGCTGATGAATCTCACAAACATAATAATTACAAAAAGAAGCTCCATACAAAAGAAGTCACATACTGTATGATTATATTGCCAAACAAGCAAACATAATCAATACTGTTAGAAGTCAAAATGATGATTACCATTGGTGGAGGAGAACCGGAAGGATATTTTGGTGGGCTTCTGCATTGTTGTCAAATTCTATTTACGAATCTGGTTCTGATTACACAGGTGTGTAAAATATGTAAAAAGAAAATGAACATTAAGTGAATTGTGTACTTTTATGAATCTGTGTTACATCTCAACAGGTTAGCAAAACAAAGCAAAACACAAAAGCCCCAAATATTAAGTATTATATTTTCCCATCAAGATCTGCTCTACAAAAAGGGGCTGCAGTCTCTTAAAGAAAAGTAGATAGAACAAATTTCCACTTAATGTTATTCAAATTTAAAGAACCAGGCATACTGACTTTTTTTTAACATCTTTATTGGAGTATAATTGCTTTACAATGTTGTGTTAGTTTCTGCTGTATGACAAAGTGAATCAGCTATATGTATACATATACCCCATATGCCTCCCTCTTGCATCTCCCTCCCACCCTCCCTATCCCACCCCTCTACGTGGTCACAAAGCACCAAGCTGATCTCCCCGTGCGATGCAGCTGCTTCCCACTAGCTATCTATTTTACATTTGGTAGTGTATATATGTCAATGCTACTCTCTCACTTAGTCCCAGCTTACCGTTCCTCCCCCCTATCTAAGAGTTTTATAGTGTCTGGGATTAAATTTACGTCTTTAATCCATTTTTAGCTTATTTTTGTGTATGGTGTTAGGAAGTGTTCTAATTTCATTCTTTTACATGCAGCTGTCCAGTTTTCCGAGCACCACTTACTGAAGAGGCTGTCTTTTCTCCACTGAATATTCTTGCCTCCTTTATCAAAGATAAGGTGACCATATGTGTGTGAGTTTATCTATGGGTTTTCTCTCCTGTTCTATTGATCAATATTTCTGTTTTTGTGCCAGTATCATATTGTCTTGATTACTGTAGCTTTGTCGTATAGTCTGAATTCTGAGAGCCTCATTCTTCCAGCTCCGTTTTTCTTTCTCGAGATTGCTTTCGCTATTTGGGTTCTTTTGTGTTTCCATACAAATTGTGAAATTTCTAGTTCTGTGAAAAATGCCATTGGTAGTTTGATAGGGATTGCACTGAATCTGTTGATTGCTTTGGATAGTATACTCATTTTCACAATGTTGATTCATCCAATCCAAGAACATGGTATATCTCTCCATCTGTTTGTATCATCATCTTTAATCTCTTTCATCAGTGTCTTATAGTTTTCTGCATACAGATATTTTGTCTCCTTAGGTAAGTTTATTCCTAGGCATTTTATTTTTTTTGTTGCAATGGTAAATGGCAGTGTTTCCTTAATTTCTCTTTCAGATTTTTCATCATTCATCTACAGGAATGCAAGAGATTTCTGTGCATTAATTTTGTATCCTGCTACTTTAGCAAATTCATGGGGTAGCACGCAGAAGACAAATTACTACTACTTACAGTAGTAAGTTTGATCTCATTATTACTATTCCTACCTTATATTACTGAGACCCTAAGACTTTAAATAAATTACCAAAGATAACAAGCAGTAGTTTGAATCAACATATCCTTAATTCTAAAGCATGAAGTCTTTCTTCCAAACAAACGGCAAATAAATTCATTGAATACCAATATCCTACATTAGCCACATTTTTACATAAATAAAACTGAGTGGATAAGGCAAGTTGTTGGTAATAATGTTAAAATTTAAAGAATTAATTTTATGTATATTCCGTGTCATCAAAGACTAATTTTTATGCATCATGCTTGCTTTGGACTTAAACGTAATAAAAAATTATAATACAGTAGTAACCTAAACCATCCATTTACAGTTATTCTGATTATTTCTTCAGAATTCTGTGCCCATATAATAAGGTGTGAAAATAAAATTTTATTTCAGACTTGAAAGTATGGTTGATGGTATACTTAAACACTCTGTTATTCAAAACTTTCCAGTGGCCTGTATTTTCTCTTAGAGTAAAGGCAAGGTAATGCTTTTTACCTTTAAAAGCTTCTGATGATGTCGAATCCTTCTACCACTCACCCACTTGCTTAACCATCTCTTCCCAGCTCACTATGATCCAATTACATTGGCCTCCAAAATGTTTCCCAAATTCACCAAACATACTTATGCCTCATAATCTTTGAAATTGTCATTCTCTCTGCTGAAACCCACATGCTCTGTTCCCTTACTTCTCTTAGGTTTGGCTCAAATACCCCTTATCAGAGAGACCTTCCTGACAACCTTCAACTTCAAAAGTTTAAGTATTTAGATTGTTTCCAAAGACTAGAATTGAATGTATGTGTGCATGTGTGTCTAAATACAGATTTATATTTATGTATTTAAATGTATGTTTCTATATATATAGAGAGAGAGAGACACATACATGCACATATACACATATACTTCTGTGTGTGAATATTTCTTTAGTGTATTTATTAGAATGGAAATACTGGATTAACAGGAGGACGAAAACTCTAGTTCTAAAAGATACATGCATCCCAATGTTCGAAGAAGCACTATTTACAACAGCCAACACATGGAAGCAACCTAAGTGTCCATCAACAGATGAATGGAAATATATACATATATATAATGAAATATATATAAAATGAAATATTACATATGTAATGAAATATTACATAAAAAAGAATGAAATAATGCCATTTTCAGCAGCATGAATGTACCTAGAGGTTATCATACTAAGTGAAGTAAGTCAGGGAGAGAAAAACATCATATGACATCATTTATATGTGGAATTTTTAAAAATCATACAAATGAACTTATTTATGAACCTGAAACAGACTCACAGACATAGAAAACAAATTTATGGTTACCAAGGGGAAGGGCTGGAATAAATTAGGAGTATGGGGCTAACAGATACACACTGCCATATATAAAATAGATAAACAAGGATTTACTGTATAGCACAAGGAACTATATTCAATATCTTGTAATAACCTATAATGGAAAAGAATTGAAAAAAAAGAATATAGGTATATACTCATACATATGTATAACCAAATCACTTTGCTGTATACCTGAAACTAACACAATATTGTAAATCAATTATACTTCAATTAAAAAAATGAATTAACAAAAAGAAATACTGGATTAAAAAATTGGTAAGTATTACATTTAAGTCCTTAAAGTTGATATAAGTAATGCATAAGGGTGGCTGCTTATGTGTAATCAAAGCCAAATTATTCATACCATCTACGCCTTTGAAGTGTTTGTAAAGAAGACAGACCAAGATGATATTTAGCTGATTTAACTTATAATGTCTTGTTTCCAACTAAAAATGAGAATCTTTTTAACTGTTACCTGGCTATTTCTTCTATGAATCACCTATTAATAAAATGTTCCACTCTGAAATTATGGAAATATTTCCAATGATTTATTACACTAATTTTACTTTTAAAACTTAATGAAATATTTAATCAACTTGGAATTAATTTTGGTATATGCAATGAGGAAGATTTCCAAATTTTTATTCTTTTCAAATATATTTGAATTGCTTTAGGCAGTATTCTATTTCCTGGAACAATCAATCTATTTGTTTGCCAGTAATCAAAATTATTAGCTTAGACTTTCATTTTTACGTTCCATTGTCTACATTTTCCCTCTGTTTCTGTACTTTATTCTTTTATGTGAGTTACATAATATGCTTTCCTAGGTTCAAAACAGAAAGTAAAGTTTGTAAATAAAATTACATTAAATTAATTAATTTGAGAACTGATATATTTCAAGTATTGTCTTTTATTTCTAAAAACACTTTACATTCTATTTATTTATATATTTTATTTCATTGAATCAATAGAATTTAAAAGTTTTTCTTCTAAGGTTTTCATTGTTACTTTTGTGTCACTATTTTAATCTTTTTTATTGTTATTGTAACTAAGAGTTCCTCTTGTTAAATTTTTGGGTTATTGTTGATGCAGATAAAAGCTATTGCTATTTGTATGTAAATTATATAACAACTAATTTTACATCTATTTGTTATTGTACATATTAGTTTTTTCATTTACAGTATTGATTTTCCAAATACTAAATTACTTTGTATAAAATAATGACAAATCTGTGTCATTTCTATCATTTTAATTGATTTATTTTTCTTGAATGGCTGAGTTTGCTGCTAATTCCAGAAAAAAAAAATATGGTAAATGAGAGCGGTGATTTTGAGCTTACTTGTTTTAGTTTGATTTAATCCTGACATGCATCTGGTATTTCAACATTTAGACTTCAATTTTAGATTTATGCATAGACAAATGGAAGGATGGGAGCTGGAGAATGAGAGAGTAAGTGCAAGTGAGGGAAAGTGTGAAGGAAAAGGAAGGACAAGATGAATGGAGGGAATTAGGGAGGAGTCAGGTAGGGAAAGAGAGAGACAGAGAGACTGAGTTTCTTTAAATCAGTAGTTGATGTTCAGTTTGTCAATTAACGCTTAAACCTTAAATGAGCACAACATACAGAAAATTTTAACCTGCTACTATGGTATTAGTAGAGTTTCTAATAATTTCCCTCTTTATTTTTATATATCCTGTGAATATTTATCTGTTTAATCCCGTGACATCTGCCTGGGGTAGTGTAAAGTAGAAATATTAGTGATGTTGCTATTCTTAACAGCTCTGTTGATGATAGCACCTTTGCTGAGCTAAGAAAGTATAGCCATGGTGGGATCCGGGGAGGAAGAAGATATAATTCAAACAGAAAATCAATAGAAATAGGAATAAATCATAGCAGATGAATAAGGTGATCACAAATGATGTCAATTACAGAGTACAGTGTAATCATGATATTTCCATGCCATCATCTCTACACAAGAGATAAAACTAAGAGTGTGTACTACTGGCTGGTATTGGGTTAAATCTCCAACTGGTTTAATTTTAAGGAAGAAATTTGGATTCCTACTGATCTTTATGCTCTCCCTAAAGACTTCCTTAAAAAAAGAAGTGACACAGAACAACCTGATGACTCAGTTTACGGGTACTTGACTGCAACGATCACGCAGTTCATGGTTTATAAGCTTTGCTTACACTTCTGGTTAATTTTAAGATGTTCTGAAGTAAATACTATATATCATATCAATAGGGCAAAAGAAGTTGAAGAGTTGATCTGCACTTTCTGTGGCCATAAATCAAGATGATGTGTTGCTAAGACAGCTGCCTGGATGAGATGGGAAACAGATTGCTGCTGCCTACCTGGTACATCATAGCTTAACATGTTCCCTCAAATATGTCAAATGTAGATGTGGATGAAATCATTTAAGGAAAATGGAAATCCAATCTTGAGAGAGGGAGACTTAGCAATGGGACATTACAGATTATTCTGACAAAATGCATTTATGGAAATATTTATGGCACAGTCCAGTAAGTAGAACTTTATTGGGTGTTGACTATGCACAGTTGCAGCTTCATGGCACATGGTGGTTTTGGTACAGATCATTTTTCCTAACTGAACATATTCCATCAGTCTGCAACAACATACATGGTGATTTGATTAACACTGGGTTTGTCATTGCAAACATTCTGCAAGTATCTTCAGGAATGAGTCAGGCAGATACAGCTATTTCCCAGAGACTCATCATCCTGATAAAAAAAAGACTTGCTAACCAAAATAGGATCACTCATCAGAACTCTCTTCCAGGAGGCTGGCTGTGAATAAAAGTCTGTATGGAGAATCAGTGAAACTTTGTATCCATCAACAGCGCTGGAAGCTGGCTCGCAGCCTCAGCTAGTAAAGAGAATTGGTATTTTAATCAATATGGAATTTGATATCTTTAAGTTTTAGAGGATTAGTCTGCGAGAAAAATCAAGTCAAAGAAATGAAGGAAACAAGTTGTGGCTTTATCACCCTTATTTATTACTCAATCACCATGTAAAGATATAATTTGTCTTCTCTGAGGTTCAACTGATGAAATTAAACAGATAAAGGTATAACACTGTGTCATCTCTGTGGGACGGGTGGTATCTGTAAAAATCTATGCCACGAGATCTGTGATATGGTTATGTCAACATACCATCTATAACTGAGAATTTATTGAGCATTTGTTTCTAATAACCATCCCAGTTACTGTAACTATAAGGTACATGATAAAAGATCTTTTCTGGGTGGAAGGAATGGAGAATGATGCGGTAATTTTAAGTGAAGTACGTGTCAAACATTACGTCTCTGCTGTAGGTATGCAGTATAACAAAGGGTTTGAAAGTTCATTGATAAAATTAGGTGAAAATGAGATGTATGAAAACAATGATCCTCAATATGAGAAAATACTTTGGTAAGTTGAGTTAAGGCCCTCAATTAATGTGATATCATGGAAACTGGTTAGAAAATGACATGAATTTGACCTTAGAAAAATTATATGCCTATTAGATTCATCAATAAAAAATGGTTTCAAATATCTGTAGGTAATGGATATAAAAGACTACTTCAAATGGTAGAAAAAAACAGAGCAATTAAGATACTTTATAGAATGAATTCCTATTCTGCACTAGGGTGGTTCAAATTCCTATTTATTTAGTTTTTTTAAATAGCAGGCTTCTTCTTTGCATAAGGTATTACCTCAAATATTGCAAGAGAAGTAGTAAGAAAATACTCAAAAAAGATGTGTGGCAAAGTGATCTCAACCAAGGTTAAGAGGGTACACTTGGAAGATAGAGGAGGGGAGGGTTAAAATAGCTAACCTGAGATCCATTCTCTCCTGACTACCAGCGAGTAAGGACACAGGTGACCAATCTAATCTCATATTCTGTTGGTTAAAACCAAGTCACAACTTCTTGTTTCAGCTTTGACATATAAAGAGCTTGGAAGTGAACATAGTACACTGTCACTGACTGTATGTCTTAGTGGGATATAGTCTCAGGCCAGAAAAGGACAAGGGGATCTTGAAATTTACCTAGTAGATTTTTTTCTATCCAAGTCCAAAACCACTTGACAGAATCTCCTCTTTGAAAAAGGTCCTTATTACCCGACTTGGGTCCTAACACTCTGCACTGGGCCACTTTCCTGACATATGTCTTCCTCACCCCGCCTGTGTGCCAACATCCCAGGTCAGATCTCCTTTGCATAGGGTCACCCTCCTCATCCCACTGAAGCTCCAACACTCATGCAGGTGTACCGTGCTGTGGACATGGCCACTTTTCTTCTGTGGTGTGTGAGCCTCTTCACATTTTCTCCTTAAATTCACCTGGACTAGCAGTGATGAGAACCTTGGGAACTCTCCTCAATATACATCACCAAAGTTGTAAAGACCCCGGGCTGAAACACCTAGATATCTGAGAAGAGCAATTACCATCAAAAATTGGTGAAAGGGCTGCCCTGGTGGCGCAGTGGTTGAGAGTCCGCCTGCCAATGCAGGGGACACGGGTTCGTGCCCCGGTCCGGGAAGATCCCACTGCCGCGGAGTGGCTGGGCCCGTGAGCCATGGCCACTGAGCATGCACGTCCGGAGCCTGTGCTCCGCAACGGGAGAGGCCACAACAGTGAGAGGCCCGCATACCGCAAAAAAAAAAAAAAAAAAAAAAAATTGGTGAAAAAGCCTGAATATTATTAAACTGTAATTAGGGTATAATTTCCATGCATAAGGAAAGGACAGGAAGCAAACATTCCTGTATAATCTGTTTTATTGATACGTAACATTCCCTAATTCACCTCTATCCTTTCAAAATTTCTGAGATTTCTCTTTATGAGTAACAAAGATTTATTCAGAATGAATAACAGCTGAATTTGTACCCACCTGTGATATATATATATATATATATAAAATCATATATATATGATTTAAGCCACCAACACTAACCATAAAACCATTGTAAAGCAGCATTTGCAGAATCAGATCTCTTCAAATCATAAATAAGCATGTTTATTAAGTAATGTCATATTGATTATAATGAAGCTGAATCAAAATTTCCTTTCTAAAAAACTTGGAATTCTTTTGTCTCCTTCATAAGTTTTATTAAGAATAATATAAAAGCAATAAAGTATATCTCAATGCTTTTTTGAGATTAACATGAGTTATTTGAGTATAGAATCAGAAGATAAGATGTGATAATCATATTTATATTTACACCCCTCATTCATTATAAATGCTTATGTATAGCAATTAAGGATATGGGTGGCATATACACAGTAATTTGAATTATACTTATTTATATAATCACCACTGTTGATAATTTATTAAGATCTATATATGCCAGGCACTGTCACGGAGCTATAATTGGATTGCTTAATTTGATCCTCACCACTAGTCCAGTAAAGATGATTACTTTTTCATTTTCACATATAAGAAAACTGACTTAGAAAATTACTTGCCTGAATTCTCACAACTAGAAAAACAAATGCCAGGAGGAAGCAGGCATATGAGCTCAAATACTTTTAACAACCATATTTTATTGCCTCCCTCTCAACATCGCCTCCTAAATATAAATTTATATATATAAATTATGTCAGAATGAAGCTAATGTTTGTTTGTGTTTATCCAAATTATTTATGCCAAATTATAATAAAATAAATATTTCTTCTTTTACCAAAATATATCATTATTGAAATTGATTAAACTACTAATTTTACACATTAGTGTTCTTTCATAAAAAAATTAAAATATACATCTCTTGCACACTATGTGTAATTTTAGAAGTTTAAACGGACCCTAATTTTTTTGCTACAGGAAAATTAATGATAAATTGATTCTTTAAACATTTTGCATCATAATTTGTTATACAAAAATTATTGCAACAATTTACTCAGGTTTATGTAATATAGAGCACTTGGTAGTTGGAAATAAACTTAGACAAATAACTCCCAAATAGGAAAAAACATAAAATCAGAAGTGAATAATATTCAGGAAGTTTGTTATTATTTTTGAACAATGACCAAGAATGGAGTGACAACTCTCTCATCTTATATATGCATTGATGTGGAACCCAGAATGTATAAAATGATTTATATAGACTGTAAGAATTTCACTTTATGAACCTGTATTCAGTGTTCTTTCCGTATGTTATTTTAGCTGATTTATCACTTAGTTTTATACCTTGACATTCATTTTTAGATATGAAAAATTACTCATCCTGTGTTTAAATACTATTTAAAAGAATACAACATGTGAATAAATGTTTAATATTAAATGTTTAAATCTAAGAGTCTTACGATTGAACATTATTTATATACTTACAAAATGAGTACTTACAAAAAGGAACTAGAAGGATAATCAGAGTTAGAATATGGAAGTTGACATACTGGCTTATTGAAGAGAAGTAGGTGATTATGTTGTCTCCTAGGTGATGAAAGATGGTACATCATGGTGATGGTGATTGATAGATAGATAGATAGATAGAAACACTCCTAGTCCATGAAATGCTTAAGCATGCCAGCCATGCTTTTCCATTATAAAAGTATAACCAATTTCTCTTACCTGATTTAGCATCAGACATCAGATAAATAAGCTGACAGAAATAGACAGATTTCTTAAATGATAGACCAGCCATTCTTCAAGGCTGCCCTGTACTTGAATAGTGAAGGTTACTGTGTTGTTAACTAATTATCAGTCATAAACAATGTGAATAGAAGAATCATTCTGCCTACCAAATATGCAAATTTAGCCAATGATTATTAATAGAACACTAAGCAAAATGAAGATATACAAAGATATTTTTAAGAGGGAGATAACAGGCTGAAGGAGAGGTCACAAAACAATTTCCTTCTTCAGAGAGCATGCAGGTGCAAAAGGAATATCAGACTCTGCTCTTCTAGCTAAGACTCTTTTTTTTCTCCAATCTCTGAACCATAGGAATTAGAAAAAAGAATGAGTTTCTTAGGGGGTCCATATTTTACTGAACAAATATTAATCAACAGAACAGAAAAAAAACGGAATTATTTTTTCCCCTGCAAGAGTTTTTCTAGATGAAGTGCCACCTTTCAAAAGCTACTAGATAATGAGCTTTGATGAGCTCATTTTAAATTTGTCAGTTGGGAATTAATTGTACATAAGATTTTATGTAGCACTAAATGTAAATGATCTCATATTTCCAATTATCCCACCACTTAGATGTAAATTAGATAAAACTCTTATAATTTAAGGAAATTGTATGTTAAAAATTTACATTGTTAGGTATTTTGCCCCTAAAAGCTTAATATAAGATTAGCTCAAATTATTTAAATCAAGGTGAGATAATTTTATAACGTAGAATTTCCAGATGTAGATTATCCTCTGAAGAACACTTTTTGCAAATAAACACATTATTTTTTTAACAAAAGTATCTGTAGTGAGAGGCTACACGAATTAAAGTTATGAATAGAACATCAGTAACCAACTCAGCTAGGGAAGAAATATCCGTTTATAGCATTTATGTTTACAATTATTATCTTTATGCCATAGTTAATAAAGGGTTAGGGAGTCCTAAGTTTTCCATTGTGGTCATTCTAGCCATGCTCACTAAAGTGTGTTTTCAGTATCCAGAATGACCTGTTTAAAATCTAAAATGAATATTTTCGTCTCAAAACCCTCCAGTGTTTTTCATTTGCTCAGAATAAAAGTCAAATGTTTTGATAGCCTAGCTGATCTCCCCCTCCACCCCCTTTCCCTCCACCTCACTAATCTCATGTCCTATTACTCTACTGATCATACCCACTCAGCGCTAGCCATTTGCTTTAACCCTCCAGACAGTATGGGTCACAGGGTTGCATCGACAAGCGCTCTGCCTGGGAGAATCCTCCCCAGATATACATAGGTATCCATCATCTTCAGAATACAAATGTCTGGTTTTAAGGTATATGAACTTTCTATTTCCTATGTCCTGCAGATTGCTCTCAAAAGAGGTTGTACTAAATTAAACCCTCATCATTTTTCATACTGCCACTTGTATTTAATAAAATATTTTTAACAAAATGATTAATAAAAAAAGTGTATCTCAATTTGTTTTCATTGGTATCTCTGGGATGTCTTCATATCTGATATTCATATTCTGAATATCACAATTATATACCCATTCCTAGTAGTGCTTCCTTGGTCTTGTTCCTCTTTGTCCTATGCATATTTGCCGAATGTGTTGTTTATTTCATTAATCATTGCAAATAACATACGTTTGACTTTATTGATTTCTATTATTTTCTTTTCATCTTTTAATTATTTAAGTAAAATCTTTTTTTACATGTTTAAATATTTCATTTTTTACTCTTTTGCTTGAAACTTTAGCTAATATACTTTTAAAAAATGTGTTTTTCAATAATTGCCTTTAAGTTCCTTCTGAGTGATAACTATATACGTACCTTTTTAATTTTAATGTGTAGTATCTTTTTCATTTAGTTACAGAAGTATCATAATACTCAGTATGAAATTTTTCTGTTTTTTTTTAAATTTTTATTTATTTTATTTATTTATTTACAGCTGTGTTGGGTCTTTGTTTCTGTGCGAGGGCTTTCTCTAGTTGCGGCGAGCGGGAGCCACTCTTTTTTTTTTTTTTTATTGGAGTATAATTGCTTTACAATGGTGTGTTAGTTTCTGCTTTATAACAAAGTGAATCAGTTATACATATACATATGTTCCCATATCTCTTCCCTCTTGCGTCTCCCTCCCTCCCACCCTCCCTACCCCATCCCTCCAGGCGGTCACAAAGCACCGAGCTGATCTCCCTGTGCTATGCGGCTGCTTCCCACTAGCTATCTACCTTACGTTTGGTAGTGTATATATGTCCATGCCTCTCTCTCGCTTTGTCACAGCTTACCCTTCCCCCTCCCCATATTCTCAAGTCCATTCTCTAGTAGGTCTGTGTCTTTATTCCTGTCTTACCCCTAGGTTCTTCATGACATTTTTTTTCTTAAATTCCATATATATGTGTTAGCATATGGTATTTGTTTTTCTCTTTCTGACTTACTTCACTCTGTATGACAGACTCTAGGTCTATCCACCTCATTACAAATAGCTCAATTTCGTTTCTTTTTATGGCTGAGTAATATTCCATTGTATATATGTGCCACATCTTCTTTATCCATTCATCCGATGATGGACACTTAGGTTGTTTCCATATCTTGGCTACTGTAAATAGAGCTGCAATGAACATTTTGGTACATGACTCTTTTTGAATTCTGGTTTTCTCAGGGTATATGCCCAGTAGTGGGATTGCTGGGTCATATGGTAGTTCTATTTGTAGTTTTTTAAGGAACCTCCATACTGTTCTCCATAGTGGCTGTACCAATTCACATTCCCACCAGCAGTGCAACAGTGTTCCCTTTTCTCCACACCCTCTCCAGCATTGTTTCTAGATTTTTTGATGATGGCCATCTGACTGGTGTGAGATGATATCTCATTGTAGTTCTGATTTGCATTTCTCTAACGATTAATGATGTTGAGCATTCTTTCATGTGTTTGGGGGCCACTTTTCATCGCAGTGCGTGGGCCTCTCACTATCGTGGCCTCCCTTGTTGCGGAGCACAGGCTCCAGATGCGCAGGCTCAGTAACTGTGGCTCACGGGCCCAGCCGCTCTGTGGCATGTGGGATCTTCCCAGACCAGGGCTTGAACCCGTGTCCCCTGCATTGGCAGGCAGATTCTCAACCACTGCGCCACCAGGGAAGCCCTGGTTTTTTATTATTTAAATTTTATCTTGTATTCTGAGAATTTGTCTGGTATCAATGTTTTGAAATTTGTTTTCACCCCTGAAGGGCTAAAATCCTGTCAATATAAGTAAGTTTTCTAGATGGCTTAAAAATAATATGCAAGTTATATTATGTGATAATAAGATTATATTCATATGCAGATTATTCTTTCTAATAACTTATTCAAAAATCCTAGTTTCACTATTTGTTTCATTTGCCTGAAGTACCAGCTTTTACAAGACTTGTGTTAAATTTCTCTCTGATTTGTTCTTTCTGTTATTTTGTCAGTGTTTGCCCAATGAATTTTGAATCAATTTTGTTATTTTGAATTTTGTTATTTGTTATTTGAATTTGTTCAATATTTGTTATTTTTTATATAACAATATAACAATTGCTAATAACAATATTTGTTATTTTGTCAGTGTTTGCCCAATGAATTTTGAATCAATTTTGTTATTTATACTCTGGGTTATGATATCTTCTTTTTTTTTGTTTTCAAATTTCCCTGTCTGTAACTTTCATGCTTTTCTCCTGAAATTCTATTTTGTCAGAAACCAGAAATTTTTGTTGATATATTTTGTAGCTCTAATTTCATTATACACCTTTTTGATTTCTGGGGTATTTTCTGTCCTTTATAAAAATCTTTATTTTAAATAATTCAAAGATAGCAATATACCCTTATAATTTTTCAAGGAACTCTTTAAAGCACCTGTCCAAATTTAATTTTTAAGCAGGACCATTTTCAGAATATACTGAATTCTATGGATCCACTTCTGGGATGGAATCTCATAAGCTCTGAGACATATTCAATTTTAAATACTCTTTAACTGGGCTTATAGACTCTTAAACCTCTGGTTTATTGTTAACTGCTAAAGGAACATATCACTAATTATCTAAGTATCATTGGAGACAGACAATAAAAATCAACAATGTCACCTTTTGTAAAAAGGAAAACAAAACTTACAGTTCATAATAAATTGCTCACACATATGAAAATTATGGTATTTTTCCATAATCTAAACTCAAGAGATTGCTATCTCAAAATACTTCATGAGCATAAAATAACAAAATTCTTTAAATTAATAACTATATATCATAAATTTGATCTATATATTTTGTCACCCTAAATCTCTTTTTCTCTAGAAATATTGTTGCCTAGAACCCTCTTTATTGAACACTATCTATCCCTAATCTCTCTCAATGATTATAAAACTAAGGCTTCTAAAATTTTAATCTGTTATTTTTGACCATCATTTCTCTCTTTAAAGGGAGACGCAAGAGGGAAGAGATATGGGAACATATGTATATGTATAACTGATTCACTTTGTTATAAAGCAGAAACTAACACACCATTGTAAAGCAATTATACTCTAATAAAGATGTTAAAAAAATCTTAATAGGTGTGCTAGTAAAACTATAATCTTTGTACCATTTCTCAAGGACATTTGTTAGGAATATAAAAATTTACATTGACTTTTTTTATTACTTCTATAGAAGTCTATTTTTTCCATTCTAAAATAGAGAAAAATATAGAATACCTATATCACTCATTACTTCAGATTAGCATTTTCTAAAGGAATGAGAAATCCATTTCTTCCAGTTTATCAATCTCCTTCTATATCATATTTTGTCAGCTAACAAAACCTTGAATCCTGTAAGTAAAAATTACATAATTCTAAGCCTATTTTTTCTAAACCCAAGAACCCCATAAACCATTCAGCATTTTTGAGAGGAACCAGAGCTGTAACATGGAAGAAGTGAGACACAACGCCAGTGATTGTAAATCAGAAGTCACAAGTATCATTTGTACTAAATGTCAAATAGTATTATCACAATATCCGGCAGGAATGTATTAGTGAGAAACACAAATAATGACTAAAATTCTAAGAAGATAAATCAACCAAAATTCATTAATCAAAAACAAAACAAACCCACAAATATTTGTCCAAATCTGATGAACAATAAACAGTAGATCATTGGGACAATACAGGGTTTATGTTATTGACTCAATAAAGTGGAGTCATTCTTCCTTATGAACAAAGTTCAAACAACAGCCTATAACTAAGAGCAAGATTGATACAGAAATAAATACCAAGAAGTCTGTTTCTAACCAGTTCCCTCAAAATAATATTAGTTTAGCTGCTGGCATTTCATATAAACATTTAGGTTAATCTTAACCTCTTCATTGTGTGTATGTATGTTCATACACATTTTCATAACAGTGTTGCTTATATTAAATTTTATTCAGAGGACAGGAATCATAAATACTTTATTTACTTTATTCAGCCTCCTGTGAGAGTGCTATGAGGAGATAAACACTTATTAAATACTGTTGTTATTATTTCGCTTAATAATGATGATGTAAAGGAAATATAAATGAAAACCAGACACCTGCTAGAGGAAAACATGTTTCCTGTACATTGAAATATTCTGCCTAGATGCAGTATTTTTCTACTAATTAAAATAAGAAGCAGGGGTTCCCTGGTGGCGCAGTGGTTGAGAATCCGCCTGCCAATGCAGGGGACAAGGGTTCGTGCCTCGGTCCGGGAAGATCCCACATGGTGTGGAGCGGCTGGGCCCGTGAGCCATGGCCGCTGAGCCTGCGCGTCTGGAGCCTGTGCTCTGCAACGGGAGAGGCCACAACGGTGAGAGGCCCCCGTACGGAAAAAAAAAAAAAAAAAAAGAAGCAGTTTCTTGATAGTAGTTTTTTATGAAAGCTTTTATGGAAGTATATTTTAAAAGTTAAATGATTGAAGCTGAATAAAACTCACTCTGATAAAAATCAAAACACAATCAGAATACTTCACTGAATGGTGCAGGTATAATTTTACAAATTTGAAAGAAATTACATTTTACATGTTTAGTAAAAAAAATTAAGAATAAATTTTGACATGATAAATTGAAATGATTAATAGAAATTTATTCTATTACAAAAGAGAGAGAGAGAAATCTTGAACAAGGGTAATCCATCTTTGAGATTCCTTTGACAAATAAATTTTCTCTAATCATGGCTTTTGTAATTTTGCAGAAGTCTTCTCATATGAATTATTGCTTGTCTTACAGTTTTGTTAACCTACTATTCTTATTATATCATTTTATGTAAAGATATAAGGAGAATGTCCTAAGTTATGACCAATAAGTTATTTTAATATAGAGAACAAATTGATCTATTTAAACTTAACACTTCAAGTATGTTTAATCAGATGTATATGACACAGTTTATATTTATGGAATCTAAAATATCAATCATATCTCAGAAATTATTTCTCACGTCTTACAACATTTTATGGAAACACCATAAAAGAAGTTTATTTTTTAATCTCATAAATAAAGACACTTTAAGTATATTAACTTTCACTTTGTATGTATACTCTTTTGGAAGTTTCAAGTGTTTTTATGGGAAGAAAGAACCTTTTGTCAGCGACATAAATGCTCTTTCTGGTTTTTAAACATTTTCTATAAACAATACTGCTGCTTTTATTTTACAATCTTTTAGCACGAAAAAATCACGCAAAGCTCCCTGTGATTAAAACATAATGCTCAACATACAGAGAACCTAAAATTCATTCTATTTATGGAAAAGCTTTTTATTTCTCCAATACTCAGAAAATAGTTTTTCAAAATAAATATCCTTAATCTCATTTTCCTGTCATTCAAACAGTATTGTACATAGTCTCTGTTTCTTAAAAATAAAGTGTTAACATTGATATTTTAGAAAATAAACACATTTTATGTTCACAAATTTAAGAAGTCTTTACAGAAATCAAACTCTTCAGAGACCTGTAGTTGTGTCTTATTCCAATATTTTTTTTTGTAGTAGCATCAGAATATAGAATAATTTAATTCTATAAGGAACAACTGATATCAAGGAAATCACTGCCATCTTTTTATAATATGGAAACCAAGTCTTAAATGCATATGAAATATGTAAATAAATAAAACTTCATTTCAGAATTTTATTGAAAATAATAAAGGGAACTATCAGAATATTTAAGATATATAATAATATAAATAACCAAGATTGAGAGGGAGCATGAATAATAGCTACTAAGGAAATAAGCATTTGTTTTTTCATTTTTCCATAATAGAATTTCTATAAGTACTGTCTGAATTTAATTAACCAAGCAATGGAGGGCTAAATGTATTACAAAAACGTGTGAAGTGAGCTTACAGAAAAATTAAAGATTAGAAATACCCCAGGAAACAGAGTATATACATATGTACAAATAAATAGAAACAAACAACTAACAAACAAACAAAATTCCCATTACCAAAATCATACATTGAAAATATAATACAGGTGGACAGAAAAAAATTTTTAAATAATTTTAAAAGCTATTTATCCCATTTACTAATGTAGAGCAAATTACCTCAAATGTCAAAAAGTAATATACTCACTGATTCTAAAGGTCAGGAATTCTGGTGGGATATAGTAGGGATGTTTTTTCTTTGCTTCACTACTTTCTCTTTTGTACATGAAACGCTGGAAGCTGGAATCGTGAAGTTTAGCTCACATGTTAAGAGGTTGGTCCTGAATCTAGCTGGCTGGTTGGGAAGAATACCTACACTTACACATGGTCTCTGCAGGTTACTAAAGTTTACTCACAATGGGAACATTTCTTGAAAGAGAGTCAGCTGAAACCTGACTTTCCTTTTATGGCCTAGGCTTCCATTGCATTCTATTTAATAGAAACAAGTCACCAAGCCCAGCCCGAACTTGGAGGAGATTAGATCTCCGCTCTCAGCAAAACAGTGTCAATGTCGCATTGTAAGAAGAAATAAAATATGATGATGCAGTTATATTTGAAAAATAAAATCTGCCACAGTTTAAATATGAAAAAAATATGAGGAAGAGGGTATCAAAAATTAAAAGCAATGAATTAGAAACAGATATATTTGTGGAGTCAATCACAAAAAATGAAATTAAAACAATTCATTTAAACTTTTCCTTAGATTGCTTAAACAGCAAAAACTGATAGATAAAAATATCACCTGAATCAAAATGACTTAGAAAGTTCAAAACCAAATCCAAACAAACAATAACAAAAATAAATCTATGATTACTCTCTGCTCATTTAAAATGATAAGGGTGAAAGTAAGCATATAATTTCTTACTGAATTCAGTTTGAACAGCTATTGGGCAACTAAAACAATAGGTAATGTATACCGACACACTCATTACCAAGCACAAATGGCTAAATACCATTTTATACATAATTAAATCTGATTAACATCCACATGAAATAAGGATTGTTATGAATATTATTTTCCAGATGTGTAAAATCAGACTAAGACATATTGAGAAATTGGAAAAGCAGAACTTAAATCTTGATCTAACTCAAAGGATTCATAGCTATTATTTTATATGATTTAACTGTTATTACAGATAATTTTCAGCTTAATATAAAACTTTTGATGTACCATATTTCAAATTAAAGTTGACAGGTGATTTTTTTTGGTTCAAATATCTATGTTTAACTAAGCACATTCATAGTATACATAATCCAGTGATAAATTTTGACACAGGATTTATCTGAACTATGAAAAAAATGCGATTTGAAAAATACTTGCATTTTTCAAAATATTTTACCTTTTCGCAATTCTAGACCTAAATTGAGCATGGCACTTTCTTTTCATGATACTACTTAACACTTCATAGTGTTTAGTTTTATGTTTAATTTTAGTTTTTAGCTTTTCACTACATACTTTTTCTTCTGCATTCTGTATAGTGCCAGGAACTCTGTGGGTGTTTAATAAGGATTAACTGGTGTCAGTGCAATAATGACTTCTATTATTTCCTTGAATATTGATACCATTAAGAGCGTGATGCTTAAATGGGCCTAATTTTATTTATAATTTCTAATAAGAGTCAGGTGATTTAATATGGAACAGCCTTTTCAAGTGAATTAAAGTAGGAAATTAGCATAGAATACAGTAATTACTTTACTGTATTAGAATCTTAATAAATTGAAGTTACAATTATCCAGACTGATGCTTGGTGAAGAATATTTGGTAGGCAATCACAGTTACCCATTAGGCAAATCTTTCTAAGATTTAAGGTATAATCTCATGTAAGAAAGGTCAAAATGGTAAAAAGAACACCGGGCTTGAAAAAAATCAGCCTGGTTATGAGTCTCAGCTCTGTTATTATAGCTGGAAGATCATAGTATTTAGGCTTCAGACACTTATTTACTTACCAATAATGGGAATAATTAAAATCAAGCCTCCCATTTATATTTACATCTAAATAAATTAACCAATAGGTTACTAAATGAATAAAAATGTACAACTATTGTGTAATATAACTGGAGGCTTATTAGGATTCTAAAGGAAAACAACAGGGTGTATGATGACAAGAATGAGGGAAGAGGGTTGAACAATAAGGTAGAGAACCTCTGAGGACTTGACAAATACTCTGAGAACTGAAGAGTAAATAAGATCACTCAGTCACATGAAAAATTGCACATGGAACTTTCCAAGCAACATAAACAGCCAGCAAAATGGACAAAGGGAGGAAAATCTTTACTTAATTCAGGAACAGAGTAAGAAGAGATACTAGGAGAAAAGCTCAAGGAGGTTGGACAGGAGAGTCCAAAAAGGACTGTTCAGAGAAGATAGGGAAGACATGATTGAGATGGAGTGAACGATGAGCTAGAAGGAAAGGTGAAATAATACAAGAAAAGAACATTTCTTTGAAGATGTTATTGTGCTATGGAGATCAATAGCAACATTGATAAGAACAGTTCAAGGGGAGTTTTGCAGATTGATGAGACATTTCAGTGGTTTAAATAGTAGACGTGGTACATTTCTTTCTGAAATTATGCAGAACAGATAAACTGAAATATTCCTTTGTATACAGTACATAGCAGTTGCAATTAAAAATACAACAAGCTTCTCTTAAATGAATAGCTGATGGCAACCATATCATTGAAAGAAAGCAAAGCATATCCTAGAACTAAGTGGAAGCTGATGTTTGAGCTGTTCAGGGATGGGGCTAGAAGTTGGGTTTGGCTTTTTTAGTAGCCAAGAGGCTTGGAGGTTGAGAGCCATATGAGTAAATCAGATGAAGTTTACCAATGCAAGAGGCTGGAACCAAGACTACAAAATAAAACCTTGACCTTCCAAGGCCTAATTGGTTACTGGAAGGAGAGACTGACTGACTCACACACAGAGACAGGAAAACAGCAGAAATTTTGTCTCTATCTTTGAGGCTTTCAGGATATATAAAACTTATTAATATATGTATGCGAGAATACAAGTTTTAACCATGATACTTTGGGTGAGGTATAATGAGGCCAGACACAGATCAGAGATGGAAACCAGAACAAGTTTTACAACTTTGTTACTCAGAGTTCCCCATGGAGAACACAGCATATAAACAGGACCAGTTAGGGAAAGCACTGGGATTGATTACAAAGCAGAGGGAGATAAAAGAACTGTGGACATGTTCTTTCATTGTGGTTTCTACAACCAGGAGGGGTCAAGGCAGGGTAAAAACCCTTAGGATTGGCTAATTTAAATAACTTTGTTGGTCACTGGGCCACAGGGCCTGTCTCTTGTTGTCTGGTACTTGACCCTTGTGGTGATTAAGGCAGTGGTACCATGGCCAGAGTATGGGAATCCAATAAGGGAAGTGGTTAAAAGTGTAAACTTAATCAGCTGCTCAAGGGAACGGACTGGCCTCTCACCAGGAACTCAAAATTGACAGTTAACACAGAATTAAAACAAACAAATAAACAAACAACTATATTACAAGCATACAGTATAAATAAAAATCAAAGGGTACCTCACTATAACATTATAAAATTGTAGAACACCAAAGACAAAAAGAAAATCTCATATGCACCCAGAGAAAAAACGAGAGGGAATTGCAAGAAAAATGATATTTGTATTACTTAGAAACTTTGCAATAGCAATAATATTAGCTGGAAAAAAATTAAATTGCATCTCCAAAGTATAAGAGAAAATAACTCTTATTCTGCAATTCAGTGTGACTGTGTGAACTGCTGAAAAAAAATGGCTACTTCAGAGGGTTTAAAAATAAGATGAAATTCGAATAGTAGGGAAAAACATGTTGAAATATTGTCAGAGCTAAAGCATTTTAATTTCCTTGAATTAATTGGGAGGATGGTAGGGATAGTGATGAATGAAAAATAATACAAAAAGAAAACAATACAAATCATAATACAATTAAAAGAAAAAAATAACAACTTATCTAGGCAAAGACTAAACACAGACAAAATTCTGGCAAAGGAGGACAAGAAGAAAAGGAAATGTACAAGTAAACAATATCGGGAATAAAAATGGACATAGTAAGAATCACAGAGGACTTTAAAATAAATACAAAACTATACGTAGTATTTGGAAATAAATGGAAAACTTAATTGAAATTCATCATTTTAAGGAACAACACTTCCTGTCAAAGCTGAAAGAATATGTAGAAAACTAAAATAGAAATATAACTATTAATGTAACTAAATGAATTTTTAAAATACACACACACACACACAAACACAAACAACTGGTCTAAATATTTAACAAAGCAGATTTCCAAATAGTCAAGGAATTCCTACTTAAAAAGCAAATCTGGGGACTGGAAAGACAGAAAATTCTCTTCAATATTTTTTTTGATACTATATAACTTTGAGACCAAAACCAAGTAAAAGTACAAAAAAAAAAAAATTTAAGCTAGTCTCACAGATGATTATCTCTTTTCTATGTCTTGTATACATTGCAAAGAAAATCCAGCAAAGATACTCTATTTATTTATGAAAGACTTTTAGCAAGCTAGGAATAGAAGAAAATCCCTTAATCTGATGAATATTTTTCTCCATTATCTTGAACCAACAAAGAATCATTACATAAAACACATGTTAAAAATTCCCATAAGAGCCCAAAATCACTAAAAGAGGAAATCCAAATTACCAATAATATAAGGATCAGGTAAATACACATTTCAATCATGATGGAATGTAACTGTACACTTCCAGCTGAAAAACACATTGAAATGTCTGGCAAATCAATTCCACTTCAAGGGATATGTTCACATTCTCACAAGAAAAAAATGTATATATGTGTTCACTGAAGCATTTTTAATAGCAAACAAGGAAAAATTCAATTAAAAGGATGAATTTACAGTTCTATAAATAAAATGGAGCGCTATATAGGAATGAAAACAAATGAGACAGAGCTACATGTATCAAGGAAGATACATAGTTCTGTACGCCATCAGAAAATGAATTTTACTTTATATAAATGTTAAAATATAATAATAATAAAAAGCAATCTATGAGATTGTTCATTTAACAAAATTCAACATCTAATAAGTGAATTAAGACAATTTAATGTCATCCCCTTGAAGTGCTTAATAATTCCACTCCCCTTGATACAAATAAGTTGCTCAAAAGAGCATGAAATAGTATAATTTACCTTTCAAATAGAAAATTCGGCTCTAGTTTTCCCTTAATTTCTTCAGGAGAAAAATATGTTTGTATTCTTCTCTACGCAGAGGTTACAGAAGTGAATGAATGTCTCTATCATTAAAATTTTCTGCTTATAAAAAGAAAGAAATGAACTATCAGGCCATGTAAAGACAAGATGGAACCATGGAATGTCACCAGGAACCTTAAATACATATTGCTAGGTGAAAGAAACCAATCTGAAAAGGGTATATACTGTATTATTCAATCTACATGACATTCTGGAAAAGGCAAAACCATAGAAACAGTAAAAAGGTCAGCAGTTGCCAGGGGTTACAGGACAGGGACGGGAGGATAAATAGGTAGGAGAGGGGATTTTTAGGGCATTGAAACTATTCTGTATGACACCGTAATGGTGGATACATGCTTTTAAGTATTTGTCAAACCCATAGAACTGTACAATACAGAGTGAATCCTAAGGCAAACCATTGACTTTAGTAATAATGTGTCAACATTAGTTCATCAATATTGGTTTGTTACTTGTGACAAACGCACAACACTAATGCGAGATGTTAATAATACAGGGAACTGTGAAAGACGGCAAGGGGATATATGGGAACTTTACACTTTTGCTCAATTTTTCTGTAAATGTAACACTCTAAAATACAGTCCATTAATTTAAAAAACAACACACATATATTCTAAAGGGTAGATGAATGGACTATTTTTATTTAATACCATCACATGGGAATTTCCATTAAAGAGATGAAAATACTCTCACTTGGGCAAATAATACTACTTATTTTTATCATGTCATTAGCAAATGCAAGTAAATTAATTTGTGCTGTCATGAATATTGTGGGTATTCTTTAAACGATTTCCAGATGGAATGTGTTTGAGGATACTTTGAGATAAAATCTTCGATTTCAACGTTTGATTTGCTTGAGCTGCATATGGTGGGTAAGCCAATGCATATTAATATGCACCTAAAATACTATCATGTCAACTAAAAAAAAACACATAAGCAAGATACTTCGTGATATTTATAGATACGTGCAGATGGCTTTCACATTCATTTTAAGGTCGTTTTACTCAGTGTATTCACTTTCCATCTTGCATTGCTGAGTGTCTTTTGACTAGCTTTGTTTCTCCTAGGTACCTATGTCCATCTTTTCACTAATAGAGTTCTTCCTTCTACAACTCTCCATCCTGAACTAATTTTATATTTATATGTAGACTATATATATACATATATATATTTCCTGTTTGAATGACTAATCCCTAAGCTTCTTCTCCATTCATTCTATAATTCTGGATTTTCATATCTCTTAAAAATAAATCATTGGTGAGAATTTTCCAAGGTTCTGTCCTCAGTTGCTCACATGCTGCTGCTTATAGTGTCATCAACTTCTAATTTTTTTATGAATCCCCCTCTATTTCTTTGCACCCACATGCAGTATATTTCTAGTTCTTTTCAGAACATGTTTTAAGAATCGCTTTCTATAATAAGTTACTTTATGCTAACTGATTGCATTGCATATATACTTTATTTTTTGCTTCTCACTAGGCACCTAAAAGCCTATATTAGCCTTTCATTGTAGACTGCATTTTAATTAGAAGCATCAACATTTTCCATTTTGCTGCTTTTCAATGGCACAAGTTTTCCATTTAAGTTAATAAACAATACGAAACAGGTAAACATTTTATTTCTGTTTTAGTGATTTGCTTTGGCTTTTTCTTAGAATATTTCTCCTAAACCTCTTTATACACTGAACAAATAATTAAGTGATTCTGTTATTCATATAGTTACCATATTTGGATGCAATGGGGAAGTAGTATAGTGGTTAAGAATGACAGCAATGAAACCAGAACATTTAAGTTTATGTCTGACTCTGTCACTTTCTAGTATTTCATCAGGCAAATTACTTTCCTTCCTATGTTTATGTTTCTAAAGGGGCTAATGCCATATTTACTTTTTTTTTTTTTTTTTTTTTTTTTGCGGTACGCGGACCTCACACTGTTGTGGCCTCTCGCACTGCAGAGCACAGGCTACGGACGCGCAGGCTCAGCAGCCATGGCTCACGGGCCCAGCCACTCCGTGGCATGTGGGATCTTCCCAGACCGGGGCACAAACCCGGGTCACCTGCATTGGCAGGCGGACTCTCAACCACTGCGCCACCAGGGAAGCCCTACCTTTTAAGGTAGAAAATAGAAATAAAATTTGGGTTTATACGATTAAAGTATTTAGCATATTTTCTATCACTGAAAATTGTTCAATACCTGTAGTATATTTTATGGGTATAGCTATAATTATTATTGAATGTATATTTTATGTAACACACAATATTGATTCCTATACAATATTCTCATGTTCTTGGTACTATATAGTCCAGGAGCTTAGAGGATTTTTGTGTCCCTCTTTTTTGAAGAGCACTAGTGGATGCAAGTTCATTAAGAATTAAACTACTCAAGAAGAATGTTGACTTCTGGGCAAGTTGTTTAGTCATCACATAATGTGAACTGGTAATGAAAATGAAACTCAAATTCATTGGGCATCAGCAAAGTTCTAAAAAGTGTAAAGATTATCTAATTTAATCTTCAAAAGCAACATATGAATTACATGTTATTCTTTATTTATGAGACAGAATATGAATATGTTGGTGTTGAAGCCAGATTGGGGTTTTGGGAGCCCTGATTCTCAATCCCATATGCTGTCTGAGACACTCTTATGAAAACAGTCACACAACATTCTAAAATTCCAAATCGCTGCAACATGGCCATGCTATAAATAATTGTTTATTTTATTTCACTTTATTGACCTGAATCTTTAAATGTTTCATTCTTAGTTTTCACTAAGAAGCAAAGTAATAACATTTTTCCTCTCTTGGTCTAATTCAGAACTGCATCACACAAGCTCTACTGAACAACAGCTTAATGATCATTTACCACGCCAGCATTTCTAGGCATTTTGGTCTGTATTAGACCTATGTGTTCAAACTATGTGGACAATAATGTTTTCAAAAATGCATTATCAGTGTTATAATATTTTAATATTATTGACATTATATTAAATAATGTTTATAATATGATCCATATTAATAGTCTAATTTGAGTTTTAAAGTTAAGTCGTTTCTGCCACAATTCTCTACATCCACATCCTCATTTCTTCTTTTATGGTTTCTATTACTTTAATGACAACACTATTATTAAATTATTCTAGTGAAAATTATCTTCTACTTCTCAATTTTCCCATACATCAACTACCAAACTGTCTAAGGTGTCTATGAAATCCTTCTGTTTACCATTTTTACTGGTCTGTATTTGTAATACTGCCCACAGTTATGCTCTTTCAAGAAGACTCCTGCTTTTCAGTCTACCTACTCTCACATTCTTCTTCCATATCAGCAACAGATCCTAGCATGCCACTGCTGAAACACGTTTCTTCTAAATTTGGGTCAGCATAGAGTGGGTGCTCTCAGGTGTTCTAATATCCACAAATGGTGGTACCTAAAGATGAGTCCTGACAGAACAAATTTCCATATCTTTAATTATGCCCCATATCTAGGGAGTCTAACCTCTCCTAAGTGAAACTTTTATTTTAAATGATCAATAAGCCTACTGTTCCAGATGATTTCTCCCACATTTTAGGACAGTCTTTGTGCTTATCTTACTCTCTCTAAGCTTTGCAAAATATACAGAACTTTTCTGAACTTCTTGGGACTACTATGTCAAGGTTCTGATGGGTCTGAGTCACAGTAACCATACTTTGAAATGAGACCAATAAAGAGTTTCTTTGATGCCTATCTTTTGGTAGGCACAATATGAGATATGGTACTAAGCTAGTAAGGAAAAAAACAAAACTATAAATTATAATTCTGATACCTAAAGAGTTTATAAATTGTGTATAGATGAATAATACCCCTAAGTTACACATAGTATGTTCCAAAAAAATAATACCAAGAATACATGCTGAAAGGTACAAGAAAAGGGAGAGATCACTTCAGAGAGACTGGCCAAAGAAAGCTTCATGAAAGGTCACATTTCAGCTGGCATTTAAAGGATTTCAGAATTCAAATAGAAGTGCAAAGTATAATCTAACAAGTTTAAAAAGTCTCACAGTGTTCACTAAATTATACTAAGAGGACCCCAAAGGATCCAGGCAGTTTTATACAAGAAGGAGATTACGTTCAAGGACCATCATTTTCTGGAATTACTGTGATGAGGAACCAAAGGCAATATTCCGCGCTAAAGGATAAGAATAAAAGATATTTTGTGCTTCTTATTTGGTACTATCTATGTCCTATATAGGAAAGGCAATGGTATGTTGAATGATGAAACATGTTAAAGATTATCAATTGAATACATTTTGTTTGGGGTTTAATATCAACGTAGTATTATTGTTATTTGTGGAAACAAGGTAAAATAATTAAGGTGGAATAGTTGGTTGGGTTCTCATAAAGTTAAGACTGAGGGAAAAAAATATTAAATCTACCTATGAAAAAAGAAAGATATTTTTCTGCTGAATATTCTACTCACACTGTTTATGCTGAGCCTTACAAATGTAATTGAATACCTGGACAAAATTTTGAACCATTGTCAGGAAAAGTGTTTTCTCATAACACTGAAAAGTGATTCAGAGGTAGGGGTGCAACTCCTAACAGTAAGTTTCTATGTACCCATATGAACGCAAAGCAATAATGGTCACAGGCAAGAAATATTTACTCAAATAATTTCTTGTAAACGGTAGTCATTTAAAGATCGATATTTAGAAATTAACATAAGTAACCTATTTTAGAGTTCCATTTAAATATCAACTTTACATTTGTTCATAATTTATGTACCTTATACTGCCCCAAATTAGAAAAGAAATATTTTGTTATAAAAATAATTCTACATTTTTCATCAGAAATGATAAATTATTTGTAACTTCCGTGATACAGTATAAATATTTGTGACTTAACACTAAATTACATGGTGCTAAATTCATATTCAAACTAACTTTATTTATAATTAATTGGAGACAGCATTCAGACTTTAACATGCCAAGTATCAATACTTGACAAAAGGAAAAGTGGAGGCTCACAGTAAGCATATTCTGGCATCCAACTTTCTGGGACTCTCTTCTTTAGAATGCATTCATTGTTACTACCAGATTGCTTTTACTAACAGGATTTCAGAATATATCATACATGAGATCTACATTTGTATCTGTACCATTTTTTCTTAAGTTTTAAATCATATTTATCTCCATGCCATCTGTCGGCCACCAGTGAAAGGGATGATTCAATTGCTAAAAAGCCTAAATGTCATCACATAAGTGGCATGTTCATGTAATATACTTCAAATGAAATTTATCCCCAAATAAAGAACTGTCATTTTAAAAATTTTTATTTCTACTGAATTCATTTTCATTTTATGCTCTATCCAATTAATTTATAAGAAGAAATACATTTCAAAATGAATTTAGAAATATAATTTTGGCATGTCCATGAGATTGTTTTATTTTAATTGATCTCCTTGAGTAAAAGGAATTAAGTAGAATTACAATATTAACTTGATATTTGATAGATCATTTATTCCTCAAAATGAAAATGTTGAACAGAATGAGAAACAATATATAGAAATAGTATTGAAAAAGGACAAAGGAGGAATATACTTCGCCTGGGGGAATAATTCATACTACTCTACATCTTCTTAAATTTTTTCTTAGCTTCTTTTTTTTAACAAATATGTTAAAGAAATAAATATCCTCTAATTTTCTTTTTTTTTTTTGGCCGCTCTGCACAGCCTGCGGGATCCTAGTTCCCCCACAAGGGATCAAACCCTCGCCCCCTGAAGTGGAAGCGTGGAGTCTTAACCACTGGACTGCCAGGGAAGTCCCTCATGTTTTAAAAACCATTGATTTTTATAAGCTGAAATAACCTTAGATATAATTTTGCTCTTAACTATGCCATTATAAAGCCTAGAGTATGTAAATGTCTTCCAGAAAGCACATCTAACAGAGGTGGGAAGGATTAGGATCCCTGGTTAATTTCCTTTTAATGCCATTTCACCCACAGTGAATTTATTCCCAGGTTGCCTTCTTTATGTTATTTGGTAAAACTAATCCCATCATTTAATAAATACATCTCTGATGCATTCTGTATACTGAGAAACAATACACAAATTTGCCCATCAGCACTTATATTGGAAGCCACCATTTGTTTTATTTGCCGATGGGTTCTAGAAGGGCTGACGATTGGATTTTCAATCTTTTATTTTTCTGCAGTTTTGTTGTTTATGGAGGAGTTGACATCCATATCCATCAACTCTACAATTCATCTAGCATTAAGAATATATTGTTCATAAGCAGTATTACTTCATTTTTCTTCAAAGAATGACTGAATATGAATTGAAAATTTTAGCCTGACAAAGCAGATTGACAGGACTATATAAACACTAAGCTACATTTATATGAATTATAAAAAAAGGAATCCTTCTTAAAAAGAAAAAATTAAGTTAGTATACTATTTACTTCTCAATAAAAATAAACATAACCACTAACTCATTATATATTATACAATCTAATTATTGAATATGTAATAATAGAAAATTATAATTTTAATCATATTAATTAGGGGCTGAAATTCACTAGAAAATAATTTATAATAAACCCATTGTATGTTATACATTCATGAAAATTATATTTTATGACTGCTTGTCCTATTTCTCATTTTTTCATAGACATGATTGCTATATTTTATACTATAAATGAGATTAAGTGGTTTTGAGTAATGTTAATTTAAGAATTTACATTATCTTCTTATAACTGTTATTGGTGAAAATAAATATATTCTGAAAAAGATGAAAATGTATCCAGTAAATCATTGCATAAAACATATTGCAATGCTTCAATGAGAATTATTCTAGATTTTAGGGGAAAATAAAACCAATGTTTTTAATCTTCTTATGCATTGATGTTTCATCAATAGCATTACCACTTAGTATGTTCATCAGTCACTTTCAACTTTAAAAATTTTGTATGGTTGTTGAAGCTAACTTTTATTCCACTTTTTAAATATTACAAGTCATTTAGAACAAAAGTATTCTTTTATTTTTGTGAACCTGCCTTTAAAGACAATATTGATTCATGTAATAATAAAAAAATAATGCTGACATATAGTTTGGTATCATAAATGGACTCATAGTAAGTGAGGAGAAACAAAGATGACCACACATTTTTTGTTACTATTCTCAAGCAGAGTTTATATCGCTCCATCATAAAGGGGTTTACCTTGCCTCCTATGTTGCTGATGGATGGGTCTTTGACTGTTTTAGCCAATAAAATACAAGGAAATCAACACTTTCCTTGAATGCCAGTTATGGATCTACTCCTTATTAGACCCTGACTACTGATTTTCTTTCTTGAAATGCTTGCTATGAGATGTTCTCTTTCATACCATGCCACCAAGATGTGAGGCACACAAACCACCTTCATAAGTGATTCAGTTGACAGCCTGAGCTAAGCCCAGCTCCCTAGCATCAACCACCAGCCCTGTGAGTCGGTTGCCTTGGAACCAAATTTCCAAGCTCTCTGGAAATTAGCTATTCTCAATGACACCATGTCTATTCAAGCCCTGCCCAAATGATAAAACTTTAAAAAAATAAATAATTGTTGTTATAAATCAGGTTTCATTTTCATTTTAATAGATTCTTTAGTACTTCATAAAAATTTTCCAGTTTTTCTTGAAATTCATTAATTATGGTTGACACAGAACTAAAACTTATCTGTAAGAAACTGGTATAAATCTTAATTACAGGGTTTTCTCTTTCCTTCCACTCCATCTAGCATTCCACCCTTTTTCCCCAATGAATTCAATGATACAAACACTATTATTTAATTTTCTTTTCTGATGGCTTTCTGCTTCTTTTTTTTTTGTCTTGATAATTTTAATTTTTTCAACTTCTGGGGAGAAATAACAAACCCCTTAACATTTAATTTTAGACGTTTTAACATATAAAATCAGTATTATAAAACCATGTACTAAATTTTAACAGCAGTTAATTTTGATACTCTCAAAATTTCCACAGCAGCAAATAGTTGTTATCATCAGTGGTTCATTACATAGTGATCTCTAATTAAGTTTTCATACTTACTTTTGTCTTTTAATGGAGAATATTCATTATTACTTTGTGATTCATTTCATAGTAAAAATAGTTGTAGATTTAAATTGAAATTTCAGCCATATTCAGCTGAGACTTTCAACACAACAGATGAAAATAAATGCCTTATAAATATCTAATTTAAATGAGAGACTAATAAATTGGATTTAAAAATTTTTTCAAATATTTCTCTTTCAATGTGTCAGTTGATAAAACAGGTTTTTATTTAGCATGCTGTTAGATCAGTGTTCTTGATTTTTAAGTTTGGTATTCTTTTGTAAGTCAAAGCTATAGAATAATACATCAACCAAATTGGGACAATATGTTTGACTTTCACCTTGTGAGAAAATTGCAAAATGTTGATTTTGGTTATAATGACACTATATTAATATCTGCTGGAAACATTATAATATATATGAAAATCATTCACATTTAGAATTGCCTAGATTATATAAGCAAAACAATTTCAAAGTAATTAAGATATCTATTATGTAAACAGATGAGAAACTTTAGCAGAAGCTCCTTTGTACAGTATACCACCTACATAGCAATGCAAAATAGGCCTGGGAGAGGTATGTGATAAAAAGTCAGATCCTCAGAGCCAAGTAAAGAAGTGGAATGTGCTTATTATAATCATTGATTAATAAAGAGCAAGAGGAGAGGATATCTGATTTGAGTTTAATTAAGCAAACATTTTTTTCCTAAGAGAATCATAACTAAAAAATTCACTAGATGGAGAAAACAGGGCAGAGTTTCGATGTGAAAAAGGGATTCTGATGGTCTAATGAAATATGGAGAAAATAATATAATAAAAAACTAGAGACACACACTTATAAGGTGACGGTTCTTAGTTATCACATAGAAAGGTGACCTAGTAATAGGCATTTGGTTATATTTTTTTAAACCTCTGCTTAGAATCTGAGTTGATCCTGAAGCTTAGACAGTGGCTGCATTTGCAAGTAGGAATCATGTTACCACAGTTTTATGGTGAAGAAATGTGCAGAATCAGAGTAAAATAATAATAGTCAGATAGATATGACATATAATGCATCAATTAGGTGTAATATATATCTGTGTTTAATACCAAGCACATGTAATCCGTTTATTAAACAGTTTGATGCTGTGTGCTACACATATGAATTAAGTTATTTCTCAATCACTAGCTTAAGACATCTATCAGGTATCTTTTCTCTGCGTTTCACATCATCTTGTATAGCAGATTCCATGATTTCAAGCCACTGTCAAGCGTTTAAAAAAAATTAAAACTTCAATCTCATTTTCAATTAAAAGTCCTCTCTCCTTTATGACTATCAATGCTGTTGTCCTAAAGCAATTGTGAGGAAAAATGGACTGTGGATGTCTCTCCTTCTTCCATTGGACTATCTGATCTCCAGTGTGTTGGGAGCCAAAGGAGAGAAGAAGCAGGAGACAAGCATCTCTTAGTAAACATACACACTCCTTGAGGAAGTCTGTGTGTATCTAGGTAATGTTGGCTGGCCTCTGTCAGGTGCCTGTTGTATAGAAAATGTGCAATGGCCAGATGACTTTGAATACTACAAGTATAAATTTTTCAGAATACTGTGGAGAGGATCTCCCTGTTGCACAGTTTTAATGAATGATGTCAGTTTAGATTCAATGTATTTTTGCCCTTCCTTTCTTCTTTTTGCTCCAATTGCAGAAGTACACCTCACAGGCTTGTTTGGGAAGCTGTTTTGTCTGTTTTTTTGGATGGGGAACATCTAAGACAGCTCAAAAGTCTTTGAATTCCATGGCATTCCTAGAAATCCCATTCCTAGAAATCCCTGCCAAACCAAGACGTGAGAATGCATGCTTCCCTACTTCTGAAACATTTACCTTCCCTAATTTTTCTCCTCAGCTCTCCCTGTGGTCAAATAGACATGGGACATCAGTGTAGCTGGTCCTCTACATGAGCAGCCTTCAAGTCTGAGAGTTTGACATCAGGTTCTCCTTTGTTCTGGCACCCCAGTCTCTATGAATTATTTCCTTTGAGCCTCTTCACTTTGCTTGTGTAATTTCCTCACATTCTTTTCCACTTTTCCTCTTTTCTGCTTTTCAGTTGGGTATGAGTAAATAGGGGAGTTGAACTGGTGATCAGGGAATCTCCTTACCAATTGTTTCAACTTCCTGTGGAAAATGTGGCCCTTAGTGTCAGTTTAATTTTAACTTGGATTCATAGTAGCCAATAATAGGGCATCTAGAAGGATCTCATATTGCATCTCATTTTATATTCTAATTACATATTCAGAAATACCTAGTTTCTGGCACATTGATTCCATGCCTTTAGTCCATATTTATTGATTAGTTAATGTACTTCAAGAGCAATAAAATAATTTTCTTCATGAAGCCTATATTCCAGAGGTAGAAAAACAACAACAACCACAACAAAAAGCAAATAGAAATTGGTTTTTAATTGGATTACATGTTGTGAAGATAATAAAATGATGTGATAGATAAAGCGTGACTGTGATAGAAGCAGAACCCTAGGTAGGATTATCTAGAGAGGTCTTTTGAAGGAAATACCTAACTTGAGATCCCAAAGACGTGAGGGAAATGGTCATACAAATATATGAAGATAAAGCTTAAGTGCAAATGTCCATAAGAGAAGTAATGATGATATATTTCAGGAAAGAGAAGAAGGACCAGAACGACCATGAGGTTTGAATGTACGGTGTGCGGTATGAGGGACAGAATGGCTTGAGAAGTGATCAGATGGGGGGAATGATTTAGGACCTATTTGACCTTGAGGAGGAGTTTATCCTAAGTGCAAGGCAAAGTCCTTGAAAGGTTGTGGGCAGAGAAATGGGATGACATGATTTATGTTTTGAACAGCAGAATGGATTTTAACAGATGAAGATAAAAGTAAGTAGGATTGGGCTTCCCTGGTGGCGCAGTGGTTGAGAGTCCGCCTGGCGATGTAGGGGACGCGGGTTCGTGCCCCGGTCCGGGAAGATCCCACATGCCGTGGAGCGGCTGGACCCGTGAGCCATGGCCGCTGAGTCTGCACGTCCGGAGCCTGTGCTCCACAACGGGAGAGGCCACAACAGTGAGGGGCCCGTGTACCGCAAAAAAAAAAAAAAAAAAAAAAAAAAAGTAAGTAGGATTTTGGAGGAGAGACATAATGACAACAGAAACTAGGAGAGAAAACAGAGAAAGAAGGAAATTAGCAATATACTCCTTAATGTATTACAGGCAGGAAGAACAAACATGTTTTTCTGTGACTTTCGATACTGGATTAAGGGAAAGAGAGATATCAAACATGAGTAAAATATTTTTACCTTGGACCTCTGGGTACAGGGTGATGCCATTTATATAGATAGGAATGAGCAGTCAAATAAAACATTTGTGGAGATAAGAAGAAATAAAATAATTTCATTGTGGACACATTGCATTTGAAGTGTCCATGAAATATTCAAGTGGAGAAACAGGATCTGAATAATTGCTTAACTGAGACAGACATGCCAAATGCCATAACTACCAACAAGAATATGAAGGTAGAATTTAAAATGAATTACTAATGGCCAGTAGTAGACTAGCATTGGGGTATCACTAGGGACTGCAGACATTTAGCGCTCACACACTCTCACAGACTAGTCTTCCAAAAACTTCACTGGACACTTAAGGGAAAATTGTGGGTAATTCTGAGAAGCTACCTCCCTGGTCTGGCTGGGAAAGGAGAACAGCAGCCACTACAGAAACTCCACCCAGATACATCTTACTTACCTCCCATATGGAACATAAGCCTTAATCTACTATATCAGTGAAAGTTCTCCAGAGAAACAGAAGCAACATCATATATATATATATATGGAGAGAGAGGGAGAGAGAGAGATTGATTGAATATAAGGAATTGACTCATGCAGTTATGGAGGCTGAACTATGGAGAACAGTATGGAGATTCCTTAAAAAACTAAAAATAGAGCTACCATATGATCCAGCAATCCCACTCCTGGGCATATATCCAGAAAAGGCTAATATTGTAATTTGAGAAGATACATGCACCCCACTGCTTATAGAAGCACTACTTACAATAGGCATGACATGGAAGCAACCTAAATGTCCATCAATAGATGAATGGATAAAGAAGATGTGGTATATATATATATATATATATATATATATATATACATATATACAATGGAATATGACTCAGACATAAAAAAGTGAAAAATAACGCCATTTGCAGCAACATGGATGGACCTAAAGATTATCATAGTAAGTGAAGCAAGCCAGGCAGAGAAGGACAAATATCTTTTGATATCACTTATATGTGGAATCTTAAGAAAATAATACAAACGAACTTATCTACAAAACAGAAATAGACTCATAGACATAGAGAACAAACTTATAGTTACAAAAGGGGCAAGGAGGGGAAGGGATAAATTGAGAAATTGGGATTAACAGATACATACTACTACTATATATAAATAAACAACAAGGACCTACTGTATAGCACAGGGAACTATGTTCAATATCATCTATATATTCATATATATATATATATATATATATATATATATAAAACTGAATCACTTTGCTGTACACCTGAAACATTGTAAATCAACTATACTTCAACTAAAAAAATAATAGAGAGGCTGAAAAGTTCCAAGGTCTGCAACTGGCAAGCTAGAGATCCCAGAGGGCTGATGATATTGTTCCAGACTAAGTTGAAGGCCTGAGAATCAAGACAGATGATGGCTTAAGTTGCAGTCCAGAAGCTGGCAGTCTGGAGACCAAGAAAGTCCAATGTTTTGAGTCCAAAGGCAGGAAAAGACTGATGACCCAGCTCACACACTTGGGAAGGAGGAATTCCTTCTTACTTGCAGAAGGGTCAGCCTTTTTGTTTTCTTCAGGCCTTCTACTGATTGAATAAAGGTCACTCACATTAGGAAGAACAACCTGCTTTAGTCATTCTGCCAATTCAATAGTTAATCTCACTCAAAAGAAAAACCTCATAGACACACCCAGGATAATGTTTGACCAAACATCTGGGCACGCTGTGGTCAGACAAGTTGACACATAAAATTAATCATCAAAGGAAGAACAACAAAATTCTCGGCTTCAAGTTGGAGGGCATCAGTGAAACCCCTCTGCAGTTAGGAGAGGGAAACAAGGGAAAACAACAACAGCAAAATAGCTCTATCCCTGGTCAAGGAATAGAAATACCTGCTAAGATAATCTTTGCATCTGAAGGAAGTGTGAAAGCCACATCCACATCTGTGAAGGCCACACCCCCAAAACACAGGTCACAGTGCCTGCCTAAGACTGAGACATAGTCATAACCTCAGAAAGCGCGCGCGCACACACACACACACACACCACCACCATCACCATAACACTACTACTAACTGAGTGAAAACAGAGGAATATAACTGAGACTGTTGCAAGCGGCAGATTCTCTTTGGAGAGCTGCATAAAAAGAAGAGCCAGGCCAAGAGGAAAGGCAAAAAGAAAGTATCAGTATGTCTTTTCTCCACCTCTCCTATTTGACCTAGGTTACTCAGGGTTTCAAAAGGCAATACTTTAGCCATACAGCCACTTCAGCACTGTCTGTCTAGACAGCACTTCCTTTCATTCACTATTTTTCATATGCAATATGTTGAAGATAACTTTTTTCAACACAGAAACAATTTTCAGCAAATAAATCACACTGGAACAAGTATTAAATATAAAATCTATTCATCTATTCTATCTTTGTAAAATATATTCAATTAAAGAATTTCATTCCACTTTGCTTCCTAAGATACTAAAAGTATATGTATCTGCCAGATACCCTAAGATTTAAGTTTAGTTTATATTATGGATATTACTTGTCCATTTCTTCTTGCTTACTTCTAAATTATATTTTTACATTGAGAAATGCTGCCCTTTGGAAAAACTGAATAAATGGATTTAAAAAGTCAGTGCAACCCACAAAAAAGCAATAAAAATTCTGTGCCTTTCCCAATTACTTTAGGATTATATAAGATTTTGTAGGATTTATGTGTATTTACATTTAACTTCCTCATTCTTCAAAGTAACTTATTTTCAAAACTTCAACTAGTATTGAGAAATATGATGAGAGATTAATAGGTATACTTAATATAGTCAGGAAATGAACTTCTTTATTTAGCTTTGCAATTTTCTGTGTTTATGATTACTTAATCTTCTCTAAAATATGCACTGATATAACACATATATCAATTGACATATAGACAACTGTCAGTATAATAGAACATTTGAAAATAATTTTACACAATATATTAATATCTAAAATGATTCAGTAGTGGTGATGTGTCCAATTTTAACAATATTTACTTGTAATTTGTTAAAGTTAAATATTACTTTTTAAATTATAAAATTAATTCTCAAATTTAAAAAACTGATTTAAAATCAACTTATAAAAAGTTATATAAAAAGAGTTGATATTAAAATAGAAATAGCAAACCTTTTTGAGTACTTATTATGCATTAAACATGATTTAGCGCTTTAAATAAATTAATTCATTCAATGCTAATGATACATCAATGTTTTAGTTACTATTACTATCCTCACTTTATAGTTTAGAAAATTGGGACTAGAGTGGTTAGGAAATTTGCCAAAGATAACAAGGCTAGTAAGCAAAAGTGTCTGAAATCAAATATAATCAGTGAGGCTGTAGACCCTTACCCTTAACCCCTATATTACTTGGTTTCGTCATCCTCTCCAAATTCGTATTTACTAACCCCAATCCCTTTTTCCTCCTCTAAAGAAATAGTTTGGTAGGTTTATTCCAATTTGATTCTATTTGTGCCATGTATATACTTATATACTTATTTATTCAAAAAGTATTTTTGAATTAATTATATGAGAGATCTTATACTAGTCACTGGATTTACAGCACTGAACTAAGCTGTCATTTTATTTACCCTCACAAAGCTTGTTATTTAGCCAGACAATAGACAAATGAATCCTCCCATAAATATAAGAATGTAAAGAGAAGAGAGCTATTACTTTTATGCTAAAAGTGAACTGAAAACTTTGGAAACATTCAATAAAGTTAACTTGATAAAATGAATGAAGGAGAACATTAGAAGATTAAAAAAGAAGAAATTAAACTTCCATTAGGATTTTTGCCTTAAGATTGCTTCACAAGTATCTTCAATATCTATTTGTACTCCAAGAAAGCTGAAACTAGAAATCAATGATAAAGCACCATGGTTTTTGGTGATGGAAGAAAGATGATGTGGGGTTCTGTTCAGCACACCTGTATTGAAAGAAATGCCTTGGCCATTCATCAGAGACTTCAAATAAATACAGATTCATATGGTTTAAATAAAAATAAAATATTTAATTATGTTTTTTTCTTAAGAAACCAAATACTAATTATATGAGATAAAGACAACATATATACTTTTATTAGCTATTTGTCAAGTAGAAACAATGGTTAGCATATATACTAGGTACATATTTTTAAATCAAGTTAGATAAAGTGATATTTCTACTTTATTAAATTTACTAGAATTTTTGTAGCTTGCTATGTGATAAATTTTCACAAGCATTTTAAACATGCTTAGACAGAAATGATACTCACTCATATACAAAAAATTTGATGCTACTGTACTTCTCATTTCTCTGTAGTAGATAATCTTTAATTTTCTTTGAAAGTTTTTAAGATGTATTCTTTTTCCCTTAACATTATGATATTTTATTAGACTATGTCCAGGTGTAGTCCTTAAAAAAAAAATCATTCTTTGTTTCTTTTCTTGGTTCCATTAAATTTTACATATTTTATTCTGGGAAAATACTTTTTAAATAAACTCTCTAAGAAGTATTCATGTACGTACCTATAATGTCCCAGACACTATTATAGCACTTGGGACATATCAATGAAAAACAGAGACAAAATTCTATTTTCACGCAGGGTTCATTCTAACATTTATTTTTAACTTATTTTATTCTCTTCATTTTTCCCTTCTGGTAAAAAATAAATTATTTATTCCAAAAAACTGCTGGAAGGTAGTGACTAGAAGGTAACAATAAGAAATACATTTTGTAGATCATACACTCTAAAAACACAAATATATATATATATATATACATATATATATTTGACCTCGTCTGTGTGAATAAAGTGTCAGCTTAGTTATTGATAAAGCAAACAAATTTGTCAATATATAACATGCAGCATGTGGTAAAATTATCATACTATATTTTTGTCCAAATATAATTTATCCATACTTTATATAAATGCCAATTTATCCCACTGGTTCAGGGCTAGTTAACTAGACACTGGTACTCTCATTTAAAAGAGATTTTTTTCTCCAATCTGATCAATCAGATCAAGCATGAACATGTGAAAATTGGCTCTGTAAAGTAGAAAACAAATTAAAACAGAGACGGTTGTGATGGTCTTTCACTAGTTCAAGTGTCTGCAAATGCTTGTAACCTAATTTGTATTTAATTTCATTTAGAGACTTAAATAAATCATTTAGCCTAAACTAAAATTTATTATGGTCAATAATTTTATGTCACATTGTCAAGTCACCATGATACAATTTACATAAATATTAACATAAAGCAAGTGAAAAAGTAATATCAGATTAACATTCTGATCCACCAAATTCGTATCAAATGATTTTTTAAAATAATAAATTAAAGCAGACTTTTCTGTGACAAATATATTTCAAGCAGTAGGTCACTAACTAGGATTTCTGAGTAGTGTTCATGTTTGTATAACTCAAGATTAAAAAGCACAGCATAGCTGATGCTCAATACATAGTTATGAGCTGACCAAGTGAATAATTAGACTCTTATTCTTGAAACTGTATATTAAAAAGTGCTCCGAATGCAATATTTTCTAATTATTCTGGGAGTGATGTGTGCAACTGCGTGGCAAATACATTCTTTTCAATTTATACTTTATTGAGAATAACATATTCATAATAATTCATACTTTAAAAATAAATTTAACCTACATTTTGACTAAACGTGCATTATTTTTATTTGTGGGAGAATGTATTAAAACATTCAGTAGAGCTTATCTATCTATATGTTCTATCTATGCTTTTAAAATAAAATTAAATAATGAACAAACAAAAATTTAGACACTGGCATATTTATTTTTAACCTATTTTCTTTTTATATTCTTTTGGTGAAGTGCATTATGTAATGAAAGAGCAACAGAATGCTTTGCATTGATATGTGTATGTGTTTATCTTTTAAAATCTGTGATAAGAATGTGGAGCAACAGGAACTTTCATTCATTGTTGGGTGGTGCAGCCACTTCGGAAGATATTTTGGCAGTTTCTTACAAAACTAAACATACTCTTACCCTATGATCCAGCAATTTCACTCCTTGGTACTTACCCAGATGAGCTGAAAACTTACTTTCACAAAGTAACCTGCACATGAATATTTATAACAGCTTTAATCACAATTGTGAAAATTTGGAAACAACCAAGATGTCTTCCAATAGGAAAATGCATAAACTATGATGTAGCCATTACTATAAATATCATTCTCCTCTAAAAAGAAATGAGCTATCAAGCTATGTTAATATACAGAGGAACCATAAGGGCATATGGCTAAGTCAAAGAAGCCAATCTGAAAAGGCTATACACTATATTATTACAACTATATGACATTCTGGAAAGGAAAGGAGCTCTGGAAACAGTAAAAAGATCAGTGGTTAGGAGTGAAACTGTTCTGTATGATACTATAATGATGGATCCATGTCATTACACATTTGTCCAAAACCACAGAATGTCCAACACCAGGAGTGAATGCTAAAGGAAACTATGAACTTTGTATGATAATTGTGTGTCAATGTAGACTCATCAGTTGTAGCAAATGTACCACTCTGGTGAGGGGTGTTGCTAACGGGGAAGGCTATTTTTGTGTGTGGGCAGGAGGTATATGGAAAATCTCTGCACTTCCACATCAATTTTGCTGTGAACCTAAAACTGTCCTAAAAACTAAAGCTTACTGATTTTAGAAATAGTCTGTGAGCAGAAAAAGATGTATTTAAAAATGAAAAAAGAACTGCTAGGAATTCATTATGATTTTATTTTTAGGCTTTTAAAATTTATTCATATTCCCCCAGCACTGTGAAATTTGTTAAGAAATGTCTGGGGGGATATTTTTTTAATCTTCAGTGTGTTTTCTTGGTGTCATATATAAAAATTCATGGTGTTTACAGAGTAGAAGCAGGAAAACAAAAAAAAGAGCATCAGTTTTATAATTGAACAAACCTTGATGTGAATACTAGCATCACTGCTTAGCAGATGTAATAATTGGTCATAAGTATAATCATTCATAACTACAATTAGCACAAAGTTAACACCAACTGAAGATAAAATTGTGGCTATTTTGTTGTTTTTCATATAGCATGTTCCCTTCTCTTAGGAAATGTTTTAACGTGTGGGAAAAAAAAAACCATAAACAAAACTTACTTTTTAAAAATAAAACAAAATGCAAGCAAATCATTTTTATTAACATATTTATTGGAGTATAATTGCTTTACAATTGTGTGTTAGTTTCTACTGTATAACAAAGTGAATCAGCTATACATTTACATATATCACCATATCTCCTCCGACTTGCATCTCCCTCCCACCCTCCCTATCCCACCCCTCTAGGTGGACACAAAGCACGAGCTGATCTCCCTGTGCTATGTGGCTGCTTCCCACTAGCTATCTGTTTTACATTTGGTAGTGAATATAAGTCCATGTCACTCTCTCACTTCGTCGCAGCTTACCTTTCCCCCTCCCTGTGTCCTCAAGTCCATTCTCTACATCTATGTCTTTATTCCTGTCCTGCCCCTAGGTTCTTCAAAACCTTTTTTTTTTTAAGATTCCATATATATGTATTAGCATAAGGTATTTGCTTTTCACTTACTGACTTACTTCAATCTGTATGACAGACTCTAGGTCCATCCACCTCACTACAAATAACTCAATTTTGTTTCCTTTTATGGCTGAGTAATATTCCATTGTATATATGTGCCACATCTTCTTTATCCATTCATCTGTTGATGGACACTTAGGTTGCTTCTACGTCCTGGTTATTGTAAATAGAGCTGAAATGAACATTGTGGTACATGACTCTTATTGAATTATGGTTTCTCAGGGTATATGCCCAGTAGTGAGATTGCTGAGTCAAATGGTAGTTCTATTTTTAGTTTTTTAAGGACCCTCCATACTGTTCTCCACAGTGGCTGTATCAATTGACATTCCCACCAACAGAGCAAGAGGGTTCCCTTTCCTCCACACCCTCTCCAGCATTTATTGTTTGTAGATTTTTTGATGATGGCCATCTTAACTGGTGTGAGGTGATACCTCATTGTAGTTTTGATTTGCATTTCTCTAATGATTAGTGATGTTGAGCATCCTTTCATGTGTTTGTTGGCAATCTGCATATCTTCTTTGGAGAAATATCTATTTAGGTCTTCTGCCCATTTTTGGATTTGGTTGTTTGTTTTTTTGATATTGAGCTTCATGAGCTGCTTGCAAATTTTGGAGATTAATCCTTTGTCAGTTGCTTCATTTGCAAATATTTTCTCCCATTCTGAGGGTTGTCTTTTCATCTAGTTAATGGTTTCCTTGGCTGTGCAAACACTTTAAAGTTTCATTAGGTCCCATTTCTTTACTTTTGTTTTTATTTCCATTTCTCTAGGAGGTGGGTCAAAAAGGGTCTTGCTGTGATTTATGTCATAGAATGTTCTGCCTATGTTTTCCGCTAAGAGTTTGATAGTGTCTGGCCTTACATTTTGGTCTTTAATCCATTTTGACTTTATTTTTGTGTATGATGTCACAGAGTGTTAGAAAATCATGCTTTTACATATAGTTGTCCAGTTTTCCCAGCACCACTTATTGAAGAGGATGCCTTTTCTCCATTGTATATTCTTGCCCCTTTATCAAAGATAAGGTGACCATATGTGTGTGGGTTTATCTCTGGGCTTTCTATCCTGTTCCATTGATCTACATTTCTGTTTTTGTGCCAGTACCATACTGTCTTGATTACTGTAGCTTTGTAGTATAGTCTGAAGTCCAGGAGCCTGATTCCTCCAGCTCAGTTTTTCTTTCTCAGGATTGCTTTGGCTATTCGGGGTCATCTGTGTTTCCACACAAATTGTGAAATTTTTTGTTCTAGTTCTGTGAAAAATGTCATTGGTAGTTTGATAGAGATTGCACTGAATCTGTAGATTGCTTTGGGTAGTATACTCATTTTCACAATGTTGATTCTTCCAATCCAAGAACATGGTATATCTCTCCATCTGTTTGTATTATCTTTAATTTCTTTCATCAGTGTCTTATAGTTTTATGCATATGGGTCTTTTGTCTCCTTATGTAGGTTTATTCCTAGGTATTTTATTCTTTTTGTTGCAATGGTAAATGGGAGTGTTTCCTTAATCTCTCTTTCAGATTTTTCATCATTAGTGTACAGGAATGCAAGAGATTTCTGTGCATTAATTTTGTATCCTGCTACTTTACCAAATTCATTGATTAGCTCTAGTAGTTTTCTGGTAGCATCTATAGGATTCTCTATGTATAGTACCATGGCACACAGTGACAGTTTTACTTCTTTTCCTATTTGGATTCCTTTTATTTCTTTTTCTTCTCTGATTGCTGTGGCTAAAACTTCCAAAACTATGTTGAATAATAGTGGTGAGAGTGGGCAACCCTGTCTTGTTCCTGATCTTACTGGAAATGGTTTCAGTTTTCCACCATTAAGAATGATGTTAGCTGTGGGTTTGTCATATATGGCCTGTATTATGTTGAGGTAAGTTCCCTCTATGCCCACTTTCTGCAGGGTTTTTATCATAAATGGGTGTCAAATTTTGTTGAAAGCTTTTTCAGCATCTATTGAGAGGATCATATGGTTTTTCTCCTTCAACTTGTTAATATGGTTTATCACATTGATTGATTTGTGTATATTGAAGAATTCTTGCATTCCTGGGATAAACCCCACACGATCATATTGTGTGATCCTTTTAATGTGCTATTGCATTCTGTTTGCTAGTATTTTGTTGAGGATTTTTGCATCTATGTTCATCAGTTCACCAGAAAGTTTTCTTTCTTTGTGACATCTTTGTCTGGTTTTGGTATCAGGGGTGTGGTGGCCTCATAGAATGAGTTTGGAAGTGTTCCTTCCTCGGCAAATTTTGGAAGAGTTTGAGAAGGATGGGTATTAGCTCTTCTCTAAATATTTGATAGAATTCGCCTGTGAAGCCATTGGGCCCTGGGTTTTTGTTTGTTGGAAGCTTTTTAATCACAGTTTCAATTTCATTGCTTGTGATTGGTCTGTTTATATTTTCTATTTCTTCTTGGTTCAGTCTTGGAACGTTGTACTAAGAATTTGTCCATTTCTTCCAGGTTGTCCATTTAATTGGCATATAGTTGCTTGTAGTAATCTCTCATGATCCTTTGTATTTATGCAGTGTCAGTTGTTGCTTCTCCTTTTTCGTTTCTAATTTATTGATTTGAGTATTCTCCCTTTTTTTCTTGATGAGTCTGGCTAATGGTTTATCAATTTTGTTTATCTTCTCAAAGAACCAGCTTTTAGTTTTATTGATCTTTGCTATCATTTCCTTCATTTTTTCCCCTTTATTTCTGATCTGATATTTATGATTTCTTTCCTTTTGCCCACATTGGGTTTTTTTTGTTGTTGTTGTTCTTCTTTCTCTAATTGCTTTAGGTGTACAGTTAGGTTCTTTATTTGAGATGTTTCTTGTTTCTTGAGGTAGGAATGTATTGCTATAAACTTCCCTCTTAGAACTGCTTTTGCTGCATCCCATAGATTTTGGGTCATCGCGTTTTCATTGTCATTTGTTTCTAGGTATTTTTTGATTTCCTCTTTGATTTCTTCAGTGATCTCTTGGTTCTTTAGTAGTGTATTGTTTAGCCTCCATGTGTTTGTATTTTTTACAGGTTTTTTCCTGTAATTTATATCTAGTCTCAAAGCATTGTGGCTGGAAAAGATACTTGATACAATTTCAATTTTCTTAAATTTACCAGGTTTGATTTGTGACCCAAGATATGATCTATCCTGGAGAATGTTCCATGAGCACTTGAGAAGAAAGTGTATTCTGTTGTTTTTGGATGGAATGTCCTATAAATATCAATTAAGTCCATCTTGTTTAATGCATCATTTAAAGTTTGTATTTCCTTATTCTCATTTTTGATCATTGGTCCATTGGTGAGAGTGCAGTGTTAAAGTCCCCTACTATGACTGTGTTACTGTCGATTTCCCCTTTTATAGCTGTTAGCATTTGCCTTATATATTGAGGTGCTCCTCTGTTGGGTGAATAAATATTTACAATTGTTATATCTTCTTCTTGGATTGATCCCTTGATCATTATGCAGTGTCCTTCTTTGTCTCTTGTAATAGTCTTTATTTTAAAGTCTATTTTGTGTGATAGAGAATTATTACTCCAGCTTTCTTTTGATCTCCATTTGCATGGAATATCTTTTTCCATCCCTTCACTTTCAGTCTTTATGTGTCCCTAGGTCTGAAGTGGGTCTCTTGTAGACAACATATATATGGGTCTTGTTTTTGTATCCATTCAGCCTGTCTATGTCTTTTTGTTGGAGCATTTAATCCATTTACATTTTAGGTAGTTATCGATATGTATGTTCCTTTTATCATTTTCTTAATTGTTTTGGATTTGTTATTGTAAGTCTTTTCCTTCTCTTGTGTTTCCTGCCCAGAGAAGCTCCTTTAGCATTTGTTGTAAAGCTGGTTTAGTGGTTCTGAATTCTCTTAGCTTTTGCTTGTCTGTAAAAGTTTTAATTTCTCTGTCAAATCTGAATGAGATCCTTTCTGTGTAGAGTAATCTTGGTTGTAGGCTTTCCCTTTCATCACTGTAAATATGTCCTGCCACTCCCTACTGGTTTGCAGAGTTTCTGCTGAAAGATCAGCTGTTAACCTTATGGGGATTCCCTTGTATGCTGTTTGTTGCTTTTCCCTTGCTGCTTATAATATTTTTTCTTTGTATTTAATTTTTTGATAGTTTGATTAATATGTGTCTTGGTGTGTTTCTCCTTGTATTTATCCTGTTTGGGACTCTCTGTGCTTCCTGGACTTGATTGACTACTTCCTTTCCCATATTAGGGAAGTTTTCAACTATAATCTATTCCAATATTTTCTCAGTGTCTTTCTTTTTCTCTTCTTCTTCTGGGACCCCTATAATTTGAATGTTGGTGTGTTTAATGTTGTTCCAGAGGTCTCAGAGACTATCCTCAATTCTTTTCATTCTTTTTTCTTTATTATGCTCTGTAGTAGTTATTTCCACTGTTTTACCTTCCAGGTCACTTATCCGTTCTTCTGCCTTAGTTATTCTGCTATTGATTCCTTCTAGAGAATTTTAAATTTCATTTATCATGTTGTTAATCATAGTTTGTTTGCTCTTTATTTCTTCTATGTCCTTGTTAAACGTTTCTTGTATTTTCTCTATTCTACTTGCAAGATTTTAGATCATCTTTACTATCTTTACTCTGAATTCTTCTTCAGGTAGACTGCCTATTTCCTCTTCATTTGTTTGGTCTGGTGGGTTTTTACCTTGCTGTTTCATCTGCTGTGTATTTTTCTGTCGTTTCATTTTGCTTAGCTTACTGTGTTTGGGGTCTCCTTTTCACAGGCTGAAGGTTCATGGTTCCTGTTGTTTTTGGTGTCTTCCTCCAGTGGGTAAGGTTGGTTCCGTGGGTTGTGTAGGCTTCTTGGTGGAGGGAACTGGTGCCTGTGTTCTGCTGGATGAGGCTGGATCTTGTCTTTCTGATGGGCAGGAACTCATCCAGTGGTGTGTTTTGGGGTGTCTGTGACCTTATTATGATTTTAGGCAGCCTCTCTGCTAATGGGTGGGGTTGTGTTTCTGTGCTTTGCATAGGGTGTCCAGCACTGTGGCCTGCTGGTCATTGAGTGGAGCTGGGTATTAGCGTTAAGATGGAGATCTCTGGGGGAGCTTTTGCCATTTGATATTATGTGGGGCCAGGAGGTCTCTGGTGTACCAATGTCCTGAACTTGGCTCTCCCACTCAAAGGCTCAGGTCTGGCACCTGGCCGGAGCACCATGACCGTGTCAGCCATACTGTAGTTCTGTGTTCTTGGAGTAGGCAGTTAACTTCTCTGTGCCTCAGATTTCTTTTTGTGCAGCACCCCCTCGCCCTGGAGGCCCAGTCAGGTGCGAGGAAGGGTTGTCGCTCACAGGTTGTTCAGGGAGGAAGTCCGTGAGGTTGGCGCAGGACCGAACTTGCAAATCATTTTATGTTTTTTAATCTAAAAATTAATTTTGGAGAAATGTAGGTATCCTTTTGTTATGTCGATGAACTGCTGTTGAGGAAGCATTCTCTATGGGTCTCTTGCATTTCTGCATGTCTTTACAGTATAGGACATTCACAACTTTAGTCCCAATCTTTTCAAAGAGATTGTATAGCAAACAGTCTTGGAAGACAGAGATAGTGCCCTACATCAGGGCAGAGGAACGGCTTTTTTCCTGACCAGGATAGGGAAGATAATGTCTTCCTACAGGGCAAAAGTTAGGTACGAGTATTAGTAGCCTTTCTATGAGAGAGTCCTCAGCCATGGCACAAACCCATAGTATGTGCAGCACCTACCTAGAACATCCCATGTAACCCTGAATTGTTTTGGGACTGAAGGGGAACCAATAAAATCATAAAACACAAGCCATCTCTAGCTTGTGAGTAATAACATCCTGTATCTCTGACTTAGGGATCTTGTGTCATCTCTCAGCATCACAAAACTGTGGGAGGTTAGCAGTTAGTTTACAATTAGGATAAAATCTCAGTTGCCCTACAATTCCTGAATATCCTAGCTTAAATTATAAGATGGTCCCCAAGATTCTCACCTCCTCATATTATTATTCTGTATAGCATCCTCTCCTTAATTTTGGAGAAAGCTGTGAATATGAGGATATATCACATGCATGATTAAGCTTGGAAGAAGGCCCCAAGCCTCAGATGAGGACTTAGCCCTGGATGACCTCTTAATTGCAAAGTTGTAAAATTCTAAGTACAGGGCCCAGCCAAGAATGCTCAGACTACTGACCTATGGAAATTGAAATAATGTGTGTATGATCTTTCAAGCCACTAGCTTTTTAATAATTTGTTATGCAACAGTGCAAAACAAATACACAGATACTTTTTCATGTTTATTTATATCATATCCTTCTACTATTAATAAACATATATATTTTCATGTTCATTAAATAATTTAATGCACCTCTCAAATAACTGGTCTCCTGCACATTCCTGGGTTATATGTTCTATGTCCTATCATAACCATCTTAACCTTACAGCTTAAAACCTTAGACTAGCTAAAAAATGAGTCACTATCTTTTGACAAATAGCTATATTAGTAATTTAGAAAAACTAATACATAAAGTAATATGTTGATGCTAAGATTTCTGGGCGCCTATATTATGGAAAATTCATTTATTTCATCTGAGACCTCTTCTGCTTTTCTCCTTTACTTAAGTATAGCTCTTGGAACATTTTTGTTTCAAATCTCTCATCAGAAACTTCTTTAGATCCTACGTTATATATAGAATTCTGAAAGAAAGGGAGTCTAGGATCCCTTTCTCAATCTCAGTTCAATCTTTAAATTTCTCCTCAAATTGTCAGAGTGCAACTGTAGTCACTGTCTCTAGGTCAGTCCATTCTCCAGTCATTATATCAAAACCATGGTTGAGTTATCTCCCTTATATATGGTAACGTAGATTAAATTTTTGTTAAACTTTTCTATACTGTAGGTAATTTTAAAGCATTATATTGCTATTCAAAGTTTCAATAGAAATTCCCTTGTGTCTTTGGACACCCAACTATTCAATATCCTGCTAAAAAATATCGTTGCTTCGGTCTTAATACAACCATAGTATGTGAAACACTGTACTATGGATTCACAGAGAAATTACATACATAACTATTACAATAGTTTAGAAATTCAGTTGTTCAAACTGTTTTACATTTATAGACACAAAGTCTATTTCAAAGTATTTATAATCATAAATATTTGTTTTTGTTTTATAACTGAAGTTATATTGTAGTCTTGAGTGAAAGAGGAGTAAATAGTATAATTTGAAACTTTCAGGAAAATAACAAAACATAATTGCAATCTTCTGCATGATTAATAGCCTAGAATCTCATTCTTAATTTCATCATAGCATATGTTAACTATGGTCTTTTGGGTAAATAAATTTAGTTTCCTAAGAGATCAAATTACTACTACTTGTTAGCAATATCTGACCACATATTATTATTTTTAATTTCATATCTATTGAATTTGATTAATGGTTTACTTTGATGGATTTTATCTTCAAAAGATAAAATAACTTTATCTTCAAAAGATGAATAACTTAATTTTATTAAATATCACTGCTTAAACAGATCAAGGTAGTAGTGACCTCTATCTTAATGATGTTTTGGTGTATATATTACAAAGATGAACATATACTTTTATGGCTTCCCTATTTTTGCCCATAATTTTCAGAAAATTTTAAATTATAACAATATGAAATAGATTCTAATAAAAGTAAAGAAAGAATCTGAAATTAAGATTTACATAGACATTTTGACCAAGAATAGAAAATTCAATTCTGAAGAAAATTTTGACATAAGCTATAGGACTCAAAATGTTAAAGTCAACTCAATCTATTTCAATCCATCTTTAATAAACTCCAGGTAGAGTGGGTCTATATATTTTAATTGCATGTACTATAACACTTATGAAAAAGTTACTGTGTTCGACTACTAGAATCTCTGAGTGATAGTTAATTTCTGAGTGATAGTTCATTTCCTTATATTCTCTATATATTTTAACACATTTTGGAATAGAATGAAAACTGATGAAACAGTAATATAAGAAGTGTTGAAATCAGTGCTAATCATATACCTACTATATGATTATGTGTGTGAATATACATACACTCATACCAGACATACACATATTTTATATATATACAAGCATTTATATAAAGTTTTCTTATATAACATGGGATCTGCTAAAGGACAAAATGCTGATGACATTCAGTGATTATTCACTTTAATCAAGATGATCAGTAAAGATGTCTCTGTGACTACCCTATGCAGTATCTTTCTCTTGACAACACTTTATAATAATTACCTAGTTTATTCTTCCTTTATTCCTCTCTGGATCTGTCTCTCTTTGCATACATTGAGATGTGAAAGTATTTAGTAAATAACAAAAACAGAACAAAACTGTTGGGTTGATATATTTAATCTTGTTAGAAGAGTTTAGGTAAGACTTTGTGCAGGTGATACAGCTGCAGAAAGGTAGCCCAGGTGTATTCCAATCCCATTTTACTGAGACTCAATCCTAGTTCCCTGATTTTAATTGAGTGTTCAGCAATTTTTCCCTCCATCTTTGCAGGGAAAAGTTTTGGATTCTGCGTCATTTGCTACTATTATGTGTGGGTTTCACTATTTCTTAGAAACATATATATATATATATATATATATTTTTTTTTTTTTCTGTACGCGGGCCTAGCCGCTCCGCGGCACGTGGGATCTTCCTGGACCGGGGCACAAACCTGTGTCCCCTGCATCGGCAGGCAGACTCTCAACCACTGCGCCACCAGGGAAGCCCTAACTATATTTTTATACTTGATGAATATCTTAGTTTTGCATTAGATTTTCTAAGTAGTATTCATCCAGTACTATCATATTCTATATTTTTTCTATAGAGGTAAAAGGCAAAATTTGTGGTTTTCTTCATTTTTAGTACGTATGTCTAATAAAAATCACTCCATGTCAAATTTTGTTTATTTTTTTCTGACTATACTCCCTCTCTATTTTCTTACATAATATATTGCTACCTCATAACTCATTTAGATGGTGACAATGTAACCTTAGCTATTTCTTAATTTTCCACAATAAATATGACATCTGAGTACTTCTTCTATGAAATGTATTATATTTTAAAGTAGCATTTACCATTTACATAACCTACCAGTACATTTCACATATTAAAATAATAACAAATTTTAATGGTTTTATATAATCACATGATCAGAAAGAGGAGACACAAAACTGAATTTCCATGTGAGCAGTAGAACTAGGAATAATTGTAGAACAGTTCTCCTTAATAGGACCCAAACTATGTGGCTTAAGATCATTCTATTAATTAAGCAAGATCAATCCCCAAATGAGATGTACATGGCATTTTACTCTAAGAGCTTTTTAAAAATATAATATTAGAAAACACTAATTCTTGGATTTAGACTACATCTTGCTACCTAAGTGTTGTGGACTGGATTTTGTGTCTCCCCAGAATTCATATATTGTACTCCCAATCCCCAAATGAGGTAGGGCATTTAGGAGGTAATTAAGTCATGATGGTGGAAACCTCATGAATAGGATTGGTGCCCTTTTAAAAGAGACATGAGAGAGATGATCTCTCTCCACATGTGAGCATACCAGAAAAAGAAAAAAAAATGGCTGTCTGCAAAACAGGAAGTGAGCTCTCACCAGGAGCCAAGTCTGCTGGCACCTTGATCTTGGACTTCCTAGTGTCTAGAACTGTAAGAAATAAATTTCTGTTGTTTAAGCCACCTAGTATATAGCTTTTATAGCAGTTTAAGCTAAGACAATAAGCTTTCAGAATTTTTATTCTTTCTTTAATTAAAAAAATAATTTGTGTGCAGAATACTTGACTATAAGAAAACTATTGTCCATTTTCTGTATTAATCAAGTAGCATATATTGGGTTGGCCAAAAAGTTCGTTCGGGTTTTTCCATAACATCTTACAGAAAAACCCAAATGAACATTTTACATTTAAAGACACATACTGCTTAAATCCAAATTTACCTTATTAATTTTATAAATACTTAACATATACCTGGGAGTAAATGAAATGTATGATGTAAAAGTTATGGGCTAAGGTTCAATATCCCCAAAATTTCTGAAAAAAAGTTAAAATTCCTATTTTCTATTTTATCCTTCATTTTCTCTTTCTAGTCCTTCAAATTTGATAGCTCTTTTTTTCCTATTTGTTACACTTTTTTATTTAAGGGTACGAGAGTTTAAATCAGGCAAATAATGTACATAATGGTACTCTCTATCTTGCTTACATCACTGCTTCATTCCTATTTCCATAGAAAGTATTATATAAAATAGAGTGATTTTAAAATATGTACTTTACAGTTAATGTTTATTTGATGGTGAAAATGGAAATGTTACCAGAATTAAATATAGATAATAAGCTTTACTTGTGTGCTTCTCTATCTTTTTAAGTTGATCAGGTAGATGGATGGCACTTTAAATAATGTGTTAAATTTAGAGAATACATTAAACAGAAAAGAACATCATGGAAAATCAGAAAGCCTTTTTATTAAGGGGTTCAAATATGAAATGTTCTATTCAGACACAAACTAAACCTAAAATGAGGGGTTTTTTAACCGTAAGAGCTAGCGAGTATTAAAGGTAATTGGCACGTTATTATTCTTAAAAGGTTCCCTTTTTTATTATAAGAATACCAGAGAACAATTGAATAGATAAAAAGAAAACCATAAATTGCCAAATAGATCTTTTGTATAATAATACATCTTTCTAGACAAAAGATACTTCAAACCCATAAAAAAACAGGGAGGTGCATTTGCCTGACCAGCCTTGCATCTTGCCTGACCACAGTGAAATTGTGTCAGATTCTTAAACTCACAGTGTTAGATGCTGTCTTAATGAGTTAAGAGGGCATCAAAAGTGAATGTGACAAACTTGAGGGAGATCAGGTGACTGGCAGAATTTAACATTAGGTGAGTAGAAAATTACTTGATAAATGAAATTGAAAGTAGAACAAATACTTTTATTTAAGAATACCTGTGGCAGATTGATGCTGCTAAGATTATTGATCCAATTTGGGAAGCCCTCCCTCTTGCCTTTTCTCTGTCCAAATCCTGCATATTCTTCGCAGAACTGGAGCAATACAAATTCTCATTATGAAGCCACTTATTTACTACTCTATTGCTCAAGGAAATCTTTTGTACAGACTTCTATCCCACCTGCAGTCAATACTGTGTCACATTCCTCCCCTCTCAACTTTAGCTTCTCAACCCAAATAAGACTCTCTTAGAGGCTTAATCTAATTAATCCAATCATCTAATTAAAATATAACCCCTTACCTATTTAGTCTCTCCAAAACAACTGTGTTTTTCCTAACTCATAAATTTTCCATATCATTTAAAGACATTTTTATTTGTACCTTTGTATTTCTTCTATTTTTGAGGACAAAATTATGTGTTCTTCCATCTTTTGTTTATTCAATCATGTCATCTTTTCTGTACTCTTTATTTCTGGAAGACTCCAAATACATTTGATTTTGGTGCATCACAACTTGTTAAATTAGGGGGAATATATTGAGAAGTTGAATAAAAAAAGTTTATCTTCATGCTGTACATGGTATGCTGATTTATTAAAATCAAAGAGTTCTTCATACCAGTTGCCCTATTTATTACCTTAGATATGACACTTTTTTACTCTGTTTTATAACATGCACATTTGAGTCATTTTTTACAGCCTCAATGAAGTATAACTGATATACAAAAACTGCACACTTTAATGTATACTACTTTATGGGTTTGGACATATGCAAACACTTGTGATACTATCACCATTATTAAGGTAACAAACATATCCATCCCTCCAAAGGTTTCTCTGTGTCCTTTTGCTTTGTACATGTGTGTGTGGTAAGAATACTTAACATAAAATCCATCCTCTTAACAAACATTTTAGTGCACAGCACTGCACCATACTGCTAACTATAGACACTGCACTGCATAGCAGATATCTAGAATTTATTTCTATCAATTTATATTCATTGAACAGCATTAACTCAAAACATAACCCTTGTAACAGCTCACATTCAGGACACAAAGTTAAATCTATGAATGACTGAAAAACTGATTCACTGGTAGATAACAAAGTTAACTTTATTGTAGTATCCTATATATAGTTGAGCTCAAAGGCTGTGTCTGAATTTTAGATGTAGGCATTCAGAATATGTCACCCCAAAATATATCATTTTGGAATATTGATTATTTTGAATTAAATGTGTTTGAGAAACAGATGATGCAAGAAGGGCACTCTGACTGTCCTTTATGTCCCTGAAAGCAAGAGCTAAATCTTCCATGTGAAAGGTACTTTCCCTGCACTAGGAGGGGAGAAGGCATCCTTAGTACCAGAGACAGGGAATCTAGAGCTGAGAAGTCTGCATAAATAAACCTTGTTACTTCTTCACCTCTTCACTACACTAAGCCCAAACCTTTATGTCTTATCAATTCTTCACAACTTTATTGTTTCTTTGTCTAAAAGGTATAAAACTTTCCTGCTTTTGTCACCTTTTTGATATAAATCATAACAATATGTTTTTGGAACTGTATCATAAGGCAAAGGAAATGAAAGCAAAAATAAACAAATGGGACCTAATTAAACTTAAAAGCTTTTGCACAGCAAAGGAAATCAACAAAAATACAACCCACTGAATGGGAGAAAAATACTTGCAAATGATATGACCAGTAAGGGGTTAATATCCAAAATATATAAACAACTCAATACCAAAAAAATCAACCTGATAAAAAAATGGGCAGAAGACCTGAATCAACATTTTTCTAAAGAAGATATACAGATGGTCAACAGGCACATGAAAAGATGCTCATCACTAATCATAAGGGAAATGCAAATCAAAATCGCAAGGACATATCACCCCCCACCTGTCAGAATGGCTGTCATCAAAAAGGCCACAAATAACAAATGTTGGTGAGGATGTGGAGAAAAGAAAACTCTGGTACACAGTTGGTGGGAATGTAAATTGGTGCAGCCACTATGGGAAACAGTACTGAGTTATCTCAATTCAAACAAAAAGAAAGAAAAGGGAAAAGTTCTCACTACACTTGCTTCCACCAGACCCCGTAGGCAAAAAATTGAGAGACTGATGTAAGATTACCATACAAGTACAACAGGAATGAAAAAGTTTGAAATGTGAGAATTACCAAAATGTGACACAGAGACATGAAGTGAGCAAATACTGTTGAGAAAATGGTGCTGATAGACCTGCTCAATCTAGGGTTGCCACAAGTCTTCAATTTGTAAGAAATACAGTATCAATTAAAATTTTCTCCTAATCAAACTGCAAAACATAAAAAATAACACTTTAAGCTACAGGCTGGAAGAAATTATTCCCTATATGTATGGCAAATAATTGATGTTTGGAATAAAGTACTCTTGCAACCTGCTACCCATGTGCAAAACTCTTAAACAGATATTTCACAATATAAGACATGCTAGTGGCTTGTGAAAATATGAAATGTTCCTCAATGTCATTATATAAGATGAAAATGCATGCAAAAAATGCAACAAGATCCTATTTCACACCACCAAAAGAACACACACAAAAAAATGACACTTGATACTGGCAAATATGTGCCGAAACTAGAAGTTGCAGATATTTTTTATGAGTATAAAATGTTAACAACCATTTTGGAGTAGAATTAATTTGTTTCTTAATTAAACATACACCTACCTGATAACATAGAGATTTTACCCCCAGAAATCGATCAGCAGCAAATTTGGCTATGGGGGTCTTTTGTAATTCTGTACAAAATTAGGATTGTTTTTCCTATTCCTGTGAAAAATACCACTGGAATCTTGATAGGCATTGCCTTGAATCCATAGATTGTTTTGGGTAGTATGCACATCTTAACAAGATTAATTCTTCTAGTCCATTAACATGGAATATCTTTTTATTTATTTGTAGCTTATTCAATTTTTTTCATCAATGTCATGTAGTTTTCAATGTATAAACTTTTCACCTCCATGGTTAAATTTATTTTTAGGTATTTTATTCTTTTTGATGCAATTGTAAATGAGACTGTTTTCTTTATTTCTCTCTCTGATAGTCTGTTGTCAGTGTTTTGAAATGCAAGTGATTTATGTACATTGATTTATGTCCTATAAATTTACTAAATTTCTAAATTAGTTTTAACAGGTTTTTGATAGTCCTTTGGGTTTTCTATATATACTATCATGTCGTCTGCAAATAGAGATACTTTTACTTCTTTCTTTCCCATTTAGATGTCTTTTATTTATTTTCTTGCCTAATAGCTTTGGATAGGAATTCCAGTACTCTGTTGATTAAAAGTGGTGAAGTGTGCATCATCGTCTTATTTCTGATCTTAGGAAAAAGCTTTCATTTTTTTCACCATTGAGTATGATGTTAGCTGTAAGCTTGTCATACATGGCCTATATTATGTTGAGGTATGTTCCCTCTATAACCACTCTGTTGAGAGTTTTTATCATAAATGGATGTTGAATTTTGTCAAACGCTTTATCTGCATCTACTGAGATAATCATATAAATTTTATCCTTAATTGTGTTAATGTGGTGTTTCACATTACTTGACTTGGGGATGTTGATCCATCCTTGCATCCCTGGAATAAATTCCACTTCATTTTGTATGATCCTTTCAGTGTGCTGCTGAACTTTGTTTGTTAGCATTGTTTCTTTTTGCATAACATATAGTCTGTGGTTTCCAATGTTGCTTTTTAAAAATAGACCAATCAGTTGAAAATCCATAAAAAGTAATATGTATACAGATACTAACACACTTCACTCCCCCCAAAAAATCTCTTACAGATGACTGACTCAAATCAAATTTGTTGGCATTTTTAATAGCTTATGCTTATCACTTCCTTCAGAACCATTCATTTGTTTTCTAAGAAATCCTTTTTTTAAAAAACTTTTATACTCACTTATCACTTTTACATGATAGTTATTTAAATTATCTGGCTACAGTAACAATTATATCTGACATAAATGTATTTGGAAACAAAACATTCAACTTTTGGCATACAGATAAGCAGTGGGAGAAGAAATGTGTGAGCACATTAACAGCGCTAGCCCAAAACATGGGCCCTGTCAGGGGGCAGGTAATCCAGAGCAGCTGTTGAACAGGGGTTGGGAAGACATTCTACAGTACTTTCCACCTTGGATGCAGACATAAAGGAAATACATATAATATTATAAAAAATGGAAATTTTAGCAGAAGTCAAGAAAAAGCAGAGAGTAATAAAATGAATTGGAAAAACAAGAGACTGATGGTGTGGGTCATGCTTGTTTTTTTAGCAATTAATTACATCAAGTGCCCATAGGTGCCAATTATACCATAGTTTGCCTACCTACCATTGCTCTGTTTGACCAAAGTGTTCTTTCAAAGGTGTGGGAAAGTCTGACTTATTTAGAATAGTAATTATCTTTTTGTAAAGAGATAAACCTAGGCACCTGAGGGTATATATAAATAACAACAAACAACACATAAAACTATTTTTCTTTAAAAAAACAGCCATATATTACTGAGTCAAATATTAGAAATGAACATTCGTTTGTTAAAGTACCTAACAGAGATGATCTTTGATTTTTCAATCCTTCAATTACCAATTATCTTCACTTTAACATAGCAAGTTAACAAGTAGAAGACTAACACATAGATATTAATAACAATGGAATCTTTTGTGTCAAAGCTTTCAAAAAAAGGAATGAAAGGAAAAATAAAAAAACCCTTTTGTGTGTCATTCTCAGATGTTATTTTCAATTAAATGTTTCTTCAGACCTAAAAAAATCCTAAAGATAAAAACAAGTGTCATTTTGTTTCCATTCACTTGAAATTGATATTTACCATTATTTCAAATCATACTTAATTTACAGTTTTTAAGATAAAAAAAAAAGAGGAAGAAATAAGTGAAAAGAGAAAAATTAAGTAGAAAGTAATATGGTATTGGAATAATTGGCAAGAATTTGTTGAATAGTGCTATGTATATTTGGTCATAATTTCTTGGTTCTACAAATTTCATTCTCATAGACTCTTTAAGTATAATCAATTCAGCTATAATACAAGATAGACTGTCCTGTAATACATGACAGAAAACACTGTACTGTTTTAGAAGTGCAAATGGTCACATAATTTTGGAATACTCTAGGTAAATTATTATTGAGTATAATGGTTATGACACATAACAAATGAAAATTTCAGGGAAAAATATTTTGGCTGACAAAGAAACATGTCTTGTTTTAGAGACTATGTATTTTACTACTTCACAATAGAATCTATTTCTAAACCAAGGAGAAAAAAAAAATAAAGAAAACTTAGGAAAAAGGCAAAGAGCTACTTTTGAAAGTAAAATATTTTTATATAATCATAGTTAGAAAAAGAAGTGGAAAGCAGTATGTGATTTCAGATGATTGTATGTTTTATAAACTATTAAGAGGTGAATGTCTCCGAGCTTCCAGTTGCCAGTTGCTGAGAGATTTAAATTCAGAGGTCCATCTATACAAAGAGATTGTGCTGTTATTATGTGCTGTTATTATGGTAAAGATTGTGCTGTTATCTTTTAAAAATTGAACTAGAGAGTAAACAGTCACACATTTTTTAAACATATGAATTTTAAAAGGTCTATGTTTGAACACCTTTATAAAGAAACTGACAGCTATAGATGAAAAGAAATCTATAGTTTACCTTTAAAAACTGCATATATTAATTTTGTAATATTGAATTTCTTATAATGAAAGCAAAGGCATTTGAGACATAATACACTTTAAGAAATATCTCTGTAAATAATATTTACTGAAAAAGTAAATGTAAAACTAAATAATATGGCATGTAATTAATATAGATTATAGAGAACATCACATCGATTGCATAAGTTTTTGAAATTATTCTCTAACGGAACAGTTCAACACAAGTATAAGATATTTTAACCAACACAAATTGGGTCTTTGAATATTACTTTGAGAGGTTAATAGTCAACTGATAGGTGATTCAGGACAGCTGCTGGTAGAGGAAAATGTGTACTTACGACTAGTACTTGATGTGATTAGTGTATCTCATTCTTACCTACATTAAAATCTGTAGTAGTTTGTGAAGGGAACATGTGAGATTTCCACCTTTTCCATTTTCCATTTGTTCTTCAGCCTCTTGATATATCTATTTCATGTTTAATTTTTTCAAATTGTAAACAATTCTTAAGTGTGTTACTAGGTAACATGGGGTCAAGGGAAAGTAAAATTTATAATTCAGAATGAAGAGAGAATAATTGGGCTTCCCTGGTGGTGCAGTGGTTAGGAATCTGCCTGCCAATGCTGGGGACATGGGTTTGAGCCCTGGTCCAGGAAGACCCCACATGCCGCAGAGCAACTAAGCCCGTGTGCCACAACTGCTGAGCCTGCGCTCTAGAGCCCGCGAGCCACAATTACTGAAAAAAAAAAAAAAAGTGCCAGAACTACTGAAGCCCGCGTGCCTAGAGTCCATGCTCCACAACAAGAGAAACCACCGCAATGAGAAGCCCACGCACTGCAGCGAAGAGTAGCCCCCGTTTGCTGCAACTAGAGAAAGCCTGTGTACAGCAATGAAGAACCAATGCAGCCAAAAATAAATAGATAAAATAAATTTTTAAAAAAGAGTGGGAGAATAATTTATGGAAGACGACCTTGAATGGAGCAAGAGAGGATATTACCCAATACCAGGTGCAAGGGAAGGTCTTGGATTAGAGCAAGGAGAGCGAATCTATCACAAGAAGAAAGGCAATGTGTGTGTGTGTGTGGCAGGGGAGAAGTACAGACACAAATAGGGTGGTAGATATGTGGATAGGAATATTACAAAGTTCTCTTCTAAATGCTTTAATTTTGTCAGTAAATCATAAGAAATGTCTCCAAGCAGACAAGAGGAAGATGGACAATATTGGAGGTTTGAGCTGAAAGCAGGTGATAGGAGTGGATTTCACTTCCTCAGACTATGGAGGAGGGAAATTCTGAGAGAAATGATCGGAGGAATGAAAGTCGGTATTTGGGCAGTGTTTAGTGTTCACTCAGTATTATTTAATAAGAAAAATATTTTTAAGAGAATGAAATTGCATTTCTTAGTCGTTTGACAGATTCATGGTATCATCTCCTCTGAGTTTGTTCATAGAGTCTCTGTCATGATCACAGTAAACTCATACTCTGTTTTGTGCTGGTTAAAAGTAGGTTCTACAGGCACTGAAGAAGTATGGCAAGGGCTAATGTTGCCCAATTTGAAGTTCAGGAAGATTCATTTAGAATCTAAGTGTGCATTTTATGTTGTGGTAAACCAGTAATCCTTGCCAATTCAGACTAATTGACAAAGAAACCAGCCACCATAAGTGAAAAGATTCTATTGTGGATTTTGTTTAAACGATTCTTGGTGTATTTATTTACTTACTTATTTGATGTTTTTTATTTGAAACCAGAACCAGCCTAGAAATGATACCTAATAACAGTCATTTATTTACAGACAAATATTGCCAGGAACGTCATAGAGACTGTTTATAATCTACTCTTAGATTTTTAGAGGGAGTCAATATTATCACTGCTTTATAAGAATGAAATCTGAAATTCAAATAATTTAATCAAGTTAATGTAACCTGCAAGTTACAACACCAGATTCAAATATAATCCTGTCTGAAACCAATAACTATGTCCTTTTTACCACATTAGACTACCAATCACATAAGTTGCCTACTAAAATAAGAAATTATTTGTAAATATGTAATAAAGCTTTAAAATATTACATGAATATAGTATGTTTACATTTTTAATGATCATACATGAGATATAGCAACTTTAATACTTGTATCCTTGAAAACAACTTACTCTCTGAAGATATTTTAATTACTCCTCCTCTAACATGTTTATGATTTTAATTTAATGGTAACGTGATACGTTTTAATCTAAACAACTTAAATACTTTATGAGTGGAACCCCAATTGATAAAATTTCATTATTCAATTGGTACTACATTGAGGTCCCTGTTTTGCCTCACAAATCAACCTCTAATAGGTTATTACAGAAAATTGTTGTTCTGTGTAAATTTTTTCAAGTTTCCTCAGTGAAGTAGATATTACAAAAGCTACATTTAAACCCAACACTATGAACTTAAGTCACAGAGGCAAGCAGAAACTATTGTATTTGCTTTGAGCATCTACATATTGTAATAAAGACTATTGGACGCAACTCAAATCTAACTTCATTTGAGGATAACCTTAGGCATTCTGTGTCTGTATTTCTTGTAATTTTGGATTGGCTACTGGACATTCAGTTTTGCCTTAAAACACTCACTAACCTCAGACCAAAAGGCATAAAAACTATTATGTGATGATTAGCCACTGTAGACCAGACACACCAGGTATGTACAGTTGTATAGTGTTGATGATACACAAAAACAAACAAAAAATTATCTTTCTCAGATGGAGTGACAGATGAAAATACTTAAACTAAAAATAAACTCTCATAGTTTAGCAAATAGAGTTGAAGGCAGTCAAAATGTATTACATTTCTTAGAGCTGTTTAATATATTTTTTCTTTATAGTAGGGCATGTTTTCCTCTATTTGACTGAAAGACATTTTGATTGATGGGACAGTTACACTTGTTTTTATACCCCTCACAGACCTACCATGATGCTTTGTACATTAATAATCACCCATTAAATATTGTTGAGTTGAATTACATTTATTAGTAGTTCAAAGGTAGTTTTGAATGAATAAATTAAAATAATACCAGTAGATGAAGTACTTCTGAAGCATTTCTTGATTGTAATATCATGAAACATCTTTAGCCAAGGTAAAAATTTAAATGTAGGAGTAAATAATAATGAAGTATGTTCAAATTTGGAATATGATAGTCAATGAAGATGAATTCTTAGATATAAATACTGAAAGATTGATCTTTATGAAACATTGAGATTGAGGTCCAAAATTATTTGCACAAATGTTTATTAAATAGCCTAGTCAAGAGATTAAAATGCTTGACAATTGTCAAATGTACAAGTGAGAGATTTGTCAAACACTGAAAGCATAGAAATAGCCATATGTCTTAAACTAATATATGAAATTATATAATAAATATAAGCAGGGAATATTTTATCAAAATTTTTTTTTATCATGGGGAAGGTGTAGTCAATTTCTGCTATTTATTATTCTTAAGCTTATAACTTAGTGAACCAAATATCAAGTGGATGGAAATATTTCTTGTCCAGGTAAAATTGTCATTTGGGTAAATTTTACCTTGAGCATCTTCTTATTTCCTTGTTAACATTTTCTATGTTGCCCAAACAAAGCCTTATTTCCACAATTTACTACTTTATGTGAGGATCTTTTTGGTGTGGCCAATTTAAATGGTGTTGATATTTCTGTGTCAGACTGCAAAGGTTATAATTGACATTAGGAAGGGGAATTTCTATGCAGATCATATAACTGTTCCTTTATTATGTGTCAGGGTAGAATTTATATAAAACAAAGTTGATTTAAGACCAATGCTGTTACTACTTGAAAGATTAAAACAGGAAAATTCCATGTGTTTACTGAAACTCAAAAGTGGCATTTCTGTGCAAATTAGCCAAGAGTCTGAAATAAAAGATAGAGAACTCTTGAGACCTCTTAAGTCTTCATGGCCAACTCTTCTATACACAATTGAGAGAACTCCCCATGACCTGCATCATTCAACCTGGATCCCAATCCAAACTTAGAGTCAGGCTTTCTGGGGTCATGGCCAAAGTGTCCATCTGTTATTAATAACCCATGATGATTCACATGCACAATTAAGTTTGAGAATATTGTCTAAAGAAAACAAAGCCCTTACAAGGGCCATTGCTAAGATGAGACAATTCTGGCATGGTGCCAAGCCATCTAAACTTAGAATGATAAAACCTGGGTTTTAGGGTGTTTGCTATCCTATACTTGTATCCACTTGAGAAAAATCTTTTAACTTCTATTATCCACAGTTTTCTTTTCAATAAATTGTCTGTATTTCATGAGGTATTTGAGTTTTTGAGATAATCAAATGTGTCAATACATACAAATGTAATGCAAAAAGAATCCATAAGACATTTTATACAGTATGGTGCTAGTAATCTCTTTTTAATTGATAGTTGCCCTATGAAAAACATCTGGATTAATTATTTTTAATAGTAAGAATAAGACGTTCCATCTAGATATGAAGTTTCAGTGATATATTAGTAATATTCTACTCTCCTTTTAAGGAATATGTCTAGAAGTACCCCTCAGATTGATAGTTTCTTTTTAAGGGTCCAGGTTAATGGTGCCTCTTTCAGATTTCTCTGGTATTATACAATGTTTATAATTGCTAAGCCATATTAATTAAAATAATCAAGCATTTCTTCTAATAACTGAATAGAGTCATCCTCTAAACTGCTTAAGCGTTACTGCTACTGCTATCTTATTAAATATTTAATATCACCTATTAAATACAAAGTTGAATAATAAGCTTACATAAGTGAATATTTAATAAAATACTAGTACACTTAAGATGATACAAAGCAGGAAAAAATATTTCAGGATAAAAAGACTTTGAAATTTCCTGTATTGTTTGATACAACTTAGGGAACAGTCTCAAGAAAACATTTTTTTCCTTCTTCTGCATCAGCTCATCTACGAACCAATTTATTTCTGAAATAGGCCCCAGGGGCAGACTGGTTGGTGACTATAATGGGGGATATCTGACTGGCCACTCAAGGAAATTGCTATGGACTTTTAATCTTATTTTGATTAAGTTCCGTGTAGATTGTGTCTGCCAGGCTAGCACTAAGATTACTGTTTCTGAGCTCTTTGGCTGTTATTGGACTGAGACTCTCACTTTTTTTTTCTACTTTTTCAAGGTTAAGTTGAAACAATATTACCCACTTCTTATAAATAGTATATATTTGTTTTAAATTGTGGTAGAAACTCTAATGTTAATAAAGACATCATATTTAACAAGTCATAAGCTTATGAAAGTCACCGTTTTTTGGAAAAGTAGTTTTATGTTTAAAAAAAAAGGAAAATCTCTTTAGGGGAAAAACAATATTTGCATGTGTTTGAAGGTGCAAAATGATAATTATATAAGGAAATCAAATATAGTTGAAAAATAACTAATCAAAGAATATTTAGTGTAGAGGAGAAGGGATATGGATAAACTGTAGGGGTATTTTTTTAATCTGTTTTCTGCAGACATCTAATCAAAATAAGGAAAACTTAATGTGTTCTATTTCAGAGCCATCACAATAGAAGAAATAAGACATTGCCCTTCATCTTGCAGTGGATGAACAGTGTTAACTGCCTACCTATCAATCCATTCCTCTTTTCTTCTTCTAAATGGAATCCTGATATTATGCAAGCATGTGCCCTTCCCCCATGCAGCATGGGTGAATCAGGGAAATCTCACCCAACCCCAAAGGGCAGAGATGGGCCATCTGTGGTCAGCTAATCGTGGAAAGCTCTTTCCCTTTTTTAGCTCAAAGTTTCCATAGGAAACACAGACTTAGCATCAAACAGCTCATGGTCTTGCTTCCAGATTGATAATGATTCATGGGTACACAGGTAACTTTCTATGGCCTAATTAGGCTTAAAAGATGGACTTGCATTTCATTATTGGAACACAAATTTCCTTTCAATATATGAATAACAAAGCATGCCACACCCATTGTTATCAGAAAAAAAAGTCAATATAAAACAATTCCTTCTTCAGGACATGATCTGAGCATTTCTTTTTGTTAAAATAAGAGCAGAATTTCTGTTGTCTGTCTCTAAAGCATTTTGACATTTCTGCTCTTAACATATTACTTATCAAGTATATCTGTGGCTTAGAGCAAAACTTCTCAGTTGTCTGCAGTAGAACACTGATGTGAAAGGTATGTTAACAGGAGACGTGACATCTGATCCTTATAGCTGTTAGCCAATCAGGTGGACCCTGGGCAGCCAGGATCTTCAGGTCACTTGTTTGCAGCCATAAACAGTGTGCTCTACAACTATTATTAACTTATTTGAAAGCAGTACATTTGAAAATGGTAGTAAAGTGCTGGTCTAGAGCATCTGATTTATAATTCTGAGCAATTCTATGGGTCATAGTTGAGTGGACAGGAGTATTCTAGTTGTCTCTTCAAATATAGTAATTTCACATATTGCCTATTCTAGAAAAACAATATTTTTCTACTAGATACTTATTCATTTAGAACTTGGTGAAATCTAAAAATAATTTACAGCTTTATAATAAGAGGTAATATAAAATGTGAATTTTCCTTATAAACCTTCAATAGTCAATATTTTGCTTGTTTTCTAAAGTATCCACTAGCTTTGTAGAGAATTAATGAAATTTTCAATCATATATTTAAAGTTTAATAGTATATTTAAAAGATTGTCCTACAAATTAAAGTAACAGCAATTATAATATAAAATTTCCCATGGTTTATTATCTGATTATTCTAAACCATTGCTGAATTATATATTTGCTTCTTAAAATCTCCTTCTAAGTTAGTTTTAAAGTCAATTATTCTTAAGAAGATGAACTAATTAATGTGAGATTAACTGGTTATTACTGATATTTTCATCAAAATCATATATAAAGGCACATGAGGGTATATAGGAAAGTTGTATTTTCAACCAGTGGATAGTTGAGGAACTCAAAATAAAAAGTTTTTTTTTTCCTGCAGAGCTATTTTTTAATCTCTTTTAAAACATTTTCCAAACCTATTTGCATATAGCTTTTAATAGATTGGATGGCATAATATATATAAATACAAGCATACTATTATTAATTTAAATGTATCATAAAGACAAAATCTCAAAAAATAAAGTAAGCCCTAAAGTCCCCATAGCTGAGTTTGGAAAGGAAATTTCTACGTTAGGAAGTAACAGAAGTAGTCATTCATATTATTTCTAAGGTGCTCCATGGCTAATAGTCTTGGGGTTATCACATTTTTTCATTGCATAATAGTCTCAAGGAGTCAGTTACAATCTCTCTTTTCAAAAAAATTTTCAAGTGTAATTTGGTTTTATTTCATGGTTTTAATTTTATATACTGTAATTAAATATATCAGAAGTGAAACTCTTTATGTATCACATACATATCATCTTTCTATATATTTGTTGAACTATAACTCTTCATACAAAAGTGGTTGCTTGAGAAATCTCAAATTCACAAGGATGCTCTTGACTGTGAAGACAAACTCAGTATTCAGATTCACATTTTGAACCCTGAGTAGTCAGCAGAGTCATGTGTTTTGCTGTCTGTAAATATTTTAATAGGAACATTTAATGAGAACCTTTCCTCTGGTTTCTGTTAACTTAGCTAGGACAGGCTGGAACTCTTTAAGAAATTTACTTGAGATCTAGACACTAAGGGAAAACAAAAGAGAAATAAACATAGGAAATATACATCTGTGTGTGTGTTGTGTGTGTGTGTGTGTGTGCACGTGTATGTTTCTGCATGTAACATAAAGCCTTTGTACTCCATCCATAGAACTTTGAAGATTTGTACAATTTTAAATTTGTATTATCTGAGTTCCTACCGTACAGTTTCAACTATATGCCCACATATAATTTTTCTAAGTGGGGTGTGTGTGTCAGTGTTTTACAGTTTCAATACATTTTAGTAGGTATTACTCAAATGTTAAAAGTTAATGAAAAACAGAGAGCACTACAAAAGTTCTGATAATTCAGAAATAAAGGTATAAAGTTGTTTGTAGGTAAAGCAAACATAAAAAGTTTAGTGGAGAAAAGGAGTGTTAACTATCAACTATTATCTGTTGTAGTGGAGGAAATTAGGAATAAAGTAACTACCTGTATCCCTTCCTTTGTCTACAGAAATATTTGCATTTTCTTTCTTTTCTCTTTTTTTCACTAAAATCCATAGAATGTATTCGAGACATTTACAAATTTAAGCCAGAGTTTACAGAATAAAGAAATAAGAAAATGAAAGAAGTTGAAAAGGAATACCTTACCCAGAGTCCTATACCTGAAGATGAATACAGGCATACCTCCTTTTATTGCACTTCATAGCTATTGTCCTTTTCACAAATAGAAGGTTTGTGGCTACCCTGGCCTGAGCAAGCCTGAGGGCGCCATTTTTCCCACAGTATTTGCTCACTTCATGTCTGTTACCATTTGGTAGTTCTCACATTATTTCAACTTTTTCATTATTATATTTGTTATGGTGATCTGTGACCAGTGATCTTTGATGTTACTATTGCAATTGTTTAGGGGTGCCACAAACCAGGGGCATAAAAGAGGGTGAACTTAATTGATAGTGTGTTCCGACTGCTCCATGGACTGCCATTCCCCTGTCTCTCTCTCTCTCTCTTCCCCTATTCCCTGAGAAACAACGATATTGAATTTAGACCAGTTAATAACCCTACGATGACCCCTAAGAGCTCAAGTGAAAGGAAGAGTAACAGGTCTCTCACTTTAAATTAAAAGCCAGAAATGATTCAGCTTAGTGAAGAAGGATGTTGAAAGGTGAGATCGTTAAAAGTTAAACCTTTTTGTCAAACAGTTAGCTAGTTGTGATGCAAAGGAAAAGTTCTTGAAGGAAATTAAAGTGCTACTCCAACAAACACATAAATGATAAGAAAGTCAAACAGCCTTAACGCTGATATGGAGAAAGTCTCTGTGGTTTGGATAGAAGATCAAACTAGCCACAAGATTCCCTTAAGCCAAAGCCTAATCCAGAGCCAGGCGCTAACTCTCTTCAGTGATGTGAAGGCTGAGAGGTGAGGAAGCTACAAAAGAAAAGCTTGAAATCGGCAGAGGTTGGTTATTGAGGTTTAAGGAAAGAAACCTTCTGCATACCATAAAAGTGCAGGGTGAAGCAGCAAGTACCACATAGAAGCTGCACCTAATTATCCAGAAGATCTAGCTAAGATAACTAATGAAGAGAGCTACACTAAACAATTGATTTTTAGTGTAGATGAAACAGCCTTCTACTGGAAGAAGACGCCATCTAGGACTTCCATAGCTAGAGAGAAGTAAATCTCTGGCTTCAAAGCATAGGCTGAATCTCTCATTAGGGGCTCATGCAGCTGGTAACTTTAAATTGAGGGAAACGTTCATTTACCATTCTGAAAATCCTGGAGCCCTTAAGAGTTATGCGAGGTCTACTCTGTGCTCTATCAATGGAACAACAAAGCTTAGATAACAGCACATTTGTTTAACACATGGTTTACTGAATATTTTATGCCCCTGTTGAAACCTACTGCTCAGAAAAAAAATACCTTTCAAAATATTACTGCTCATTGATAATGCACTTCATCACCCAAGAATTCTGATGGAGATGTACAAGGTTAATGTTTTCATGCCTTGCTAACACAACATTTATTCTGCAACCCATGGGTCAAGAAGTCATTTGACTTTCATATATTATTATTTAAAAAATACTTTTTGTGGGGCTTCCCTGGTGGTGCAGTGGTTGAGAGTCTGCCTGCCGATGCAGGGGACACGGGTTCGTGCCCTGGTCCGGGAAGATCCCACATGCCGTGGAGTGGCTGGGCCCCGTGAGCCATGGCCGCTGAGCCTGTGAGTCCGGAGCCTGTGCTCCACAACGGGGGAGGCCACAACAGAGGCCCGTGCACCGAAAAAAAAAAATGCTTTTTGTAAGGCTATAGCTGTCATAGATACTGATTCTTCTGATGGATACAGGCAAAGTCAATTGAAAACCTTCTGAAAAGGATTTACCATTCTAGATGCCTTTAAGACATTTGTGATTCTTGTGAAGAGGTCAAAATAGCAACATTAACAGGAGTTTGGGAGAAGTTGATTCCAACCTTCATGGATGACTTGGAGGGTTTTAAGACTTCAGTGGAGGGAGTAACTGCAGATGTGGTTGAATTAGCAGGAGAAGTAGAATTAGAAGTGGAGTCTGAAGATGTGACAGAATTGCTGCAATCTCGTCATAAAAGTTTAATGGATGAGGAGTTGCTTCCCATGGATGAACAAAGAAAATGTTCTCTTGAGATGGACTCTACTGGTGAAGATGTTGTGAAGATTGTTAAAATGACAACAAAGAATTTAGAATATTACAGAAACTTAAAGATAAAGCAGCAGCAGGGTTGGAGAGGACTGAATCCAATTTGAAACTTCTACTGTGGATAAAATGCTATCAAACAGCATTGCATGCTACAGAGAGGAAGAGTCAATCGATGTGGCAAACTTCATTGTTGTCTTATCTTAAGAAATGGCCACTCCCACCCCGGCCTCAGCAACCACCACCCTGATCAGTCAGCAGCCATAAATATTGAGGCAGGACCCTCTACCAGCAAAAAGATTGTGATTCACTGAAGGCTCAGGTGATAGTATTTTTTAGCAATAAGGTATATTTAATCAAGGTTTGTACATTTTTTAGACAAAATGCTATTATTGCACACTTAACAGACTACAATATAGGCTTTGATTTGCTTTCTGGTTCATGTCTAAGCCTATTTCTCTGGCTTTTTTTGGTCAATTTTAAGAGCTGTCCTATGCCTTTCCAGTATATTTATTTTTGCTTGCTAAAACTACAAACAATTTCTAGTGTTTTCAACCAATAACACTAATGAAAATAAAGGCCAAATACATTGCTAAAGTACTGGATTAACTAAATTTAAGTTGCTTTCCTTGTTAAAAGAATTCTTCCAGCCTTTTGTATATTAATATACTTTGTGAATCTCCAGTCAAGGGGGGATGCAATACACTGTAGAGATATCATCTACCTGTTGGACTCTTTAAGTTTATAAAAGATACATTTATTAGTATATAACTTTCTGATTATCAAAGCCAAAAACAAAATTAAGCTCTTATATAAAATAAGGAAACTTGAACATCTTTCTTCTCCTATTCCCCTATATCACATTTTAATTCTTTATGGATATTTTTATTTTAACTTTATCTTTTAATATTTAAAAATTTCTCCAAGAAATTCTCATACTAAGCATAGTTCACAACCATACCTGTATATATTATTTTTAATCTGCATTATTTTTGGAAGTCAAAATGTGCTGTATGCAACTTTGGAAAACGAGTTATTTCATAATTTTTTTGTATTGAGTTATCTCAGGAATCTCCATGTTTCGTTTAAGCTCATATTCAAGATGGGCAGGTGAGTAAATATTCTAAACCTCTGATTATCTGAGAATAGCATTATGTTGTTTTCACATACACACTAATGGTGAACTGAGAATGAAATTCTAAGTATGCTCATAAAAGTAACAAATTTCTCTTCAAATATCTATAAATAATTGCTACAATGTGTTCTGATGTTTGCTGTTCTGCAAATAAGAGTCTGTTATTCTAACATTTTTTATACTTAAATTGCCATTTTTTGCATCTTACTTTTAAGAATTTTTTCTTTGGAAATTTGAATTTTGCAAAATATTTGTAGGTGTAGTAACTTTTTAAACTTTGTTGGGAGTAATTAGTGAGCTTTAATCAATATACTTGCTTATTTTTTTAATCTTGTATATTTTTCTAATATCCTGTTTTATTAATTTATCTGCATTAATTTTCCTCATTGCTTCCTCAAGAGTGCCAAAATTCTTGGATTATATTAAGGTTTTAGACTGCTATCATCATATTTTTTATTATTTTAATGGCCAGGTCTTCCTCATACACAATGTTGGAGGGCTTCACACATTTGTAACATCATATTATTATTCCAATATTCTGCAATAGCAATTCTGACATTTGCCACCCCAAATGAATGTCAGCTTAATTTGTTTTGACTCCTTAAAATCCTGTATTATCTCACATAGGTATAGTTTAATTCCAGCCTTTCAACTTTGAAGTTTTCTTTCCATGTCTGCTCATTCTTCATATTTTTTTTTCTTCCTGTTTCATACAAGTCACTTCTTTTCGCAAGCTACTGAAATGGGTTTCTAACTGTCTTTTAACAAAATTTGGAATTGTCAACAGGTTACTTTCAGACTCATAATTAGCACTGACTTCTTTAGGATGTTTTCCCTTTTCCCTTTTTGCACTGTTTTTGTATTCCATCAGACAGAAATTTTACTTATCTTTACTAATAAAAGTATTTATTACTGGTATTTTCCATTAGGAACAATATGTGGAATCTATGTTTCTCCCCTTTTTGTTATAAAGTTGTTTATTTGCAAGCAGTAGAAACCAACTCTAACTGAAGCAAAATAAGTTTATTGGAAACATACTGATAGGCTTACAGAATTGAATAATACGATGAAAAACCAAGTCATGTGAAGAAAAGGAGCCAGGGAAGAATTAGGCATCAGCCACAGAACTAGTGAGCTTCTCTCATCAGCGCTAGAATCACATAATGATACCTCTCATTCCCTTGTGGCTTTGTGTGCCTGGCTAAAGATGCAAATTTCTGGGAAGAGAATTTAGTTGGCCTTAGGTAATGACCTCACCCTTGTCATCAGAGAGAAGAATCTGTGACTAGAAGCCCAGGAAAAGAACATGTCAGAAGAGGTGCTAGTATCAAAAGAAGGGGAAGTCAAAAGTGATATTAGAGCAAACCTCATCTCTTGCTTTTCTCCCTCTTCCACTTTAACTCCTCTACAGTTTCTATCAGCTTGTTATCAGTCTTTGGTGCCTTCAAACAGTTGCTTATATTTTGCGCAGTTTATGGTTGCTGTCTGTGGGAGGATATAATCCTTATACACTACATCCCCATTATTAGAAGTAGAACCACTATGTGCTTTTTCTTATTGGAGGTGCGTTCTGCAGTAGTCATGTGCAGTTATGCCCATTAGATCAAGTTCATTTAAGGTAGCTCAAACCTTCCCATATTTCTACTAATATTTTTTCTCCTACTTATATAAATGACTGAGAAACTGTGTTAAAATGTTCTACTGTGACTATAATTTCATTGTAATATGAAAACTTTTATATTGTGTATTTTGATACTATATTATTATATTCTTTACAAAATGTCCTCATTATCTCTAATAATTATTTTACCCCAGAGACTGTTTTTTCTTATATGAATATGGTTATGCCAGCTCTCTTTTGGCTGGCATTCCCATATTATACCTTTTTCTCATTGTTTTATTTTTGAACTTCTGTTTTTCTGTACTTTAAATCTATTAATTATAAATAGACTATAGGGAGGTTTTGTTCCTCTACATTAAAGTCTGTTGTCTTTGGGTGACTCATGGAAGATTTTTATCTATTTGTATAAATTAAATTGTGTGTGTGTGTGTTTGTGTGTGTTAAATCTCTGTTCTTAAGTTATAACTATTTATCCAGCTCGATGAAATTCATTCTCTCTTTTCATCCATTCTTTTTTATTTCTATTATTCCTTTTGCTAGTTTGGAAATTACATTTCTATTTCTATCTTTTATTGGTTGCTCTAGAAATTAAATGCATTTTTAAGATTTAACTCTAATTTTTATCAAAACTTGTATCTTCCTCTTAAATTATATGAGAAATAAGTGAACCAACTTTTACAAAATTGTGCAGCTTAATTTTCTTTATGTGTTATTTAAGGTACTCAGAGGTAAATTTTTGCCTAAAAAGTGGTTATCTTCCTTCAATTTGAATTATATCCTTTAGAATTTTATTTAGTGAAGTTCTACTGATGCCAAATCTTAAATAGTTATTTCACTTTCATTATTGGAATATATTTTTAATAAATATAGAATTCCACATTTTTTAAACATGTTGAAGTTATCATTCCATCTGTTGACCTGAAGCAGGCTGTCAGATGTTTATGCAGCAAATATGAGCTTATTCGGGATCATCAGAGAATGGCAATTCAGGGTCTGAAACCATGGTGATCCACGTGCAAGCCTCCACATGGCAAGGGAACACTTTTATAAAAGAGAAAAGTAATGTGAGAGGGCTTCCCACCTTCTCACGGACAGAGTCCATGTCCATGGTTTTTTATTGGCTGAATCCTTGCCAGGAGAGAATAGCGGTCTTTCTTCTTCCTGTTAGACTCTGCTACTGTCACAGCACGTGCGAGATCCTCCTTCTGGTCTCCAGACTCTATTTAATTGAGGTTTCTGTTTACTAAATTTTTTACACATCTTACAGTGATTTCATTTTTTTCTGGTGAGAGATTAGTTGTCAGCCTAATTGTTGCTTCTTTAATCTTTTTATTTTCAGGCAGTTTTTAAGATTTTTCTCTTGTCTTCTGTTTTCTGCAGTTCACTTTTCTTACCTTATTGAGAATTTGTTGACCTGCTTAAATCTGTTTATATTTGTCTTTAATCAGTACTTGAAGAGTATTATCCATTATCTCTTTAGTTATTGCCTTTGTCCTTTAAACTCTATCATCTTCTATTCTCTGTATCTTTTAACTTATCTTCAATACTTTCTTTCATTTATTTCTCCTTATTGAACTTGGATTATTTCCTAGTAGTTCTCTGTTATCTTCTAGTCAGCATTTCTTTTTTTAAAATATGCCAGGTTCACTTTTATATTTTCCTACCTGCATCTTCCAGCTTTTATTTGTTCCTTTAAATATTGTAAGCGTAACTATTCTTTAAGGTCTGACAGTTCTATGATTTAAAGTTATATTCTGTTTGTCTTATCTGTTGATTTGTCTTCAAATATTGTTATCCTTAACAGTATGCTTATCCTTCTCTCTCTCTCCTGTGTACATATGTACTCGAGCATACACTCAGGAAAACAACATGTACACCCACATACACATTATATTTCATAGGCTTGTGTCAGGTACAATTCTAAATAATTTCAAAATTAACTTAATTCTCAATACATACCTACAAGTAGTTCTTCTTATATTCACTTTACAGTTGAGGAAACTGAGAATCTCAGAGAATAAATGACTTGGCCAAATTCACACAGTTAGTTAGTGTAAATGATTTCTAATAATACCTTGAAACCTCCTGTGGAGGTCATTTCCTCCATAAGCTTTGCTTCTGTAGGCATTACCCATGTCAGACCACTTTAAAACCAGCTCAAAATTTGAGAGTCCCTGGACAACCTAAATTTTATCACAGTCTACAGGTATTTTCAGGTATTCTGGTTCATTCTTATTTTATCCTTCAATGGACTCCACTAGCTTTTAATACTCTAGCTTAGGATAAAGAGGTCTCTGGCTAGACTCTCCATTTTAGGTTAGCTATAGGCTTTAATTTCTGTCTCTTTCATCTGAGGATTCCATCAGGCCAAAAGTTCACACAGACTGGATGGGAACATGCACCCAATTCTACGTTGATTGTCCTCCCTGATATCCTTCTTCTCTAATTGTTGCAAGGTGTTCCCCATGACTTTTTTCTTCCTTTGACTTTCACTAGATTGATTGAATAATCCCTTTTAATTTCCTTACATACATTCTTCACTTAAAGTAGATCAATATCACTAGTTTATTCCCTGTTAACACATAATACCTTATAATGTCTGAATATTGATTCCTTGTCCTATTTTACAGGTATTTTAGTGCTTTCAAGTATTTGTTTTACTGTATTTTTGTTGCTTCTACGTAGCAAATGCTTTCTTTAGATTCAACCACCTGTTCATATATATTAATATTTTGTGTCCATTGGTCATGCATTCTACTCATCTATTCATCATTGCTTCCAAAGTTTTCTGATGCTTTAAAAATATGACTTTAAAAATTAATTCAGCCTTTTCTTGTCATTACAATGGGAGTATGGGTCTTATCCAATTACTCCATCCTTTCCAGAAGCAGAAACAAATCATTATTATTTCACAGTTCCCATTCTTTGTATTCTAGAACTTCTATTAGATGCTCCGTGGATTTTTTATTCTATCCTCCATGATTTCTGACTTTTCATATTTTCTACGTTTTTGCTAATATTCTCCTGTAAGCTGCTCTTTACACTAGCCAACAAAGTCTAAAATATTTACTCTCTAGCCCTTTACCAAAAAAAATGTTTTCTAACTACTGCTCTAGAATGATTTTGTATTTCCTCTGAAAAACCCCCAAAGTATCATTGGTCAGAAAAAGATACATATGTTAATTTTTAATTTGATAGTTCAAGTCCATATAATTCATAAATTTGAAGACAAAGAACACATGATGTATACCCGTAACGTCACACATTCTCAGGGTAAATATATATATATATATATTTATATATATATATATATATTCACTCCTATCAATTCCTATCCATTATTCTAATACTGATAGACAAACTTCCACTTCATTACCTGTGTTGGTTAATTTATTTTTGGTCTACCATTTCATTATGGGTGTAGCTATTAATCACCTACTCACTGATGAGTGATAAGGCCCAAATTTGTAAGTTCCTGGGCCCATCTCTCCTGCTACTCAGAAAAATCAGAGCAATTGATCATGCTGATATTAAGTCTCACTTGTGTTTCTGGTAGGGACTGTTTTCTTGTAGTTTGAAGTATATATATATATAAGAAAATTTCTGATATTAGCATTTGTTATTGAGATTTTTCAGGTAAACTGACTTGCCATATAGACGAAATCTAATTTTAAAATCCAAGATATTTTTTCAGACATAAAACCCAAACTTCATAATAAGCATTAGAAAAGTGTTTCAAGGAAGTGTTTAGTAAATATGGTTATACAATATTTACTGGTGTGAATTTCGATTGTATAATCAATCTCAGTCTCATTTGATTATATACCATGAGATAAATGCCAATGATGCTTATTTTTAACAAAATGAACTACAAATAATACATTGCACAAATTATCTGATGCAAGAACAGGTACTCCTAATTAGAAAAATGCAACAATTGTATAAGAAAAAAAAGTGTAATATATAAATATTTTTAAAGTCTGGGGTATGAGGACTTAATTTGATTGGTTTTTGAAATACTAATTTCCCAACACAGTTTCTCGCATGTTTCATTTACACGAGAGAAAACTCTTTAATTATAAGATTCTTAATTTACCCTGGTAATTTCATAAGAAAAATGATTAATTACTTTGAGCAATCAGTTTTAAACATAGTCTTTATTTAAACCTCACACACACAGACCACAAAGAAAAAAAAAAGAAAGCAAAGGACAAACTTGTGCATAACGCTTAAAGAAAAATCTAGCCTTGAAATATTTCTTTAGACATGGTAAAAATCTTCCTATTGTTGCTAACTAATAGTTCTATTTTTAAGTTCAACTGATTCAACATAGCAATTGAATTTTAAGTAAACATACTATTTTAAGAAATGAATGGCATATTTAGAGTGCTGACATTTAGAAAATGCAAGTTTTGTGAAATTTGTAATGTGCTTTAAAATCATAAATGTTAAAATAAATGAATGACAGATTATATTTAATGGAATAATTAATGGAATAAAAACAGAAGAATATTATAAATACTTGAAAGCCCAAGGCAAAGTTCTATTATAAGTACTCCCCTTTCAATCAAGATTACAAATATTCAAATTTAAAATCCCGTTAACTAATAATATGTATTTATCTTAGAGACAGAACCCATGGCTCTAAACCTTGGCTTCATAGTAGAATCACATGGTGAGTTTTTTTTTT